>NC_080438.1:20747375-21058452 GCF_028018845.1 Melospiza georgiana | reverse complement strand
AATATATCAACGCTAAACCATTGCTCAAGATAATGATGCAAAGCGTTGACTTAAAGCGTGCATTATTTACAAGAACAAGCACCAGCTTCAGAATTCTGAGCTCAATTTTCACTAGATACAATCTAAATTGCATTAAAAGCACATATATTGTGCTGACCAATAAAACAATTTTTCAGGAACATTCTTTTTAACCTGCCTTTTTTATATATCTATAAAATACGTTCATGTAAAAAAAGTATATTCTGCTGATGAGATAGTAAAAATAAGTAAATCCAGACTGCATTTGAATGAATTTTCAATATGAAGTATATAAAATTATGCTGCCTCTATAGCCTAGAGGAAGAAGGAAAAAAAATATAACACCAGAGAATTAGGTATTTCACAGACTTTATTTTTTCCTAAACAGAAGTAGATTTCACAATAAAACACAATTCTGCACTGCTGTCTGGCAACTCTAATCTGGAATGAAGTTTGCAAAAAACAGGCTAGTTTTTCTTTTAAAATGTTTTACAGGAAGGAATTCTGTTAAACCACCAGTCATCCTTCTAGCAGAGGATACATTATTAACCAAAAAGTACAAATAGCAGCATAATGTTCAAACCTCTAGATCACATGAACTCATCATCCCTTCACCTGCTTTAAATCAAACTGTAATCCAAACTAATTAAAAACTAAACCCAGGGCTGAGGAGAGAGCTTTTGTTTTGAAGAGAGCTGAGAAGCTTCATTAACCTCTTCTCTTCTACCAGCTTTCCACAACACAAAATTATTCCTATGCAGTGAAAGCCCCTTGCACCCACACAGTCAGAGACTGCAGCCTTAACAAGAAAGTGATTTTTTGGCAGGAGGAGGATGCAGGTACACATTACACCATTACCATCTCCAGAAGTCATGGGACAACAGGCACCCACCAAGCTGTGATCCTACACTCTACCAACTTATATTTTCAAATAAAATGCAGAAACACATAGACTTTTTTTGTCTCTTTCAGGACCTATTCCACACGCATCAGTCTCACGGCAGGCTGGTTGTGCCCAGAGCAGCAGTACACCCTGAGCTCCAGCACAGGCATCACAGCAGCAGGCTGGAGCACCTGGGAGCACTGGGCTCCCCAGCAGGGCCCATCTGTCTTGGAGGAGCAATAAAACCACACACCCACTTTTCATCCTGTCACTCCCCCACCTCTTACCATGTGTCCATCAACCTCCAGCTCACAGAAATCATACCAATTCAGAGACTGATTTATTAAAGACAGCACAGTCCTCTTCTACAGGTACACAAAAAATTTCTTTACAAATGGCTAAAATGAATTTAAAACATTGCCATTACTGTAATGCCACAGGTATCACAGCAGTATGTGTGGGGCTTTAAAAGAAATAGCAAGAATGAAAGCTAGGCTTCTAAGAAAACAATTCCAAACTCAAGGTACTTCTACAATCAAAGTTAATTTTCCTCTTCTAAAGAACAATTACACAGACACAATAAGCCACCTAAAGACAGGGCATGAGACCTGTAGAGTAAATCTGTATTCTGGTCTCACACAGTGAATAAATTCAAACAGCCATGTTAGCAATAGCATATGAAAATGAACTGCTTTCTAGTGTCTCTTGTATTTTGCAGTTTTAATGTCAATAAATTTGGATTAATTTAGAGCCAACAGATCACTCAGACTGGTTTGGAACAAATTTTTCCTCTTGTGTTAAATTAAGTAAATTTGGGAGCTTTCCCCTTCCTGGGGGGGGGAAAAAAAAAAAAAATAAACCAACATCCACAGAAACTCATCCTTTAGAATTTGAAGTATTAAATAATTCTCCTTTACTGGAAGTTTCAAGAGATTTTGAGATGGGAATCAACTAGGCTAATGTTCACATTTCAGCTAAGAATAGCTCATCTCTATTGGCCATTGCTATCATGGCTCAACAGCCAATCCCAAGCTTCTACTGTACTATTTATTTGGAGAACTTAGACACCAATGGAATGGCATTGAGTATTTTATCACATATATATATATATAAAATATATATAAGGCCCATGTCAAAAAAGTGAAAGCACCAAGTGCAGAGTCTGACTAGCTCAGCAAGCCCAGGGAGCACAGCCAGACCTACAGCAGCAGCTCTTCTCTCCTTTCACCAATTCCTTATACTTCCTTACTCTGTAGGATCAGTTAGTTCCAGCACCCAGGAAAACAGTATCTCAACCAGACCACCACAATTCCCTGATATTTAATTTAGAATAGCCACACCAGAGATTTCTCTGCGCTTAAAAAGTTTTCTTGAATTATCTTGAAAAGTAAGTTCTTCATCGTAAAAGGAAAATTTATCAGCAAGTGACCAGTGGGATCCCCAAAGTCTATGGATTTAAGGTCATGAAATTCAGTTTCTCTGAAAAACAGCTGATAAAACACAGACCAGATCTGCAAGCAAAAAAATCCTTCCAATCCTCTCCTCTTCAGCAACGCTCAACTTAAAAAAAAAACAGTTTAGAATAAGATACCACAAGGGTGTAATCCTGCATCTCCCATATCACATGTCTGCGAAGCAGTAGGAGTTGCCCACCCTCTCCCTAGATGACTAACTCTGCAAATATTTCACTGGGATATTTGGAAAGCAAAGTGCATAACAACAGTCTTAAATTTATCCATTTCACAGCATCTGCTGAAAACACAGCATTAATCCACTGGCTGGGAAGCACAACCATCTGGATCACTCCTTCAACCAGTGACCTTCCTGCCTCTGGCTCTGGCAGGCTGCTCCAGGTCTCTGGGAACGCAGGTGCACCAACAACTGAGCTAAACCCATGCTACAGTGCCACTACAGAGCACTGTCCCAGTCCTCTTCTCATTGCACCAGTCCCCCCTTTAGTCCAGCACCCACAGCACTTGGGTTTAGCTTGTGCAAAGAGCTAAAAGCCCCTCTGATTTTTGCTTCTAATGAAGCACAGGAGCGACTCCCCAGCAGCACACCAGGACACTGGGGCTGGGCAAGAGGAGCAGGGGCTGGCAGCGAGAACAGGACCTCCCCCAGCATCAACAGCCCTTACGCTGCCTCGGCTGTGGCACTGAGAAATAACAGATAAAAGCAATGACGTGGGACAATCAAAGCCTGAAGCACTACTAGAAGGACGCTGGGGAAAGGGGAGGGGAATGTTTTAATAAACTTTTCAACTTCAGGAAGTCCAAAGCATGTTGTGATAAAATTGGTAACTACAAATTTTTTTAGGTGAAAAGCTGCTAAAGCCACCGCATCTTTGATCTACTAAGTCCCTTAAAAAATTGCATCAACTGCTAATTACCTCCTGTAAACATGTTTTCTATGTTCTCTCTGCAAATTGTCTTGCTTCAACTATCAATTTAGCTTTTCCTGTAGCTTTCTTCTTTCCTTTTCTTCTAAATTGATCTCTTTCTCTTACTTAAGATTTCTAAGCAACAGCAATGTCACCTTTTCACCTTCTCTTCAATGAACAGTTTGAGCTTTAAATCACTCACTAAAATGCTTCCCAAACTTGAATCATTCTTTAAGATTTTACTGAAAACACCCAAAACTGAATGCTTTTAGAAACCAGGACATTAACACAGGACATGTCTATTCCTACAGCAAACATATCACTACCAAATGCTAAGACAGTATCACCTTAAAATGTTCAGATAATGTTTTTCCCAACTTTACAACTCAAGAACCTTTTGGGCCTTTTAACCACAAAATCAGTGACAATGTCTTAAAAATCAAATCATCAGATACAGAAGGTAATACTCTTTTGGAGCACCAGTAAATACAACTCAAAATAGGTAGAAGTAGTGGAAAAAGAAAAGTGGCACATACAGCAATATGAAAAATTTGGTTTCAAATATCTGAAGGTTAAGTTGCAATAAGGCACAGATCTTCACAAAAAATTTCCAACTCTCCACTTTTACTTTCATCACCCTGTCACTTTACTCTAATTAGCCTTTTGTTCCTCCTTATACTCAAAATAAACCAAAAGAAAACTCAGAGTAATAATATCAGATTAAACATATGAGATCTTTTTTTGCTGCCTCCACTACAAGTAAACAAGAGAGATGCCATTTATGAAAGTATAAAGCAACCCAAGGATGGTAAAGGAAAAATATAAAATATGCATTTACACATAAATATTTTACATGGGTGAGATAAGGCCTTTATAGTCAAACTGGGGGTGTTTTCAGGCATGATTTATTACATTTCATGCAACCTGCAGAAGGTTTTCTATTTCATATAAATCCCTGAAGTACCATCTTTATGAATGCAAGCAAAACATATCCCTTCATGTCAATTTTATTTGCCTTAAATTCTGGGTTTGGACACTTTCAAGTCAAAATCGATGTTATACTTAATATACTCTGCAAAAAACAAACAGATCTTTCTTCATGACTGCTAATAGTAACTTTTATAAACTTCAACATACAAAGTTGGGCTTAATGAAGTCCTAATGATTGATTTTCATAATTGAAGCTGACACTGCTCAAGCATGATTCCACTTCCGAAGAGATTCTTGCCTGTCTGCTGAGCAGGGCAGCCAGTACAAGACTTCCCCATAAATTACACAAAATGGGAATTGCTGTGTTTCCTAAAAGCTCTTTCTCCAAGAGGACCACCACTGCAGCACCAGCCATTATTTCCCCCTCGACGGTGCTCCGGGAGATTTGTAAAAAGCTTCTCTTTAGATCATGGGGCTGCAGTGAATCAGTGACTAAGCAGAACTAAGCCAACCACGCAGGCTCTTCCACCACCCTGAAACCCCTCTGCTCTCCCACTCTCCAGTTCAGCCTCCCACCGCCCAGCTCTGCGCACGCCGCCTGCCAGCAACAATGCAACGAGGGTGACAGGCACCTATCCTGTGCTGGTGGCAGCAAACATCCTGCCAGCAGCAGAGAAAAGCGTGCCCTGCATCGCTAATTTGTACTACCAACATCTACAAATCTGCCAGAGGAACGGGATACTGGGTCACAAAGCAGGTCACCTGAAAACTCAGCGTTATGCAAAACATGAGCTGGATGCCTTCAAAAGTCATCCAAATTACTTTACTTTTTACATAGGAACAATTCTCCTGGGGAGAAAAAAAAAATCACCTTGTTAAAATAATGCAGGCTGCTTAAAAATATTTTAATCTGTTTCAGTTGTTTCAGGTCCACTGAAGTAAGCTACATTCTTCCTTCCAATACAACATCTCTGTGGGCCAGAAGCACTGCAGTGCAGGAAAATCTGTATTTATAGCATCCAAAGGACAAATATCCAACTATAACATACTGAGCATCCCACCTGGAAATGTCAGTTGTCTCTGACACCTCCTATATTTTAGACGCTTTGTTTTACAGCACAGGTTGAGCCAAGAAGGGCTCACCAAGCTGCAGCAGCGCTGGCAGGCATGTGCTTTGTATCTGCCTGCAGACACAAGGAGTATCTGCAGTTACTGGCCACGTAGGCAGGACTCAGATATTTATACATCTGCATCACGGAAGAGTTTGAGCTGAGATAGGCAGAGTGAAGACAAGAACGCTTGAGTTGTGTCAACACATCCGTTCACAGCATGGCAAACACCACGCTGCAAAGTGGAGAGGGTTGCTGTGGCAAGGTGCCCACCGGCACCATCGGCAGCAGCCACGCACACTCCCTCCACTGACTCCAGAATGAGCATCCTGGAACTGGCACCAGCACCACCTGACTGCATGGTGTGGGGTTGGTTTGTTTGTTTAACAGAGAACAGGTTGCCTGGCTTTTGCTGAAGCCTCCATCATTCACTCCCATGCAGGGGAAGGTTAATTATGATGAATAAGATCCTTTCCAAACTGTGTGCCAGGCACAAAGCAAGAAAACATCAGCAGAGCAGGAAAGCGTGACTTAGCTATGTCAGCAGTGGGATCTTACTAAAAGCTCTTCCCCACACGACCAGATCTGCAGCTGTGGGAGGGTTTTGGTAGAACTACACTGTTCTTCTGAGACTGCAGGCAGAGAGCAAAGAGGCGTTCAGGACCTCCTTTGCTCCTCCTGCCCCGCTACAGAGCACAGAGCAGACCTGTGATGGGTGTGCTCCTTCCACAGCCCAGCTGGCCACGGAGCCCAACAGCAACAACGCAGAATCCTCAGGAGGACACGCTGGAAAGCCACTTTGAATGACTTCTGACAAGTCTGACAATACTTCCTTACACATTTTAAAATACATAAAGCATAAACACTTAATTCAGTCTTAATTCAAATATTCTTTAGTAGCGCTGTTCCACACCTGCGGAGAAATCTTCTTGTACTGTTTTAAAGACATTTTGTATCTCCTATTATTTATATCATTTTATGTCCATTCAGTGTTTTTGCAATTCATTATATAAAGATAACTACTAATTTGTCAGCAGTACAGATATTTTAAGATATTGACAAGAAAGGCTTCCTTTGCAAGCAAGAACAGTTTATTTTAGCAAGTATCAATACTGTTTCAAGCCCTGCTGTAAAAATCAAAACTGACCCAAAAATGTGCATCCTAACCCAGCTCACTAAATTCCATGGAACATGCTGAAATCCACAGCTGTTTATAGCTGCAGTATTATGCATTTGACAGTTTTATTTGTGTAAGAGTTTATGCTTTCATTATGTTCTGTCACTTGCTACATGGAATTTGTGTTTAAGAGGATTCCACTGTATCATATCTAAGAGGTTTACAACAAAATCCAAATAGCTGAACTCATGGATCCACCACGTCACTAGATTTAAGGGTTCACAGTAACTCCCTCTACATTAGCCATCATTTTTGAGTAGATTCATCTACAAACAATACACAATGCTACAGAAAAGTTACCTTCAAACTGATTAAATGAAAAATCAATACACAGTATTATCACACCTGCCTTCCCATCCTTCTGCCATATATAAAAAGCGTAAGAAAACCAGTTTTCACATATTTATTCTCAGGTCTTAAAAAAGAACACAGAAGCACATTTCCTTCCAAGCCCACCAGTTAATTAAGTGTGCCAGGAGCTGAACAAGCGGCAGAACTACAGTTGCCAGTAAAACCATGTAAACAACTAGGGACTGAAGAGCCAAGAACTAGAGTAAACAAGACTCACAATACAGACAGGATCTCCTGCACACACCACCGTGCCTGCTATTTAAATTTTATAAAAAGGGAGGGGGGCAGAAAGCAAGCTAAATACAGAACATGACAAGAGAAGCAAGGCTCACAGGCTATGGCAAACCAAACCACATGGTTCCATCTAGCAAATCCACTCCCTGTGGCTAGGGAGTCTTTTTCACCATTGTACACAGATGCTCCTCATGAGGCTTCTCCTTCCAATGCAGCAGCTGGGGAAAGCCAACATCTCCAGCAGTACAGAGAGTGATTATGTCCAGTCACCCTCACTCAGTCATCCCAAGTGCAAATATCTCTTCCTTGGGAAAGGGTATTTATGGCCTATAATTTTTTTTCTGCTCCAACTGACCTTATCATTCATTCTGCTGCTAAATTAAACAGCTCTCCACTAGAAATTCACCACTCCTGCAGATACTTGCATGCTGGTGTTAACTTAGTTATTTCTGAACCTTCTGGGAAATCAGGCACCAAGAGCGACTACAGAAGCTCAGGCAAGACAGCCTCTATAGACCTCAACACCACACTGCCCCTTCTTTCAAACCCTTTCAGATTTTTAACACGTTTTCCAAGAGCAAGTACAAGAACTCCACAGCATTAAAAGCACGCACTCTTACAACAGCCCCCTTTCGGGTAACACCACCACCTTTTTTTACCTGCATCTGTCTCTCAGTTCTCACAGGAGGCAATCAGGGCTGTCAAGGCAGAGATGCAGGCTCAGCTGACAGCTTGCCATACTTCCTGCCCCAATGGAGTAAGTGCTGCGCCTTACACCACTCCCCAGGCTGTAATCATGCTCCACTCTCTGCAAATCCACTTGACAGAAAGCTTCTCTTAACTACAGATGATTTCAGTAATGAGTTATTTCATTCATGTAACTGTGATCTGCGGTGGAAAAGTCAAGCCAAACTTATGTCACAGCTTGTGTTAATTTCCGCTAATGAGAATCCCAACAGTTGCAACAAATGGATCCATCCATAAACTGAGAAATAAGATGTTGGAATTACTTCCATGAAAACAATCTTCAAAGCATTAGAAAAAGTCTGCAATCCACAAAGTAAAGGCTGTCCTCCAGCAGACACAAGTTTCTCACAAGAACATGGACACACATCAGTACCACAAGTGACATCAAAGTATTAGAGAAGTGGTGGAAATTGAAGTTTCAAGATTCACCTTTGTGCACTGCAGAGATGCTTGGAGGGGTATGGAAAACTTTTCTATTTAACTAGGAAAGACCAGTCAATCTCCACCATGAGGGAGATCCTACCAGAAAGCATAAAATAGATGTTAGACATTATGTTCTGGGTTTAACAAGCGTGAAATCTCCAGGGATCTCTATAAGAGAAGGAGAGGTAGCAACCTGTGTCTCCAGCCACTAAGTCTTGTATTTGACCTTCACCTATGCAGCTCCTCACTGGCTTCAGCCAGGACGCAGAGATGACACACATTTCCCAACACGTGGCTGCCATGGAGTGTGAAAGTCAGAGCCCTGGATCATCACAGCAAGTTACATGACTGCTACCCCTAAAGAAGTACCCATCTATTTCACCTCTTCACCTTCTCCACTGTCTCACCACATACAAGGACTAGCTGAAGTGGGAGCCCACAGCAAGAAGCTGCAGCAGGTTACACAATATGACAGCACTCTCTGGTCCAGCTGCGAGGTGCAACACCGAGAGGAACAATGATGCTAACGAGAACCTGGACGAGCCAAAGTTCACCCACGATTTGTTGCCTGCTCAAGTGTGACCATAAAATTAAACCCTCACACATCAAAAGACTGACCTCATTGTGCACTGTGTTGGGCTAAATGAGGTATGAGGTGCAAGATAATGCAAGGAAAATCTGTTCCACAGAGGTGGGAGATGTAGGCTAAGCATGGACCGAGAAAGTGTTGGTTTCCTACTGCACCTCTGTGCAAGTAGTAAATAAGCTCAGTATGCTAGCTCGCACTCATGATCTTCACTGGTGAACTTTTACCCACTTCAGCTGATGGGAGCTGCATTACAAAACAAAATACTCCTAGAAAAGGTGTGGATCTGTAAAAGTCAACCACTTCAGTGTTATTAAATATTCATAAGGCAAGATTCAGTGGATGAGACTGATCACGTACTCCGAATTTGCAATATGTATGGCAATTGGGATTTGGCACACTAAATGCAAGGCTCCAGCAAATTTTTGCACTTTTTCAAATTCCATCCTCAGAAACTGTGTATAAAGTTTAAGATGCAGCAAGAGCAATAAAGCTAGTAACTGAATTTGCAGAGCAGTATATCTGATCTAACCCTCATGTCAAAGGCACGGGCTTTCCAAAGCATATTCTCTTTAGTCTGAAGCTTCCCAGTATTACTTTTATGCCTTTAATTTGCTCTATTTTGTTAAATTTAAGCAAAGTCAAGATCTGATTATCTAGGAAAAAAAGCTCAAAGTCAAGCCTGGAAATTTTTTTAAGAATTTTGTCTTGGTTCTTTCCTCACATGTGGGTAGGGATCTCGATGACAAGCTTACCTGCATTACCAATGCTTGATTTAGCTGTCAGAAGCCTGCTATTTCTTCCTCCTGAATTCCTCTTGTAGCATAATCATCTAAAAAGCCTTTTAAATATTCACCTATTGATCTGCTCCACTCATTTATTTCATTAATGACATACTTGTAAAAATTTTTCACTTGTACAAATAAACAGGCATCTGTCATTTTAAAGCACCAGTACCAAATTTCCTGGAGTATGCAGCCTAATTCAGGGGTTTTGCTGAGGCCTTTTAGAGTGCTTTTTCACATTCAAGAATTACAGGTTCCTTGTATCAATCCCAAAACTGGGTCACCTAAAAGCACTTATGAAGCATTTAGCAAACACTACCAAGCAGAATTACAACCAACCCATGCTGTTTCATGGGTAATTGAAACAGCTAGGTAGCTTAAACATATAACATTTCATTAGACTGTTGTTGAAAAGACATTAATACTCATTTTTCCCTCAGTGGTCATGTCATTTCTTCCCCTTTACTTCATCTTCATAAATCCACTAGAGACTAAATGCAGAAGAGTGGATTTAATCAGATAGCCAGCAATGCACAATTAACTTTTCCCTGTGTCACTTCATGATTTAGTGACATGATGCTGTGAGTGGCAGAAGTGAAAAAGAGAGACCATGTGGAACCAGGGATGGAGTTGTTTTGTTTTAAATAAAGACAAAAAATTTCTCACCTCAGCAATAAATACAGCAGCTGAGGCTCCAGTTTCTTAAACTGTTTTTACAACAATTCTTTCTGTAATACAAATCACTACCAAGGTGTTACCCAGACTTGTTTATGGCACTTCTAAATGCTGATACAAATGAATATGAGAAATGATTCAATAACCCCTTCTGTCAAGGTTACACTGCAGAACAGATAATTTCTTCATGCTCTTCAACGAAACATTGGCATGAGACATCAGTCCAAGTAGGGAATCTTCTCTAGTTAACACCAAGACTTCTCCAGCTTATCTTTCTCTTCCAAACACTTCAAATTGGTTTCAAAAAAGATTTTGTTCAAATTTTAGGTGGATTTATAGAGTCCCAGTTTAAAAAAAAATGTGTGCGGAGCATACACTTGAAAGATTTAGGAAAGGTGACATTTGCCTCTCACAAAATTCTGTTTCATACAACATGATGGCAGCTACTGCCATCAACAGAAATCTGGGAGTTGTCATGCACCTTTTCTTGACATTTGAGAGTCACCTGGTGGCTGACAATAAAATGCTGATTTATGATCTGTAGACTTATATTTATTGGAGGGCAAAACTCCCCTTAGGCAGACATTGAGACAGCATAGCATACTTGTAATCTTCTGTAGTCTCCTGAGAAAGCATATTCTAGAAGTTGCAAAGGCAAATCTGTGTAGGCTTGGCACTCTCATATGCAATTTTCATTTAAACTAAGATTATACAAGATAATAAAAAGCCATTTTAAAAGCTTGGTGTTTTCCCTAACAAAATGGATGCCACTTTATTACAGAAACTACCATTTTTCTGTGGTTTTAAGAAGAAAATGAAGCACAAATGTCTGCTGAGTCTCCCATCACTTCAGTGCCCTTCTTAGAAAACTGAGTTATTGATAAATCAGATGTGCTGGTTTTGGCTTGTATAGACTTAATTTTCTTCACAGTAGCTAGAATGGGGCAGTGTTTTGCATTTGTGCCATCCTGATATTTTGGGGGTGTTTCAGTTATTGCTGAGCAGGGCAAGGTCCAGTGTCACAACCTTTTCTGCTTCTCACATCGCCCCACCAGGGAGGGGGCTGGGAGGGGACACAGCCAGGCCAGCTGAGCCCACTGGGACATTCCACGCCATGCTCAGCCTACAGAGCTGAGGGAAGAAAGAAAACAGGGTGTTTGCACTGACAATGTTTGTCTTCACAAGTCACAGTTATGCGTGATAGAGCCCTGCTGAACACCACCCTGCCCACAGGAAGGGGTGAAGGAATTCCCTGTTCTGTTTGCATGGGCAGCTTCTGCATCGCCTATTAAACTCTCTTTATCTCAACCCATGGATTTTCTCACTTTAATTCTTCCAATTCTCCTCCCATCTCTCCACAAGGGAGTGAGCAAGCAGTTCTGTGGGGCTGAGCTGCCAGCTGGAGTTAAACACAACAGCAGCACTGACAGCAGGATTTGCACCACCAGAAAATTTTACTGTGCTTCTGAGCAAAGAAATGTCTTCTCATTGTAATAAAAAGCTTTGAGGTGTGAATGTTTAAAAGGATGCTGTGAAACAAGTTGTATAATTGTTAAGTATTTTCAGGGGGAAAAAATCCACCTCAAAATATTAAATTCTGTCTCTGGAAACTGAATATACAATCTAAGTGAAATTCTCCATGGTAGTGATTTTGCAATTCCATAATAAGGATCATTTAAATCTATAGAAATATCCCTTTCTTCTGGAAGAAGAACAGTCTGCTACATGTAAAAATTATTGACTCAATGCAACCTACCTAAATTACACAAAAAAGTCAAATGCCTCTTAAACAGAGCTAAAATAACGTGAGTGGCCTTTTTTCAATTTAAAACCACCTTAAATGGCAAAGCTCAGTTGCATTCTTTGGAACTGCAGTTTCTTAAGTCAGTGCTGTGACCAGATTGAGTTCTGCTTTCCATGCTATGTCAGAGCTTGCTACTACACCCCACTAGCACATTACTCCATACACTGATACACCCCTGGACTGCACATCTCACGTAGACAACAAACTGAATTGCCCTGTGATCCAGTAGATCCTTTCACCATTCCCTCTCCTACCTCTCAGAAACTTCAGACAACACCGGGAATGAAGACACCTCTCACTCTGCTACTTCTGTCCCCCAGATTCAGCTTCAGGTGGACTTGGGAAGGAGTCCACAGGAGCTGAACAGGTGGGAGGGCAGATGATGGGGACAGACAAGAGCAGAAGATGAGATTGGGAAAACTGCAAGAAAGAACTGGAAGATGTAGTGAGAGCCACTAAAAACAAATTCAACGTTGATGAATCTCACTACCCCTGAGCTGCTCAGCAAACAACTGAGAACCACACTGACCCAAGTGGAACATGATTTATTATCACCTGATATTATAACTGGAAAGTAAACATTACAGAATACTAGGAGAGAGCATGTTACCTACATTACAAGCTCACTAAAAAAAAACTTAAAATGCAGCTGTAGGCCAGGATGAGCAATGCTTCTTCTTTATCAAGAAGTCAGCAAAGGTGACTTGGTTACAATATCCAAGGAGCAAGAGGTTCAAATCCACCACATACAGGAGAAAACTTCAAGCAGAAACCATAACTAGATGCTGAAGCTAGTCCAGATGAAAAGAGAAAAAACAAGTTCTGCCTTTCTAATTCTCTCAGTGGTAGATTAACTAACTGAACAGGATTTTCTTCCTCTCTACAACTTCAGTTTGGGCAACATATCCTTTAGGAAATTTTGTCTTAACGAAATCAGAGTTAACACCCCAGAGCAGATCAAAGTGGTTTGCAATAGACAGACAAATGAGATAAGGCATCTAACAACACCATCCCACCTTAAAGCCCATGGTTGAAGGATAGGAATCTACTAATACTATTAGTTACTCTTTGCTCACCATGAACTGTGAACGGCTCTGATTCAGCCCTGATGACAACCTGCACAGGATTTAGTGTATTTACTTGTAGAAAGCTATAGGTTTTCCTCCAAACTTACTTTCTCTGTAAATCAAGAATTACGAAGCACTATTCCTTTTATTGCATGCAAAAGATATTTAAAACAGAAAAATTCTAAGGCAAACAAGACCAAAAAAAGACACATTCTGGAATTAGAATAGCCCGGCTTTTTTTCCAGATACGTTTCCTTTCCTAAATGTATTTTGAGGCACAGTATGTTTCACAAGTCATTCTACAGACAGTTAATACACCAGATGAAACTTGTGCTTAAGTTCTTAGTGCTTGAATTGAATACTTGAATTTTCAACCCTGATGTTCTGTGAACATAGCTGGTTTACAAAATCTGCAGAGAGGCATTATATCCTCTGGGGAAGAAAAAAGGCAAAGCACAAAGATACAATTCTCTAAACTAACTAGGAGCCTGAAATCAATAATAAATCTGTTACTTGCCAAAGATGATTAAATGACACTCTGCAAATTAGGAGTAGCATTCCTCTTCCAAATACAATCTGGTGATAGTGGCATTATACGACAACACTGATGGATGTCAAATACTCTTTGTTAAAAAAACATGCATTTCACAGCCTAAGCTACACACAGGATGAAGTATTTAATCTTAAACCTGATGGTGATCTGTCCTTATGTGAGGAAGATAAAAAAAGTGTTTCCATTCTTTACCCTTCTGCTGTCTGTTAGGACTTAGTCAAGCTTCACATGATCTCCCTTGCCTCCAGGTTCTCCTGCAGAAGATCTGGGAAGACAGCTGGTCATCCTTGCTGCATTTCTCTGAAATTTTCTTTCTTTCCATGGAGGACTATAAACTAACCATTATTCAGAGCACAAGACTCACCACAGACTAAGACAAAAATGCAATTATGCCTTTGTTTTCTTTTCATCTCATAGTAATTAATAAAATTGTTTTCTTTTTTGATCACTGCTGACCACACTGTGCAAAGACACTGAACACACTTATCACTTTCATCACAGAAAACTGAGTCTGGCAAGACAGAGAAGAATCTACTTGAGCAAGTATTTTAAAAGGAGTCCTTGATTAATACAGTTTTGCTGTCAATAGATACAATCTTGGTGAGATAATTATGTCTAAATTACACTTAAAAGGTAGCTTAAACTCTACTGGACAAGAGTTCTTGGCAGACTGAATAGAGAGCAATGCAAAAACATATTTGAAGGTAGTTGGTGCTACTAAATATGAAACATAAAAGTGGAATGCTGTGAGGTAAATGCTTTGAGGCAATGTAATGAGCAGTCTACTCCTTGTTGGGCTTTGAGGATGAAGCAGTGCTAAATGCTGCCTAGGCAAGAGCTGTCTCCTTGATGAACAGAGGTAAATTTCTGCCCAAACTAGTAACACCAGACGCAGAACACAGGATGAAAAGAAAGCTCCATCCATATTTTGAAAATTTATTTTGAAAAAAGTTGGTGCTGACTCCTTGCCACACACCTTCAAATTTCTACTGAGTGAAGTCTGAGTGTGTTTATTTTTTTTTCCACAGTACAACTCAGTGCTCCTACACTTAGGAAAAAAAAAATGAAGTCTTGCTTACAAATGTATTTCATCTTTTTCCACACGTGAACGGTTTTGGAAAGAAAAGTCCAAGGAGACTAAAGTATCCTCCAGCAGAGAGCTCAGTGAAGCAGCTGCGACGCTATTACTCACTGTCCTGCCTATGGTGAAAACAATGCCACAGCTATGCCTCAGTGGGCAACAAAGGAGCTCATTCTTCAGGGGTTATTCAATTCTTTGTCCCTTGGCTGAGTCTGCAAACTCAGAAAGCAGGAGACGAGTTAATGTTCAACAGGACAGCTGAGACGTAACGTCGATAGGTGTCCTGTTTAAGGACTTGACCAAGTGCTGCTTAGATTTGCCTCTCAGTCCACTGCATGGTCATTTAAGAGAGAAAGCAGAGGAATGGAGTAGGAGGTGAGCAAGGAGTGCTTCTCCAAGTGCCAGAACTTTCTGACTCACAGATCACTCCACAGAGATCTAAGGATTTTTCTTCCCTAATCATCCTGTAGTCATAAACAGGTATTTCTTCATTAAAAAATATGCCAGGTTCAGATGTTTTGCTGCTCCAGTTCAAAATCCTTACCCAAGTAACATTCTGAGCTCCTCATCTCTTCTCGCCTCGCTAGTTCTCCTGTTACTGTCCACCCATCATTGCATTTCTCAGAACTGTAGACTTTCTGTTTAATATCTCACTTACAATGACAATTGAGGAAATAATTTATTTCTATTCCCTATTTATAAGCTGCCCAGGAGCAAGGTCAAAGCAACTCCCCAGACATCTGCTCACACTGAGTGCAGTAAAAACACAGCAGCTACACTGCCTGAGAAACCACAGAACTGGTCTTCTGAAATTGCCTTGCTCCCATCACTCCACATCCAGAAGGACAAAAGAGGTCTCAAAACAGATTTCCTTACTTACACAGCAATACCAATGAATATGGATTTCATATGATTTACTGCAAAACACGCCCTGAAGTTTAGAAGGGAGATAGAAAAAAGCCAAGACAGCAAACATGAGATAGAGAGCTCTCTGACATTCCCTTCTTGCTTGAGAAGCAGAGAGAAGCTGCCACTTCCCCATGGAGTGCCAGGATCTACCAAACTACTTAAACCTGTGGCTCAGAAATCATCACTGAGGCATCCAGGGGATGAATAAAAATTAGTTATTGTCCCACCTAAAAGCCACAACCAATGACCAAGCTCAATTCTTCCCTGAGCTATGAAGAGGCAAGAGGGGATTAATTACTTTTACACAAGAGGATAAACATGAGTCTGTGCAGGGTCCATCCTAAGCTCACCACAGAGCCATGCTGGAGCAGTTTTCTCATCCCCCTACATCCTACAGGTAACCTTGCATAATGCCTCCTTGTCAGCTATGCTTTCTTTCAGAGACCAAAACACAAGCCAGCACACAGTTCTTCTCATTTCTTGTCCTCACAGTTCTTCTCATTTCTTGTCCTCACAGTTCTTCTCATTTCTTGTCCTCTTCTCAAGCCTTGGGGAGATCAGTAGAGGAGAGGTTGGATTGCTCAAGTAGCTACATCTAAGAACACATTTCCTATGACACCTGTGAGATCCCATCCTATCTGTAATCAGGATAGGATGGGAGAAGTAAGGGAGGTGGCTCTCAATTTTACCCTTCCAGACAGCTGAAAGAGAGGAAAGTGCTACTTCTCAGCTGAACAGAAACTGACATCTACCCATGATGACCAAAGGTGCTTGGGCTTTTAATACCACAAAAATGCTTTAACTACATACCAGATAACACAGCAGCATGACCAGATTATTTTCTGGTTCTAGATACCCAATTCTCTTATTTTTCCTCAGTCAGACACACAGGGTTATTGCTTCTCCCATGTGTCCCCTACTTTCAGTAAGCAAAGATTGAGGAAGAGCAAAAACACTGCAGTGTAAAAAGGCTAAGCTCACTGCTAATCACCACTTATGAAAAACTGAGATACGAGTGCCTAGACTTGTCATTTCTCTTTGCTGTCTACTTAGTAGGTACACTCTAATTTATCAGCAGTCTGTTTAGACTGTCTTGTGCACACCAGTCTTCATCTAATAAGTAGCCATCCAAGCCACATTCCGCCAACTTTCACAATTTACTTATGTCGCCCACTCTTCTTGCATAGGCAGCTGCTAAATCCTCAGCGTCAACTCAGCTGAAAATTACAAACTCCTTCTGGATAGCACTGCAGGTCACTTAGAATTATTCTTTGACTGTAAGAGCAGTCTTATAAAGGAGGAATTGAAAATAATTCAATGTTTTGTCATTCAAGTTTATTCTCACATTTCTGTGGTAACCCTTCTTGAATTTACTTAAAATATACGGTAATTTTTAACTACAGGTTTGGACAACAAAAAAGCAGGATGAATCATTCTGGGTATTTAAAGCCTACAATCAGACAGCTTGAGTCTCCCTTGTATTTCACCACAGTTCTCAAGCCAAAGTTTTACTTCCTACTTATCAGCAGGAACACTTTCACAGGGAGCATTAATTCATTCAAATGTGCAAAACACTTGAAGACTTGGGAATTTTTCATATACTACAAAGCTTTAAAGGTCCATGTTCTTCCCTCTACATTGATTTTTGCTTTCTTTGTAACTGCATACTCAGAATTAGAGGGCATTAGAGCTAAACTGGGAAGATAGCACATGTGTATAAATACATCATGCAAAAATAAAACTGGGCAGATGCATAGAAAACACCCCGCAGCACGTATTATCCTTGTTTTCCTCATCAGTGCATGGGCAACACATGTCTACTGGTACAGTACTTCAGAAGCCAGGACTGCTCTGAGGGATAAACACAGGCCATAATGTTGGAGAGAAGATGCTGTGGGCAAGAGAGTCCTTTCACTGTAGCTGCTCTCCACTAAGCCACCAGCAATCCTACATTGGAAGCAATGCAGAAAGTAGCTTCTAATTTGTACTGCCTATAACTCACAAGATGACACAGTTACAAAATACTCAGTTTGTATAAACAGCCTTAGATCAAGCAAAGCTTGCTGGAGAGTTGTCTCAGGTTGGATAAATCCATGATAGCAATCCATGTTTCCTGTTGTCTGTTGTTTTCTTTTTTTTCAGCATAGCTTTGAAAAATATCACAGTAGTAGCAACTTACACACACATGTAACACTCCAGATTTCTGTTAACACTCAAGTTGCTGCCATATTATGCTCCACAAAATTAGCTTCTTGAAGAATTCAAGACATTACTTAGACACAGAAACAACAGCAACCAGGTAATAGTTACATAAGAGCAGAATTCCAGTGGTCCAGTCTATAGCTATGTATCTTGCAAAAGCCAAGTCCACAACTCCCACAGCCATCAGAACAATTCATGTTGATCTAAGACACTGTCATGTCAACTAGACAGCAACAATGAACAGCCTCCATTGATTCCAATCATGCAGCATTGAACAGCACACCTCCACTTTGTGAGTTCTACATCCAAATCCATCTCAAATATGAAACTCTAAACGCAGACATTAATGACACATCCCAAAGGAATCACGAAGTGCTGCACCTGAACTTTACAACCATATTAGTGGATTTCCCTTTACTCCTCCCCGACTGAAGAGCTGCAACTTCACTTGTCCTCCTCTAAAGCAGCCAGGGCAGAACAGCAGGTGACAAACCCCTCTGAATGCAGTATTTAACACCTGCCTGCTGGGTGACAGGTCCTACAGTGCAAGAAGATTTGTACAGTGAGATCCTTTCACAGGGAAGTGAAGTCTCCACCACCCAAGCAGAGCATCAATAGCTGTGCCCAGGCTTACCAAAGTCCTTACCACCCTTGATGTGCACAGCTGCACCTTTCACACATGCATAAAAGTTTATGTTAAGGGCTTCTGGGGGATACATCTATCTATCTATAGTGGCAATAGATGCATGCCTGGGCAAACAGGTTGTCACAGAATGATCCACCTCCTGGGCAGCCTGCTCAACAGCACTATCACTATCTTTTTCAAGCCCTGCTGCTTTCACTCCAGCAAATACATGCCTGAAAGATATTTAAGAGTCTTTTGAGAGAACTAAGGGCATAGAAAAACCCCATCTGGGATAGCAAGTCATGAAGTAGGAAGTAAGAACCAAAATTAGACAAAGCATCAACCAAACAGCAGGTATCTTGAATCTGCAAACCTAAGATCAGCACAAATTAACACAGCACCTGTAGACAGAAACATTGAAGCATTTTCCTTCAACCTCAATCCAACACAAAATAATTCTTACCTGGAGTTACTTATCACACTCTGACACAGACTGACTCATGGCCCCAAGGAGTCTCCAGAGGTACTAGAGAACAAAGAAGGATGCAAAGAGCAATGGAGAAGAATAGGATCAATTTTCTCTCTCTTCCACTTCAACTTCTTGAACAAGTAAAAGTCAGCTAAGGCTGCTTGTTATTCAGTTCAGCAGTCATTATCTGATTCTCTGTTATCGGTCACTACACTACACCTACATTTCTTGCCACACTCAAGGTATCTTCTCAAATCTCATCTTCCAGCAACTGTAGCACATGTGATGTACCCTGTTGGCTGATCAAGGCTTTCTTCTGAAAGAGTCAAACAGAGGATGAAAAGCAAGGAGAGAATTCTTTCACTAAAACTTGGCAGAAGAAGACAGCAAAAACCATCCTCTGAAGTTCAATATGGCTATGACCTGACTGTTTTCTAAACCACTGCCAACAAAGTACCTGTAGAAACAAAGACACTCATGTACAGTGGGAAAAAAAACCCAGGAATCATGACTTTAACCTTTTCCATCCAGACTGCCCTTCTGTATCACTCTGCATAGGTTTCTTCACTTCTGTGTCACGAGACCCCAGAGTCCAGGATGTTTTATGCTTTGCCGGTCACGCATTCCCCTGATTATCTCTTACTGGCCAAATGAAAACTGGAGAACCTGCAGTGTGAAAAACAATGTCACCAGAGCATCTGCAAGATCTCTACTCTCCAAAATAGCTTCTTTACCTTAGTCTCCTGTGTACCTGAGGCCTTCTGTGAATACAAAGTTACACTATGAGCTGTCTATCCATTTGGACTTCCAGCTTCTCTGGTATCAAAGTGGCTTCTCCACACTCCTTAAAATGTAATGTCAGCACAAAAAAATATTACACAGGACAAGCTGTACTCTATTATGATGGAAACTTTTGCTTTCAATTGTGCTACCATAGTGAAAACATGCAATTAGTACAACATCCTGCAGATACTGTTAAGACATGTGGTAGTGAAAAGAAAATTGAATTTGAGAGAGCAATGAAGACAATGAAGACTGCAGGAAAAACATCATACCTCCACCTCAGCAACCTATAAGGCCACTGGACAGGCTTTTGCCATAAGAAGTGGTGAAAAAACCTGGGTCTACTGCCCCAGCAGACACACTATTCCACAGTGAGAGTTGGTTTTACCAGCTCTGCTCTGCAAACATGCTGATTATCCCACATTATCCCAGCTACCACGGGATATACCAGAAAGCCCCATCAACACAGACAAGTCTTAACCGTGCTTCAGCCTCAAAACTGGAATGGAAACCCAGGAACCTAACTTGCCTGAGGAGCAGAGGGAGCTTATTCCTAATATAAAAAATGTTTCCTGTAACCCATGTAAAATCCTCAGCTGTATTCAGCAATCACACAAAAAACAACGTTGAAAGCTCCCAAAATGTAATTCTCATCCCACACCTGAGACACTAAACCTCACAGATTTTCCAGAGACACCAGCATCACACCAAGCACTGTCCCAGAGATGGCTCCTTCCAAGCACAACATCAGCAAAGCAAAAGCCATTTCCATTTGCACGTAAGCTGCCACTGATCCCGGTGCACAGACATCACTGGAAATATTTTTGCAGGATTTTGTGCGGACAAAACACTGTGTAGTATTTCCCAGTTGTAATCTTCTACATTATACAAGGGATGCTCAAACTGGCCTTTTCTCCTGTATTGTGAGGGTTCTTTCATGAGCTGTTTAAGTGATCAAACAAGCACTAAAGACTACAAGCAAACAGACCACAGCATGAACAAGCAATGCCCACTTCAGAACACAGAAGCAAGGCACTCACTTATCCCTAATGAATTATGAATTGCTTTACACTTACAGAATGTTTCCTGAAAATTTTTAACATTAAAATGCAATATATCAGTTTTATTCTTTCTATTATATAGACAGTCAGAGACTGAAGTAAAACATTTCAGGTTAATCAGTTCCTGTTGCAATTGAAATCACTAAAATTTAGGGTCACCATGTCCAACTCACGGTAACTGACATTCGATGCTGCTCCTCATGTTGCTCATGAGATGGGCAGAGGGGCTGCTTTTGCCTGGCACTCCTGCTTCACGTAGTGGCTGCAGACACATTTAGGAAAGGACCTTCACAGGCTGATTCAAACCATCCAATATTCTGCAAATCAACCATGGCCTCCCCCATTTTAAATCAGATCTCTTCCAAATAAGGCCAAAAACTCCTCTAAAACTGATCTATCTACACCAGCAAGTTGTATTACATCAATTTGTACATGGTACCATAGTACCAGGCAGTGACTTAAGATACCCTGGTTTTATTCTCAGCTCAGCTGAAAACTCAATGTCAAGTTATTTAATCTGCCAGATTCCCTGTTTCTGTATATAAGAAGTCGGGCTTTTACGATCCTATTTCCACAGGGATTTATTAAGGATAAAAATCCATCAATAACTACACATTTCTTATAACTACCTGTACTGCTGCTGTATCTAAGTACCTGCACGGACACCTGGACAGACAAGGACTCGGGCAGCATCTTCATGGGAAAGCAACAACTGCACATCTTTTAATGAATCACAAGGGGCTGTTTCAGGGCTGTGAAATTCCACCCAGAACAACAAGTGAGACAAGGAAAATAACTTCCTAACAAACAGCAACATTAACTCAAATTTCAGATGATCTCACTAGCTCAGGACAATACCGAGGGACAGAAAACAGCTGGGAGGTCTCCTCGGTTTTCAGAAAATGGATTATGTGTAGAATTGCAGTAGGGTTTCACTACAGCAACTACAAAATACAGGCCTTTCTCCCTTGCAACACTCGATGTCATCCCACACAAAATGGAGTCCCTCAGATTTTGTTAATGCCTTGCTCCTACAACAGCAGTGGGGCACCACACCTCCCAGGCTTGGGCACATCGCCTGACCTGTGCTGAGAACGACTGGCGAGCCTCTGTTCCAGGGCCCTGTGGCCACTGATCCCCTGAGACTGTCTGGCCACTCGTTGGACCAGCCGGTCCAGCAGACAGGTCAAAGGACCAGGAGCAGAAACGCCACGTTCTCTCTGCCCAGCCTCAGGAACCAGGACCTTCCTGCTCACACAACAGCTCTTTATTAAAGCCACGAGTGGGCAGTTTTCTGTAATGACTGCCATTTCAAAGAGGATATGCTAACCAGAAACAAGACACTCTTGTTTCAGAGAAAGAATTTCTGCACATTTAATTAATCAGAAATGACTACTGTGCTTACATCCTACCTTAATCTGCATTCACTTCAAGCATAAACAAGACCCAGCTTTCCAAATTAGCACAGGCAAGCATGGCAGCCATCTCTGGACATCAGTTTCTTGAAAATACTTGCCCAGCTCACCACAAGGATATTATGAGTCTAAACTAGTCTGTAATATGCACCTAGATCTTTTGATAAAAGCTGCTTCAGAAGTTATATTAAAAATATTAACCAGCAACTTTAATAATAATCCAGACCAACTCAAATCTTCCTAAAGGATCTTCCTTTCCACTGTAAATTTTAACTATGTATATTTCTTGCTTTTTCTTTTACTTAGTCATTTTCAAAGCCAAAGAAATTAGAGACTACCATGATGCTCTGAGTTTTAACATATACAGCACCACACACAGCAGGTACCATAGTACACTTAAATGCACTAACAACATCAAAATCTCTGACACCCACCCATAATAAATGACCAAGACTTAAGTTCCATAACAGCAAGGAGTACCAACATGAATTATAGCAATCATGGCTACAGGTTTTTTTGGTATGTATTTCAAATTACTTTGATTTATATACACACTTAATTTTATTAGGGAAAAAAAAATAAGTCAAAGAAAATAATGTCATGTTTGTGCAAGACCTCTATTTTCTTGCCAGCATAAATTCCATTCTTATCAGTTGTCAAGTGGATTAACAGTTACTGTATACTCACTTTTCTTACCATTGCTGTCTGAGGGCAATGCCTGTTGTAAATAACAACCAGCCACAGTCCTTGTATTTTATCTTTAATCATGCATATTACCATTTTTATAAAATATTATTTGCTTAAACACTGAAGTATTTCAAGTTTGTTCCCTTCTGTGAGAAGGCAAATTAAGTCAACGCTTGATGGAGGAAAGGGACCTTTAATAAACATCTGATTTGCTGCTGGATGGTGTTTCAGATTATATTTAAAACACATCATGTTTTGTTGACACCTCCCTGCACACTTGCTGGTATAAAGCCCAGCAAGAGTGTGACTATGGCAACCGCAATAGGATATTTATATATCTATGCATATGCGTGCATGTGTGTGCTCACATAAATACACACACACAACCCTGAACTGATTTAACTGACCATGAACAAGATGTTTCTCAGCTCTCATTTTCACAGGAACAGGTAACCATGTCTAAACAAATGGGCTGAGGAGGCAGCATTAACTTTTATATGATGAAAATCTTCCAAGAGAAAAGCCTTTAAACCTACCAACATTTACAGAGTGTACACAAACACATGCTCACTTCAGAATGCTTTAGCTATAAGCAAAAAGAAACCAAAACGTCTGCAGGCACAAATTCAGTCACACCATCAAAATAAGAGGCATTTCATTTTCAGGATTTTTTCCACAGAACTAGATCCTCACTGGAGCATGGATGCTATTTTACGAGAGATCCAGACCCTCCTCTTCTTCACCAATAGTCCCATTCCTCCTCCTTCTCTTTGAATACAGAACATGCAGAAGTTCCTTTAGTCTGCAAATTAAATAGCTCCACACTGAGCTCAAATTGTTATTTCGGGTATTAATTTCTGTCTCCTGACAGATCCTGATAGGTGATGCAGGAAATTCGAGGTAACAAAGGCTTCTGTTTGCAGCAATAAAGGACTCTCAGCTAGGGGGAAATAAAGGGATCAGAATAAAAGGCGAATATATGGAGCCTACATACACTACAGAATATCTGTGTTGAGTCCAGCAAGCAAAAAGTCTAGCAGATTCAAAGCAGCATTAAGAAGTGTTAATCCTTTTACCTCTGAGCTATTCATGAGCAATATGCAAAGCTGTTCTTATGGCGTCGCGTTTGCAATGCTCCAGTTATGCTTGCATCAGCATTTCCATTGTGAACCCTGCTTTCAGAGATCTTTTACTTTGCCAAGTTTTAGTCTGGAACAATTTTACTACAAGCCTGTGAGATTTTAGTCCAGGATTAGGATTTAAGTCTGGTGAAGAAACGTTTGGACAAAATCTGCTTGGCTGTTTTATTTATTAGAGTGCAAAGTTAATCCTTCCAAGTTATTAGACCGGAAAAAAACCTCAAAACTGTATTTTTTTTTTCCAGCTTAGAAAATGAAAACAGAATATTTACTCTCCCCAAGAATTCCTTGTCCCCAAATCTCTACAATCACAGAGCAGATGAAGGTTACAGACCACAACAGTAAGGCACAATTGAAACATGCCTTCCTTTGTCAGGTGTGTTCTTTCCTTCACCAAGGCAACACAGTGGCCAGGAATATGAGGAAGGAAGAAGCATCTCACCGTGGGCTGCAGGTTCAAGAGGGACACAAACCACAAGCTCCACATTAACAAGTGTAAGAAAAACACACATTTCAATCTCCAGGAATTGTGCCGCTTTCCTAAACAATATAAATCATAAACTTTAAATACCACTACATAACTTGCCAGGTAGATGATGTTCACTCACAGTCTTAGTGGGCACATGGATATAGACAACTGGCTATGCTACAAAAATTCACAGAAAAATCAATATAGTATGTATTTTAAGAGAGATGAGCCATCTAGACCAGACAATGCTTGCAGTGTCCTTACCATTTTCCTAAAGCTCAGCTCTCAAACCCTGGGATTTGCTCACGTGGCTCAAGAGTCCCCCATCTTTCAAATGTCCTGTTCCATAACAGGCATGTCAGCCACACGCCAGGGTGTGTGTAACCCCCAGTAACACACACCCAGCCGGTTTTTGCAGGCCCTCAGCAGTGTGCAGGGCCAGGGGCCACAGTGCCCACACTGCTCCCCACGCCGTGCTTCAGCCATGCTTCAGCATCTGCTCCACCAGCACAACCACACAGCCCAGCGAGCTGAAGCTCCGGTTCTGCTAAACTTGACAACATGAACTGATGACTGCAGGGAAGCCCTTCTCAACACAGCTACACAACAGCTGGAGTCCAGGGAAAAGCCCTGGTTAATAAACACCAAGGCAGTGCCTCCAAATACTGCCCTTTTGTGAACTTTTCCAGATAGCACCCACCCCACAGCCCCAGTAAACATAATGGAATCAATGCTTGGAGCCTCTCTCTGAAAAGCCTACATGGTATGGTCCTGCATACATTATGTGCATCTTCATTCAAGCAGAGAGCTAAATGTTTGCAGGCAATGTAGCTTCCTTCCATATCAAAATCTCCCTTACAAACCAGGCTTCACAGCAAGACTTTCTGCCATGCCTAAACCACCTCTCCCACCTGGGCTGCATGACCACGCAAGCTGCCTATTGTAAACTGGATAAATCCTTACCATGGCAAAATGCACAGATTACCTAAAAGCAAAGGATGGAGAACACATTTATGAATGATAAGACATAAAACATAACCCTAATTTTAGGTATCTCACCTGATCTGCACTTCACCTTTTGACCAGACTTTGTATCTCAAACAACAACTGAAAAATTACCATTCAATATTTAGTAACATTCACTTTAACATATATATTATGTTTGGGTTTTTGAAAGAGTAACAGAATTAATTTCCTTCCCACAATTTACAGAAGCACTTTGTATTTTTGTCTGCTTTTGTGTTTTCCAGCTATTTTCTAGAGAAATTAGGTTTCTTATTGATCACTTGGTACCAGTGAACATTATTTGCTTCTAAAACTATGCTCCAGACTTCAAAAAAGTAGTTATATCATAAAGTATCCACATAAATTGTATTGCCTGTTTGAGTGTGTGTACATGTACATGTATATTCACAAAAATTTTTCAATTTTAGTTCTGCATCTGACACCAGGCATTATTTCCCTTTCTTACTTACTGATCCTTTTTCTTCCAACTTTGTTCCAGCTGAATTTGGATAGGAACTGAGCTCAAAAGTATGCAACAGTGACCCTTAAAAGATTCAAGTGTTTCAAAGGGTTCACATGAAATGGACAAGGTTTATCTGTACATATTCTTCTGTAGCTTAAACCTGATGGATTTAGCACAGATCTATCTACCACATGTCAAAGCAGTCTCATCATCTTTCAAGAACATGCTATTCATATACAATAAAAAATGAACTTTTCATCTTGTACAAGAAAAATAAATCTTTCATTGCTTCACTGTGTATGAATGAGGCCACAAATGGAATTTACTATGTAAACCAGGGCAAAACTGTTTTGTCTGCAGATGTAGAGTGAGCTACAGCTGCTTTAACATCTCTACTAACTCCAAACCAGGTGGGATAGAAATACCTTCCTAAGTTTAGCAATTTGATTTTTTTTTAAGTACTGGAAGCAAAAATACAGTGGTAGGAAAAAATACGTTTGGTTTACAGGCCTTAACACAAGGCACAATTTTCCACACAAAATTAGCCTGTGATCCACTTCATCTAACAATAAATTTCCTTTATTCTCTCTTATTGAACAAAAATTGGTAATTTTTATTTCTTCTTAAAAGAGGGAAGTTCAGGCTGCAAGCTGCCCCTGGGCACAAGCAGGTCAGTGCCACTGCACTTTGTGCATCCTCAGACAGCAGAAGCAATACAGCCTTCTCCTATTTATCACAACTCTTTCTTTTACCACTTCTGTATTTTCATGACTGCATAGTGTTTTTTCTTAAAAGGAAAAGCAACCACCAAAAAAGGTTAACTATGAACAGCAGAACACTCTTGGTCATTTTTGGTATATAAGGTCAGCCAGAAAATGCCTGGACGCTGCGTGTTGGCCCAAAGAAACCAGAAGTTTTTAACTCGAGGCTACCAAGCTTTGCACTTCACACACACATACACAAAAACCCAAAAAGCAAGAAAATTGCAAACCTGTATGTTCACTGTCATGCTCAAGTGTGTATCACCATATAAAGTGCTCTTTAATATAGGTAGGGACAAAGGGAGAGGATCTTCTCCCCAAAACATAGCTCCAAAGCAGCATGACTCTAACTACCAAGCCCATGATGTGGTTTGAAGAATGGCTGAAGGACTAAAATAGTTAGCTATGCTACACACCAACAAATATGTTCAGTACATTGCCACAGGGATTAGAATTTTGTCTGGCTGTATTAAGTATCTTATTTAATATAGAGACAGGAATAAACCCTGCAATTACATTTTCTGGGAGAGTCTACAAAATAGAAAGCTACCATCAGAGACTATGAGACTATATATTAAGGTAGGAAAGTAAAAAAAAAAAATATCAGTGTCAACCATAACAACACAAAGCAGAAAAATGTAAGCCACCACGTGTATCCAATAAAAGGTAGTAACCCAGAAAGCAGCAGAACTCAGAGAGTTGATACAAACGAGAACTGCAATGAAATATATTATGACTAAGCAAGACTACAGCACTTAACTATCAAAAGAAATCTGAGCTACAAAAGGAAGGTGAAGCAGTTCTACCCAACTACAAAGGAACAAAAACTGTAGACACAGAAGGTGGCTGGTTTAAGGAAAGAATGCGAGAGAGAAAGCAAGGCATGAGCAGTAGGGAGAAGAAAAGAGCAGGAGTACCAATGTTTGTAGCAGGCTTCTGGCCTGGGTGATGGGAGATGACAAAACATTCCTGGCCCAAACAACAGAACACCCACAGCACAACCACTCACCCAGAAGGACTTCCATTAGATTGGCTTCTTGTTGCTTAACACACATACACACAGATTAAGCAGCAACAGCCCACAAGGCACAGCAAATAGACCTAAGAGAGCACTCCTAGGAAGGAGAACTGTCCAGAACCAGCTCCCTGCCAACAACAGCAAGTTATGGTGATGCAAGAAAACACAGGTTTTAGTGGTAAATAATTATACAGATTTGGCACACAGGTGAACTGGGAATTACCATTTAAGGTGTTCATCACACCTAGAGTTCACAGTCCTAGAGTTTCATTTGAGGAACAAAAGCCATGTAGCATTAAAAGCAGAATAAGGTCTGGCTGAAAAAAGGATTAAGAGTGTGAAGGTGGAAGAAAAAATTTAGAAACCACATTCTAAATTCTAATACAACTTAATACATTCCAATACAACCTCGTGATATTTACAGAATAACCTGGAAGTACAAGAAGTCCAGTCCTCCTCAAAGGCAAGGACACAAGAACCAAGATGTGATCACTGTAGATTCCATCCCACAGGTAGGGAGATTACCAGATTTGTGTCCCAGTGAGAGAAGGGGAGGACACCCTGACAAGAATTAGAAAGCCAGTTACCGCCTGCAGGGAAAGATAAGCACAGCATAAAAGCCAAAACAAGCTAATGCTTTGTGACCATTACAAGGATAGTCTGGGCCATTAATAAATGATGAAGGAGAAGGTATTAAAACCCAAGTAGCTGGCCACACTGACCACCTTTCAAAATCTAAAAGGGAAAATAAAGGAAAGGCTAAACAATTAGAATGCAATTATGAACTTATAAAACATTTTTATATATATACCCACATACAGACACTTAGCTGCAACAGATATGAGCAGTACCACAAAAACTCAACATTTTAGACACCTTCAGTGAGAAACATAGAAAAAACCCCAGAGAAATCGGAATTATGACAGACAGCTCTTCTCAGCAAGCACTCCTGGCAATACCCACAACTGCAATTCCATGCTTTTATCTGTATTACCTCAGTAAAGTACCAATTGATAGCCATTACAAATGGGCATTAATAATTACAAATAAATGCCTTAGGAAATGTAGACATACGTATCAGAGCCACTCCCTGGAATAAATGATACAATGGAGTTGAGCCGTTGAAGACAAATTAGCAAAGAAGCTTAGTAGATATAAACACTAATTCCTTTATGGAATATCTAGAGATGAAAAACATATTTAGACCTCAACTTCACAGAAGAAAAACACAAGGAAATTATATAACGAAGCAAATTCGACTTCTCAAAAAATAATAGTTCTATTAAGATAGGAGAAACCAAGCCCCTGAGACTCCTCCAAGATTATTATCTTCTCTCAACCAAAATGAGAAATGGGGCTTATAGAATATGTGCAAAATCTGACGCAGCCCATCACTTTTATAGAGAATTGTAGTTCATAGCAAGCACAGAGTGGAAAAAATATGCTTGGATGTCAGTAAACCACTTGACTGTATCATATTATACAGTTTCAAAATTATTTGAGAAACCAGTTTTGATGTGGACAGAACATCGTACAAAAAAAAACAAACTTCAAAAGAAAATGAAAATCATATACCGAAACTTTAGAAGCATCTCTCAAGGATGCAAGGAATTTTCTAACACATTCTCCTAAAAATCTTAGTTAATCATGCAGAACAGGAGTAAAAAGTGTGTTCTTGAAATCTGTGGATGATACTAAATTTAGGAGCTGCAAGCCCCAGCGAGGACAGAGAAAGTTGAGAAGCAGGCAATTAAAAATAAGGTTCTCCTTGGGAAAGTGCAGCGAAGACATCCAACAGGAAAATAATCTGAAAGAAATATTCAGTGGGAGTGACAAACTGAGGAGCCAAGAAATTCTTACAAGGTTTGCAGTGTGATCTGGTAGCAAGAAAGATTAATGAAACCTTGGCTGCACATGCAAAAAAAAAAAAGCCACATCAAGCAAAAGGGATGCAGCAGCTAAATATGCCCACTTTGGGTAGCAAGCAACATAATCAGACAAGTCTGCAGTTATAAAATGAATGCAAATACCACTGGGATAAGACAAGCCTTATTTAGACTAGTATGTGGTAGTACAAGGACATGTTTAAAAAGGAAAACAGGGGTTAGTGTCTGAAAGCTTCCTTCTAACAGCCTTTCTAAAGCCCCAATATTACAAGCAGACTCACAAGAGAGACTTAAACGACCACTTAAGAAGAGTTCACTCCCACAAATGAGATTAGCAGCAGAAAGCTGAAGATGTGCTTAAGGGTCTCCCACAGAAAACACCATGAGCTTGTTCTGCAAACACCTCTGCACAGACCTGGAAAGGTCAGAATATATAGGTAGTGCAAAGCAGCTCAATACCGGGCCAGACAATGAGTTCAGGTGGCTCTCAAGTTGGCTGAAGGTCATTAATTTCTCAGCATATGATTAGGTAAATATTTTTTTTTCTCCTAAGCACAACTTCCATAACATAACAAGATCGAGGAAGAGGAAAGTAAACCTCCCTTTGTTTGCAGAAGACATGAGCAGCAAACACATACACAGTATTAAAATCTGACTTTTTTTCTTTTTATGACAATTGCTTTATCTTAACACATCATGTATTTCTAGCTTTCCTTAAAAAAACCCAAAGCAACGTGAGTGTAGTGGAACTGCACGTCCCTCGCCACTGGGACAGAGGCTGAAAAAACACCAGGCACAAAACTCAACTCCTTCTACAGTGTCAAGGATCAGCCCTCTCCATGCAAAATCCACATCTTTTCCTTGAACAGTGATATATATCAATAAACACAAATGCAAATAATTGGTCAAAACAGAAGAATACCACCCCAGCATTTAGTACAGGCATGTCACAAGACTTTCACTACCTAGTTGTAAACTTCGTAGGGCAAGAGCTCTAGTTTTCTTTCACTGCTGCAGCATAAAAACTTCACTCAAGTGTTTTAAAGAAAAAATGCAATGTAACTAAAAGCTGAGTTGCAGCGTCTGCTTTGTTTTCCCATTCCTTTTCACACTGCTTGACTAGCTAGCCCATCTCCCCACAGCACAGATCACTTTAGGAACATGCATTATTCAGAGAACACTGCAAGTGCATTTAACACCGAGATTTTAGAACTCACAAACACTACAACTTTTAAACAACTTCGTCAAGTGATGTTTATTGAACACTCCTATTGCAACACAGAGGTTCTGCCATCGGTTTGGCACTGACAGGGCTGCAGTCCTGTGATCTTATAGCTGGTGTTTTTCTCAAATAGAAGATGCTTTTCAGGTTACTTCTGCACAGAGAGACGAGGAATGAACATAAGGGTGGCAACGCTGCCAGAAATATTCCAATTTTCACTGAGAATTTTTTGGATGTTAGTTCTAAATATATTATTTGAACTGTGGATTAGACAAAATATTTTAAAGAAATGTATATTCTCCCCAGCAATGTACCCATTTAAAGACCAATTTGCTGTTCTGCAATCACAAAAATGACAATTTTTTTTTCATCAAATTTTTCAATAGCTGCAAGTAAGTTAAATCTGTACAACTCCATTTTGTCATTTGAGGACAAAGGACACTAATTATCTGACACATGGGTTTTCAAGATGGACATAACAATGCATCAACCACAGGATTTCAAATCCTGTATTTTCTCCTGTCCTTCCTATTCAATCACCACTTGCTGCGACAGTTTCTGTCAGGGTAACTGCAACCTCAGTTCTGCCTGGCACACTGAGTTTTTGCCATCACTATACCCAAGGTTAAGCTTCAAGGTCTAGAAACAGTTTTTTCCTCTGAGATGACCTTCAGCAATTGCCCCAGTTCTGAGAAATGAATGAAGTGTTCCCAAAACAAAGTAAATTTTAGTAGTAACCTGTAGCTAAAAAGAACACATAGATATTTGACCTGCTTTAGGGACAGAGACTGCTAAAAATACTCCTGTCTGGGCAAGACTTTTGGGCAAACTTTTGGGATCATGGTAATTGGGTAATTCTTTCTGGATTAGCTATATACAAGATTTCTGCTTACCATTTAGCATATTTTGGTTCAATGGTATAAAACCATCAAATAAGGTAACACAGGATATAAGGATTGCTTTTAAGGGATTTGACCTATGTCCACAGAAGTCAGTGGTAATCTCTGCACCAACTCAGCAGAAATCACAGCAGATACCAATATTAATCTAAATATTAAAATCCATTACAGTTATACCTACAGATAAAAAGCCAATCAAATAGTTGACACAATCTGTCAGTTTCCCACAGGAAGGTCATGTCCTCTGATTCATTTTTACTTACACAGCAGTGTACAAAGAGCACTTTGCTGATTTCACAGAGGTGCACAAGATGTCCAGCCTCAGAGGATGCTACAAGCAAGGCGGGATCTACCTTGAAGCCCACCCAGCCACCACCAATCTGTTACCGAGGCACTGCAGGGCTTGGGGGAAGATGCAGGAACCTCCAACAAAGGTCCAGTTCAGCTTCATCCTAGTGTTTTAACAGGGATTGCTCAAACAAAAGAAAGGTACAGCCTTTAAATGTTATCGCAAATCCCAGTACCTGTACAAACATCCAACCTTCTGAACTTCAAAAAATGACTTCTCATACAAGTGCCTGCTATGGTCTTCCTGAACACATCACAAGAAGGATTTTCATCTCACCCATCTTGAATTGCCCAATCTCAAAGCGTTTCAGATTTCCTTTTTATCTATCTGACAATTCAAGAACAGTCTGATGACCTAGATTCCCTAAATAATTTATTACATTCTAGACTTTTTACGCTCCTTCTGATTTGTCTTTTTTTGATCCAAGAGCTCAGCTTCTCTTTACGTGAAATCTTCCTGGGCACAGATGATCACTGTCCACCTTTCCAACAGCTCTTTGAATTCCCGTTGCAAAGTTCCTACATAAAGAGAATGTTACTGGAGTTTGAGATCTGAAGAACTTCTGTTTCAACTGAAGCATTTTGGCAAATTTGGAGGTATATCAAATACTATTTTTATTACTTTAAAAATTAGTAACATTGATTGAACTACACTGAGTCAGTCTTCTGTATTTATAAGATCAAAAATTTATATTGGGAGCAGTTTCACATAAATTAAAACATTTCACATGGCTTAAGACATTTCCTATATTGTTGTCTGCACCACATTTACAAACATTTCAAGAACTATAAATATTTTCCTACATATTATGAATAACTCAGATGGTGTTTTCCAAGCTACAATAAAGAAATATACAACTGGGTAATGTTTCATTTTCCACAGCATTCTTTGCAGCAAATCACTGGCAGCTACAAACAGTTAGAACTGAGCAATACAGGTGGAAAGCGGCAGCTGTGAAATCCAGTGTCAAGCACTACAGCTGCAACTCCCTGGAGCACAGAAAAGAACAAACCTGGTGAAGAACAGGTAAGTAAGAATTGATATAACTTAGAAGGAACTGTCAACCCCAGGTAGCAGAGCTCTGGGCACCAGGACAGCCAGCCTTGAGGTTCACCCACAGGGTCTGGTTGCCCGTCCAAGCAAAGCCCTCCTGAGACCGCACACAGCTTCTGCCCACAAGGTGCACAGGCTCATTACCCTGCTCCAGCACAAGTCAGGCCCGGCCTCAAGGTCAGAGAGGCTTGGGACACTGATCTGTAAAAAAGACTGCCTCTCCTGTGGGTGCAGAGCTCTCCCAGGCTCACAGTGAGGGGCTGACTGCCTGAGCCCAACATGTCCATGGGGTGACACAGCACGATGCTCAGAGACACAGCACGACGAAAGTCACACCCCACCAGCAAGGACAGCAAAGTGCCTTCAACCACATCCAGTGGGAACTGACTGAGGACAATGGAGAGAGCACAGACCCACCTAAGATTCCTGGCAGGCTGATAACCACCGCCAGGCAAACTGTCACCAAGCTCAAGGAAATGGCAATTTCTTCCTTGCACCCAGGAAAAATGGGACTGAAGACCGTTAAACATGTTTGGATAGCATCCAAAACACACAATGATCCTAAAAGAACAAAGATCTCATCAGATCTCTGTTCAAATCTGCCCTCAATAAAATGCTGTTAAAGGCTTGGATTTAATTATTATTTCTGGCAGTGCACCAAGGAGTAAAATAAAGAGGTCTATCAGGCAATGTGGAAGAAGTTACTGTATTGCAAATCATTGAACACACACCAGGTCCCAAAATGATGAAACAATGCAGTAGAAACCTCAAGCTAAAATCAGGTTGAGGACCCCAAACGGGTGACTAAGCACACAATGACTCCAGGCCATATCCCCTGCAAAAAAGCGGCTGTGGGAGAAATTTAGGGAGCAATTTTCCCTCAAAAGAAATGGTTGTCAGAGTCACAGTACAACCCACTCCCTTCACTAAACAGTGTAGATTTTGAAAGCTTTTGTGACTATGATCAAAATAATTCAAAAAAGATGTGCATCAAGATGTTTTTATTTTTCACCACTCTAAACGCCTTTCCATTTATGTAGCCTGTTTTACCTACCTTAATATCCACAATCCTAACACATACACTCCAAAAGCTAAACAAAATGGGCTACTTTTCTACAGATATTATCTACCACCACTCCTGCCTATATTCATATTGATGCTTTCACAATCCATCGTAAAAGTTATGTATGTTTCACCCATAATAGAGCATTTTCCTCCATGAACTACACACTAATGGAATTAACCTTTAAAGAAGAAATTATGTTAAGATTTCAAGCAACATTTCAGCAAAGATTTTAAAAGCTAGGCCATGAGAAAAAAGTTGAGGAAAATAAGTGAATTATTTAATAACATCACCCCAGAACGAGTTTTACTGCATAACTGTACTGAATTGAGAAGCCATTAATGATCTTCAGCTAGTTAGACACACTGAATTACCACTGCTTTAAAAATGAATTGTAGAGCTTTCTAAAAAACACAAAATTAAAGTTTGTGAGGATCTAAAACACTACAGAAGTGTTGAAAAGTAGGCCAGATGTACCTATTTACACAGCCTTGCAGAAGCAGGGAAATTTTCTAGTCCTGTATAAAGTGCTGCTGACCTGCCTGTACTGAAATGATAATGGAAAAAAAAGTCTACATGACATTTTGCTGGCCTGTCCACGAAAGAAAAATTATTTTGACATGCAGCACTAGATAGAAGCAGTAGAGCAAATCTCTTTTGGAATAAGTAATGTAGAACAATCTAACTAGAAAGATGAAGATATTTGCAGAATAGTGGGAAGTTATTAATATTGTAATATATTTTTAAAAAGTAAATACATTTTTTCCATCAGTTTCAACTGTTAGTTCTCTTAGAAGAACTCAAACACAAATCTTTATCCTACATCGTTACTGCTCATAGGTGTCTTTGACATTCACAAGGTAACTCCCTTCAGCAGATCTCTTTCATTTTGGATAGTAATCTTCTTTTGCTACTTATCCAATTAAATAAAAGGTCCTGAAGATCACAGCCTTTTGGGGGGGGTTCTGATATCAAAAGGATGAGACATTAGGCATGATCCATCTGTTTTTAAAACAACTGGGCACATCTGCAAACACTGCTCTTTTGCACACATTAATAATGTGTTAAGACCTAGATCACCATTTTGTGCACAAAAGCACTCCTTCCAACAGGACAGAAAACAATCCACTTTCACAGAAGCAGAAAAACAAGCTTTGTGCTATTCCCTGGGCAAGCCACATCTCCACACTGTCACTCACATAAACTAAGGAAGAGGCTCTGCTCCAGATATAATTCCCACCACCTTCCCTTTTTCCAGTCGCTTTTGGGAAACTTCCTCAGTGCAAAAGTGAATAAATAACTTCTGCCCACCTGCACACCTTGGCAGGCTCTCTTCTCTCCAGAGCATCCCAAGGTTCCTGGGACAAGTAACAACCCTTTTTATGTGCTCTGGAGAGGAAAAGGCAACACAATCACCACCACACTGTGGGAGGCAGATCCGCCCTTCCATCAGCAGCAGTCTGGTTCTGCAAGGGAGGTTACCACCCCTGCAGAAAGGACTGCTCATGCCTGTTTGGGCACTGCTGCCATCATCCATACTGGCATGCAGCCCTACTCAAGCACCATTTGTGATCTACTTAAGCTTGCTGAAAAACTGAAGGGCTGCAACAGAATTTGATAGTTTTGTGTTACTGGGCTGTAGCCTTCCACGAGTTAGCTTAAAAATCACCAGAGTCAGCATAGTCATGTGAAGACTGTGCATCTGGGAGATGGGTGGGCTGTGCCACATCCAAACTATCTCATGGCTTAGTAATGGTAAAAATGAAAATATCTTGCTGCCTTCTCTGGGGCTGTACAGTCCCACTCCCTGCAGCATTTACTGCACCTCTGAACTGCTTTAATCCACTAACCAGCAGAAAGCTATTAAGCTCTTCCCCCTGAAGTTAATTTTTTGCTGCTTCAGTGAAATGGCACTGACACCAAAATAGCATAAAGTAAGCCACAGCAACTGGGAACACAAATGGGAAAGTAGCAACTCCCCCTTCTTGCGTTCAGCTTTTGCCAGCTGCAGCTTAACTATTTATTGCTATTTCCCAATAAAATAAGTTCCACAGTAGAGGCTTTACTGCAGAGGGCTTGCCCTGTGTTAAGCTAACTGAGGACACAAAGTTCATGGAGTTCATGGCAAAGCCCAGGACATAAAGCATAAAGATGAAGACGTGCTGAGTCACACCACAAGCCCTGCTAGCCCAGTACCAGCCCTGGAGAGGAGCAAGAACAGGATGAGCACATCTGCACTTCCCCCAAGCACATCTGAGGCCTTCAATACTTTCACTGGAAGAGATTTTCTTGAACTTGCATTTGTCTACCAGGTAGTCCCCAGAAGACCTTCTCCAGGAGTTCTCCAGGCTTACTGCCTAAAGAACATGCAGAAAGTTCTAGGTGCATGAAGAACGACTTCCTCCTGCCAGGATGAACTTGACTCATCAAAATTTTTCTGACTTTTTCTTGGCTCTTACACACTGAATAAAGGAGATAAAATAGCCAAACTCTCTTCAAGCCAGTCACAATTTCATGGACCTCTGTGCCATCTTTCCTCAACCGTACCTTTCCCAGTCACATGGAACATCTGTCACATGGAAGCCATCCCAGGTCTCTGACAACTCATGTCGCTTTTCCCCTCAGTTCCTCTAGCTGCCCTGTATCTTGATATGAAAGGGAGATTAACTACAACCTAATGCATGGACAAACCATAGATTTGGACAAGGCATAATAATGTTCTGTATCTTATTTTTTATTTTATCATAGCATTTCATAGGACTTGATATGCTTTCTCTAATCACTCCTAGGCACAGAGCTGATGACTTGACAGAAGTACTGTGGGTCCCAAGACCCCATGAACAGGGACAGTTAACCTGGAGTCCATAACTTTGTACAAGAAGTTCAGTTTCCTGCTACCAGTGCAAATCATTTCACATTTATCTATATCAAATGCAGATATCTCATACTTTACTTTTAAGCAATATCAGGAACCTAGAAAATAAATGTCATAAATTCTTTGAGTAAAAAGCTCCAAGTTATACGAATCACTGAAAACAAGACGGCAATAAAATGAAACCTACTTGGGACAAAAAACTGCTGAAGCACTCAACTGCAGTAAGCATGCAGGACAGAGAAATCCTACAAATGCAACTGCACATGTAACAAGGAGTTCCTTTAGGCTTTGATCTGCTAGTTATTTGAAACCACACAATGGCTCAATGAAAAAGGTACAAGATCCCAAAGGAATCAGATTCCCTGCTTCTCCGCAGCAAGCCTCTAAAGTTCCCTTTTTATAACCACCTTCACCAAAATAAATAAATCACTTCTGAGTTTAAAAAAAAGTAAACCAAGGCATTTCCACACAATTCCTTTCATGTCTTTCCACTGCCTCATCTAGAGTCACATGCTCAGTCCTGACCTTTCCAGATTCTCCTCTCTGCCTCACCACACTTATTCAGACTATCAAATTCATTTAGTGAAACCATCCTATCCTTTCACACTTGACTCTTTTCACAGACAAGCAGTTCATTTTCATGCAGGCCCACTTTTAACTTCAAAAGGTTGCTTTGTATCTCAGCTTCTGATGTCCCTTGTTTAAAACACTTTCAAATAAGGAACTGAAAAGCGTTGTAGCTGGGAACTCTCAGCTGCGTCTCTGTCCCTCCTCAAAAAAGAAAAAAAATCCACTATTAAACAAAGTGAGAGGCCACGCATCCATCCAGGATTTCTGTAACTTGTCAGTAGCTCTCATAGTTCACCCATGCACATCCAAGGTCACAGCCAGAGCTCAGCAAACTGAGCCCTGTGGTGGGCCTGGATCAGTCTCCTGGAGTTACCTTGACAGTGACACCTGCTTTACCCTCAGGCCTCCTGTGAAGTCATTCACTCCCACTTACCCATAGCTGGTTAGAAGGAGCCAACCCTTGTGAGCAGCGTGAGAAGGCAGCGCCAACCTGACCGGGACCTGGCGTCATCCCCTCCCACCAAGGCAAGAGCACCAGCCCTCAGCACACCATCAGCAGAGAAAGACACTCTGCAAACACATCTGTTACTCCTGCCCATGCACACCGAAAGCTGCACTGCAAAACTGAGCTGTGCAAGTTATTTCACACCGCACCGAACAATTCTGCTCTCCTGTCCAATAGTTCACACAACTGCATTGCCCCAGGTGGGAGCTGCCCCCTCTAACAGCAGCACCCAACACCCTCCACACAGCTGACAGCAAACCATCAACACTTTGGTCCATAAAGAGCACGTTTTACCCATTCTGAGATGCTTCAGCAATCATGCGAAAACAATTTAATTAACAAGATTATATGCAAACTCATAAAGCAATTAGGTGAAAAGAAGGGGCAGAAACTTTGCCGAACTCACACCTTTTAAGCACACCTAGAAACTACATCTGTGTCACAGCAAACTACCATAAAAACTAATGCAGTGGCTCTATTAATCAAAGCCTTTTTCACTTTGAGACCAAAAATACAGGAGAATACTTGTTCCTAGCTCATTTCAGAACCATTTTCCATTTAAAATATTTATAACTCTGTAATTTCAGGTGAGAAAACCATACTGAAAAGAGCAGTACATTACACTACATTTCTCATTAATTTCCCTGTGAAACATTTGAGTCTCCAAAAAGCTGACTTTTAAGTTAATTATGCACAATTTGGACACTCCAAAGTCAGGAATTTGAGCTGAATCCCGTCTAGTCACTCACAAAACCTTTATAATGAAAACACACTATAATCATACTCTTTTCTTGCTAGAACAGACAAAAAGGCACTATCATAATTTTTAAAACCACATTTGAATCCCAGTGGGGTTTGTTTGGGCTTTTTTTGTACTAGGTTTTTCACCCATAAAATTTACTAGACTTGTGATTTCAGCAATGCATCCAGAAATGTACTGAGTTAAAATGCAGCTGTTTCCTACTTACTTTCCTCAGATTTTAAGTAAAGGAATTTTACCTAGCTCTAATACAGAGAATTACCACAGATCTTTAGAAAGTGGAGAAGGCTGAGTGCTTCAGCATAAATATCTGCTCCTATCCCCTTGAATCTAAATGGAAACACAATCATTAAAAGCGTCACTGATTTTAAATAAATTTTACTTTCTTACATTAGACACTGCATCAAAACCACAGCAGTTAAAAAGTCAAACAATTTTCCAGCTGGCTGCTACATACATTGAAAAACAAGACCAGTTCAAGATAATAACACGTCCTTTGTATTAAAATACCGGTCAAGCTGCTGACAAGGAGGCAAATGAGTTTTTAAACCATTAGTATACACTCACATAAAATTAAAAACAGTTCCATGGAAAGAAATTTGGATAGCCGTGATATGCCTCTTCCAGCACAATACTTCCCTTTGATTTTCTCAGAAGTTATTAAAATTGGACTATCTCAGCTTGCTGGAAATTCATTTACCCATTATTACAATATACAGTTAAAGCAGGAGATTAGATTAGGTTTTGACAAGTCTTTTACACTTCTCAGGGCAGCGCTGCTATTTCTGCCCAGGTTGGTACCTTTTATCTACCAGCTAACCTTGGCGGCGTTGACAATGCGCAATTAACAATTTTTTCCCTTGCCCCTGACTGCCATCCCAGTGCCGATGATGCTGCTGCAGTGACACACATCCCAGCTCCTCCTGGCAGCCTGGCCCAGCCTCAGCCCAGCCGTGCCCCCACACATGGCTCCCTTTCAGCATCTCACAAGACTTGGCAACGGCAGCAAAACTGAGCGGCCCCGAAATGGAGGAGGCCGTCACCTAATGAAACATGACTAACAGGACTGCTGACTGTCCAAATATTTAACTGCTCTCCAGTGCTGCGGGTCACATGGGTTAATCAAATAAACTTGCATATCCGGAGGGATTGCCCATTATTTGTGTTTTCTTTAAGTCCTTACCTGACTTTAGACTCTGAAAAACTACCAAGCTGCAAGCTACTGTGAATATCTGCACATAAAGCCTAACAAAGAGACACCAGAGCTCTCCATCATGAGCTGAAAACATGGAAAAGTTCTTTTTAAAAAAAAGCAATTTTGCTGAATAATATGACAACTCCCTTCAGCACACAAAAGCAGCACATGCTGATGGGAACTGACAACACCTACACTAGGTACCTGGAAATATAACCCATGTCACAGCACACAACTGCACTGTAAGTGGGACTCTAACACATCTTTCCCAGACTTAACCATTAAAACTCATCAGAACAAAAACCTGCCAAAATGGATGCACAAAGCAGATGCAAAGTATTTTCAGTGTATGACAATAGAAATTAAAATAAACCTAGGATTAAAATATAGCTTAGTTTCACTGATTTCTAATAGCATTTGTCTCCATTCAACAAGAATTTATGCACCATTTCAACCTGATAAGAATTTAATTTTAGGTAATAAAGCTTTACAAATTGAATTCAAAGGGAAAAAAAAAAAAACACCCAGCATTTCCCAATTATTTCCAGAGCTCCACAACTACAGACTTCAACTAAAGGGAGAGGGAAAGTTGTCACTACAAAAGCAGACCTGACATGTGACCTCTGGATACAGTGGCACTAGCAAGCAGCTATAATAAAAATCAATATTAATTCTACACACCTCTGTTTTGAAAATAAAGCAATGAAATTCCCTCACACCCACCTGCCAAAGGGACACAACTCAGACCAACTTTGCCAAAGAGGATGTTTAAAGTCTTTCTACAGGCATGTAATGGATTCCAAGACTGAACGTGCACTGAATGTTCAGTGAACCAAATAATTTTTAATAGATTCCTCAGGGGAGTCTTTTTTATATTTTTAAATCACTCTAAGACCTTGGAATGACAACCTGATTCAGAGGCAAAGAAAGGCTGTTCATGGGGTGGGGTATTGTGTTTCTTCTGGGTTTTTCCTGAAAGAATATCAGTCATGTCTGTTATGTGTAGTTAATATGTACTTTAGAAATGTCTTCATTTCTACAAAGCTCAAGCTTTTAAAATTTCTTTTGAAAACATATACTGAGGAATTTTAAACGTCCTCCCTGCAGATATACTACACAGCAAGTATAGAAAGTTGATCCAACAGAAAGGTGGGAGGAACCGAAAGCTGGAATGAGGCAGCTCACCTCCTTCAGCCACAGCTGCAAAGAGGTAGGTGATAACATTAACAAAACCATCAGGCCCATATATAAAAAACCCAAATGTAGCACAAATTAGATCAGTTTTCACACTTCAGATTAATGACCCTCCCCTCCCCAGGCCCCTCAAACTAATGCCCACCTTAACAGCAAGGTCCCTGTGACACGATGGCAGATTCAGCACCAGGAACAACCATCCCCTGAAAGAGGGAATTCTTCCAGCTGTATGATTAAGTACGCAGGCAAACAAGACAAGGAGCCTCAAGCGCTGCCGTTGTTCGTGTGATTTCAGCAGGATTAGGCAGAGCACGATGGAGGAAAAGCCTCAGACAATGAGTCCTTTCATACACCAGAAACAAAAACTACTGTTAATCACACCCACAATTCAGTTTCTTCCACTAATTCCTAATCAGACATCAACAAATAAAGCAAAACACTTATTCTTGCTTGAATTCTATGAAATAAAAACAAATGAAAGGAAGTGATCAGCCCGTGCTGTAAAAATGTCGTTGCCTCTCCAGCTCCTGATGGACAGGGAGCCGAGACAGGCATGAATGGTTGGGAAAGGAGCTTTTCCATAAAGCCCGTCCATAGAAAAGTCCAGAGTGGAAGAGTGCTGCATTAACAAGCAAGAGAAACTTCAAAAACCAAGAGACAAACTCAGTCAAAACCCTCCTCTGTATAAAAAAAGACACTGCACCACAGTCATCAGAAAAAAGCATCTGGTGCACCACTTTGATTTTCTACATTAGTCATTGGACAGAAACAAAGCATCTTTTTTTTCCCAAAAGCAGCAAATAATTGCAAATCCACTTCTACACATAACCTATCATTTATCACCTCATCAGCGACTGCTTGAGCCTGACAGAATTAAACACTCAAGTCAGGCATTTCTGTTAAAAGCAGTAATTACATCGTTACTACAATATACAATAAAAATATAAACAAAGCTGCCTGGCAATATTTTTATACACTCACTGAAATATCACTAGACTCTAAACGGGCAACATTATAATAATAATTAAAAAAACAAACAAAAAACACCACCACCAAAAAAATCCACTTTCACTAAAGTATAGCTAATTCCAATTTAAAACTTTACCTACAGGCAAAAATACATAAATGATTAGCATTATAGTGTTTATTTTAATTACACTGTTCAACAAAAATCCAAGAGCCTGATAACTCCCTTCAGATACTAAGAAAACCAATATTCCAGAGCTTATATTCCACTTACAACCTACAGAGTTATGTCAGCCCATCCTATCACTCAAATGCCAAAGCCAGAATGTCTGCATTTCTTGTTGCATCTAAAACCAACACAAAAGTATCAGCTCAAAGAAAAGCATGGGGGAAAACAAAAGAAAGGGCAAAACAGGAGGTCAGGAGATCCCTTACCTGCTCCTTGTAGACAACATTTAAGAGCATCAAAAAATCACTGGTCTTCAAAGCTCCACTCTTCAAAGTTAAATAGGGGAAAAAAATACATCCCTTTAATTCAAGCTAACATTTACAAATGCTTTCCAGCAATGTAACTGCTTTGTAATGTGTTCTTTAACACTGTACAACTCACAGTGCCTGCCCTGAACACTCAATGATCTGAGCAAACAAAACAATTCACGATTTCTAGCATGCTGAAGATGTTTTTTGTCACTGCAGTCAAGCTGCTGATCCCAGCAACTCTGTGCAGCTCATTTTAAAACAAACGTCTGCCCATCTACCTTGATGGTTCTGGCCAATGAAGAAGCCTTTGATCACCCTTCAGCAAAACACTGCTGTGTCCTAAAGGATGCCCATCTTCCTGACAGCAGCGTGGGGGATCACTGGAGGAGCGTGACAGCTGACTGCCACACAACACTTCAGAACTCCTCCTGTTTGTAATTAATTATGCTCTTTATTTCTTCCACAGCCATAAGAAAGAGACTGGCATGGAGGTAAGTTGCAGCAGTACACTTGATTTTATTTTGTTTACAAAGAAGCTGTTTCAGCTAAGAGCCAAGGCAGGAGCCAAGGGGTTACTGGCAGCATCAGCTGCTCCCAGAGAGCTGCTGGGGTTCCATCGTGGAGGTGCACACGCTGCACCTTCTGTGGATTTCTCCTGGGCACAGGTGAGAGGTGCCCCTGGCCACCACAGCCTTGGCCAAACAGCTGGCCAGCCAGGGAAATCAGCAGCACAGAAGGCAAAGCAAAGCGAGACGGAAACGCCTCCGTGCTAAGGACAGCACCAGCATGGGGGCAAGGAGAGCCCACACTCGCTTCAGTCTCATCCAAAATCCAGCTGTAAATAAGAGATTTACACTTTGCACCCACCCAAAAACAGCTGCTGAAATCATGGCCATGCTACAGGCTTCTGCAAGCTCCCCCTGTCTTGGCCTGGCTGACTGAAGCAGGCCAGGCTTGGCCAGGCTGACTGAAGCTGACTGATCTGTGTTAAAATGAGCCCTCTGCACTGGGACAGACCCCAGGAAATGAGGCTAATTGGCAACCTATTCTAAAATATTTTTTTCTTTTTCGAGCCAAAAGAGTACATTATGCAAATGAGTACATTACCTTAACCAAAAGCATCAAGTTTAGTTTTACAGGATCCAAAGACACAGTAGAATCCATAAAAAAACACAAGCCAACAAGAGTTGCTAGCCAAACTCCAATCTCACAAGTATACTAAAGGTACTAAAGGAGAAAAACTTCCCTGCAAAAGTTTATAACCCTACCTCTGTGTCAAGAGGCAGAATTGAAGGAGTAACACCAAAACATCTGCTGAAATACTTGTGGTCCCCAAGTGTAACTCTTCAAATCTGCATTTTATTAATGGGAAGCTATTCACAAACAAGGCTATAGCAAGAAGCCATTCAAGATCTAAAATTCATGCTCAAAAATACATGCTTCATCCTGAGGTTAAGTACAAGTTTACGAGTACTTTTTTTTACCACATAACACAGGCGTTAGCATACACAGACTGTAAAGAAATTTTGGTGGTGCCAAAGCAGTCTCAACAAAACCACTGAGAATATATATTACAAAATTATTTCCACGCCTTCTAGTTCATAGGTTTAAGAGGCCAATTTTTTTTGTTTATGGTAATTATACTTCATATTTCATTGAACTTTGACATGATAAATGTATTATTGGATTTTCTGTGCATCTTCTAGTCAATTTGTGTAATCTTGCAAATTCTGTTGTACAAGTAGTTAAAATACAATGGACAGTACATTCATAAATTACAGATTTTTCCTTAAGGTAACAGAATTATTATTGATTCTGCAACAACTAAACCGTTGATCAAATTTGGTGAAACAAATGTTATTTAAGATATAAACAAACATAATTCCTTTGCATTTGAAGAAAACAGTGGTTTGTAAAAAGTTAATAACTCCATCTAAAAACAAGGTCACTTTTTTCTCCTTTGCCCCAATCTCACATCTTTGAAGTATGTAACACCTAAAAATGTTCTTAACTCAGTGTGTCCAAAAGGCTCCTCTGCCACTTCTACGGCTATTCTTCAAGACAAAAAGTCAGAAACACACTATTTTTTTAAATATACAGCCTAAAATCTAAACACTTGACTAGCCTTCTTCATACTTCTCAGATCTAATTTAGCTTCCTCATTAAACATCCTATCAAAATACATCTAGGGAGAAGAAAATCTAACACACTGATATAACAATTACCAAAACTCCTCCAGAAAAACAGATGCAGATCATCCCACTTCTTTACCTACTCAGAAAACTCTCTAGAAAAATGACGACTTTTCCAAAACACTGTAAGATCTAATTTTGTGAGGAAATCTAACAAAAGAATCAAGTACCATCCCATTAATAACTTCCTGCTCCTACAGAGAGAAAAGACATTGCAAAGCTCAAGTGCCTGGCTGCCTTCAAGCAGCAAGGATGACACATGAGAGAAGAATCCATACACAGGAGGGATAGAAAAGCAACCCTGCTCTGTGGACCTCATAAAATAGAACAGATGTTATTCTTTGTATACACACATGCAATTCAGCGTTAAACACAGCACTTGCAGGAGGAAGAGAAAAAAAGGAAGAGAAGCCCATGAAGCCAACAATAGATAATTCCTCACCATGGTCAAGCACACGTGTGCTTTGTTTGGTTTCAAGTGATGACCAGATTTCCAGCACTGCTTTTGAAAGAACAATGTCACATGCTCGGCCTTCATGTTTTTCCTCCATTCAATTTCATGTGACAACTCCAAACTATAAACTTCTTGTGCCAACCTAAATAATTCCTCTTTCTCAGTAACGCTGGAAGAAAGTACTTACCCACTTGCCAGCTGCAGCTGAAATTTCATGCCAAGAAATAAATGTCTTTTGGACAGGTTGTAAACTGGAAGCTTCTATGCCTGCTAAAGGACGAGAATAAGAATGGGACCATCCTATTCCTTCCAAGATTAATGGTATTGCTCTATTTCAGCTACACAGTGGATTGCACTTGATTAAAGCATCCAAACAGAGCTTCCTCTGAGTACAGTGCTCAGATATTAGTAGGTACTTTTGTCAATTTTCATCTCAACCAAGCTTTTTAGAAACATTGCTTCCATCCTTTGCTCCAAAAACCTTAACTTATCTCTGTATTTCCGATCTTCAGAATCGAGTTCTCAGATAATAGAGTCCTTGAAGAAGCAAGACCTGTTTCACCCTTTTTTACTGCTGAGGCACAGGTGTATAAACATTGTGTGCACACTGACATTAAATAGCAAGTGCTCCAGCTTCCCCTACTTGGCCTCCTTCCACAGTCCCAGGAGACTTCGACCTTCCTACAGACAGCAAACACTTGCTGGTCACAAAGCTCTCATGATCAACACAAAGCGAAGACCAGGGCGTCTTCCCCAGTGCCCAGAAAGATGATGATTAACAGAGAGCACAAGGGACAGGCTTTGTGGCAGAATGGCTAAATGAGAAATTACGAGAAGAGACTGTGAACAGCTTAAAGTCCTCTATCTAGGGCCAAGCCAATACTGGGTTTCTCTTCCTCCTAGTGTCGAGTGGTTACTGGGTTTCTTAGTTTTGCAGGCTGGGATTGTCCCCACATTCCATCAGATGCCCCAGCATGCAGAGGTGATACACACACATACACGTGGGACACACCGTGCAGCAGCACACAACCCTGATACCCACACTTCACTCTTGTCCTTCTCCCAGCTCACACAGCCTTTCCAAGCACAGGATGTTACTATCTGCTAACACATTTTGGTTTTTGAGGCGGCTCTCCAAAGCTCTGTGAAGCTTCTCATAATGACAGTGTCAAAGGCATGTATAAAACCTGTGTTGTTGCAGTGGAAAAGTGGCCTTTTCCTCTTTAACCTACGATCATGGGCCCCTTCCCTATGCTGACCATTATAACATTTTCATTTTGGCAGTGACCCAAATTCTATGTTCACAAAAATGCTGCCAAACTGCCAGTAAAAAGATTCAAGTAATATGAATATGTAAAGATGAACATGTACACTGCTAAAAAGCCAAGTACTCTCTCCCATAGAAAACAAAAATTGAACCAACATTAGTTGGTTCAAATGCACATAAACAAACGACAATTAGGTAAATTAAAAGAAATATAAGTCTCAAAATAAGCATCAGTACTACAAACTTCATTTTAATGTAAGAGTAGTTACATCTATCACCTTCACAAATAGAGCCAAGCCATGCTTGTTCCCCTTGCTCATTAAAGCTCTACAACTGGTACCTCCTGTATGCCCACATGCACCATTTCATTAAGCTCACTTGACATTAGATGAAGAAAGAGTACAAGAAAATTGCATATTCCCTGCCTAAAGTAAACTTGTCATTTAAACCTTGTGTATAGATAGAATTTGATATAGCACTGGCGCAGTGAGTCATTCGTCAGTTTTAGAGTTTGTACGACAGTATTCTTACATACGTTTTGCAATACTTTCCAGTTCGCTGCCACTCCATGTAATTACAAGTTTTTACTGGAAAGGAAGCATATATTTTGGGTTTGAACACTGCACTAAGAGCTGCAGAAACAACACTTACTTTTATGGTCAGATTTTGAGCAGAAGTAAACCCACAGAAGGAACCTTCACATACTGTATGAAAGATGAAAGTCAAAGCATTGCTTTTAAAGGAGGGCAAGCAATGATGGAGAGCATCACAAATATTTCTCAATGAATTGCTCCAAACATAAACATAAGCAAGTCTCCTGTCAGTTTCCTTCAAAAGCTGTTTCTTAGCTATGTAAGTTAAAACTGCATTCATTCAGAACACTATATAAAACAGCCAGTAGCTACTACAAGTGCTTTACTTGAAAATAATAGATGATTTCACATCCTTCTGTACTAGGGCAACACATCACATTAAAAATTTTCCCTACTGTCTTACCTTACCTTTAAAGTTGCAAAACAGACATGAGTAATTTAACTCTCAACCATGGTTTCTAAGAAGCACTACAAAACCACTGAAACAGAAAGATTTGTTCTGATTAATACCACTAACAAGATCAGCTCAGACTATCATGTCGTGGCATTCAGCTCACTCCAACACCTCACAGGAAAGTTTACAATTCTTCAACAGGCACAAGTCCCTGTTTTAATTTGCACACAGCCACAGGTTTACTGTTCAGGTAAACTTCTTCAGTCTCTTAAAGCTGGTTATTATTAGTATTCCTTCCTACTATCTAAATTTGCATCAAATGTGATCTACTGAATTGTACATCTGCTATCTGATAAAAAGTTGGAGAGAAAAAGCACCCTTTGGCCAATTAGAATCACCTGGATTCAACAACAGGCAGCAACAACTCTGGGTTTTTTTCCTCCCAATTGCATATACTATGACCTACAAGAAACATTTTCTGCTTAAAAGTAATGCTTAAATGGAGATCTATGGCTGAACATTATCACAAGGATTGCACTTACTTGACAGTCTGCTATTAGCCAACTCCATTATCGCTATTTGCAGTTTTTAAATGTACAGATTCAGAAGTAACTGTACAAAGCCTCCATTACAAGTGGATTTATGGAAAGCCACAGCAATAATCATCTTCATTAGGCATATCTTCCCACAGCCCTGCATTATGTGGACACAAAGAGGAAAACATTTCTTCTCCGTTACCCACAAGCTCAGATCCTTCTCTTTATAGACACAAGCTTTGACTGTCTTCTCTGCTTTTGCCAATGACAATTATCTCACATATCCAAAAGCAGAACTTAGTTTAAAAAAATAAAATTAAAAATACCTGCATACCTCTCAACCCAAAAACAATGTACAACTTGGGACAGCTTCTACTTTGATTTTCAAGAAACTGACACTTTCGCGGGCAATGTGAATGAGAATAAAATGTTGTCTGTGGCTTTTACTATTTTGCTAATGGCCCCAACCAGTATGCAGCCAAGATGTATTCATAGACACCCACGTGCAAAGGGAAGGGCTAATGGGAATATCTGTAACTAAACTGAATATAAAAATCTCTTGATCTGAAGTTATGTGTTAATTTTTGGCCATAAGCTGTTTTAACCCCTTCACATTCACGGATGTGTTGCATCCTATTTCAAAAGCTAGACACAGGCTAAGAAACTTGCACATTAAGATGGGTGGTTAACGGCAGAAACTGAGAACTTAAATAATTCAACACTGTCACCCACCACACATTCAGATCACAAACTTGCTGCTTTGCCACACAGATTTTACTCTTTGCTTTCGAAGTTCAGATTGCTGATCATGCGCTTCACAGTACGGATATCTATTACTCCTACGTTCTCAGTCTCACAGCAAACCACCACACAAGAAATAATAAAATCAGGACTAAAGTACACTTGTTCCTTCCATAAAACCAACCTCGTGAGCCACGCATTTCCTGCATTATCATAATGAATGCGATGGACTTTATTTAAAAATCTGTTTTCAAAGCCTAACTGGCAGTCTTGGAACAATCACCCAGCAACCAGACATGTTGATAAGTCATTTGCAGCACAGGACCTTAGTAATCTTAAATTAAATTTGTCATTTCTCTAGCATTTACCTTGAAAAATGAACAAAGGTGGTTACAGAAGCAGCACAAGGAAACTCTATTCGCTTACTGTCCCTGCACAAGTTAGCTGCCTTTAGAGATCTCTAAACCAACAAATATTCAACTGAAGGTTTGATTATCCAGTTATCGTCAGCCCAAATCACTTTTTACAGCTCAGTTCTAAACTTGACAAGAGAATATTGTATTTGATACTGACAATACGGCTTCATTTGGTTACATATGAAATAAACACGAAACTCCAAAACGCTTCAGAACAGCTGCCCCAGTCAGTCTCCTGGAAACAGACCACATCTTTCCCACACAAGAGGTTCGCGGGAACAGACCTTTAACAGCGCGGAAATACTTTTCTTTCATTGAATTTCATTTACGCCAGCTATTTGAACTGCTTGAAGTTGGCTCTTAACACTTTCTGGGGGCAGAAACCACGGCGAAGGCAAACGCACCCGCCCACTGCCTTCGCGTCCCGCTCGCCCCGGGCCGCCCGCGCCCACCCCGCGCCGCTCCACGCGAGCCCGCCCGCCCCCCGGGTGTCCCGCGGGGGAGCACCGCCCGCCCCACGGGCACCCCCGACCGGGCAGCGCCACAACAGGTTGCGGAGGCGGCTGCGGGGCAGGAGCTGGCCCCGCGGAGGCTGCAGCCGCACTCCCCAGGGAGGGCGAACGGGGGAGACCGGGACGGACACCGCTACCCCCACCCCGCTCTGGGGAGCTGGCACCCCGGAGCAGCGGCGGTGCTCCTGCCCGCTCCCGCCAGGGGCCCTTTGTTCTCGCCACCCAAGACGCCGCCGCCCGGCAGCCCCGCGCTCTCCCAGGCGGCGGCTCACCCCACCGGGGGGGAAAGGCGCGGTCTGACGCCCCCCGCTGCAGCGCCCTCCCTCGCTCCCTCCTCCCACCGCAGGAACGGCCGGCGCCAGCCGCGGGAAACGCTCCGGGCCACTGCCGGCCGCCCCGCGCCTCGCACACGGCACAGGCACCCCGCCCGGGACGCCCCGCCGCGGTCGGCGCTGAGCCCCGCGGGGCGCGAACCCTCTCCCCCGAGCCCACCCCAGAAGTCCGCCCGCCGGGGCTGCCCCGAGCGCCGCAGCGCGCCCGGGAAGGTCACGCCACGGCGGCAATCCCCGCGCCCCCGGCACCGCGGCGCCGGCAGGTGCCTGGCTGCCCCCCGCCGACCCGGGGAGGGCTCCGCGGGGCTCAGCCGGTGGCCGCCGGGAAACCGCGTGGCGGCCCCAGCGGACGGCAGGGGGGCTCCGGTAGCGTACGGCGGCCCCCGCGGAGCGCCCGGGGCGGCGGCGGGGCCGAAGCGAGCGGCGGGGCCATCGCTCGGGGGCCGCGATCCGCGGGGCTCAACAGGCGGCGGAGTTTGGCGGCTCCCAGGGAGGCGATCCCGCCGTGTCGGGAGCCGGACACGGGGCTGAGGAGGGAGAGGCGACGTAGCCGAACCACTTACCGAGGCTCCGGAGCTCCGCCGTCCGCATGCTGCCTCCGGGCGCCGCGCGAGAAGCCGCTCCGCACCCCGCCGGCAGCTCCGCTCCGCTCGCTCCTTCAGCCGCCGCCGCGCGGGACCGCGCTCCGCGCGCGCCACCGCCAGCCCGCCCACGCCGGGGCCGCGCGCCGCGCCCGCCCCGCCGCCAGCCCAGCCCAGCCCAGCCCTGCCCGCCCCGCCGCCGCCACCTGCCGCCCGCGGGCTCACCTGAGCTGCGCTGCGCTGGGCCCCCGCTGCCGCGCTGGGCCCCGCGGCGACGCGAGGCGCTGCTGCCGGCCGAGTCCTGCTCCGCTCTACCGCGGCCTGGGCTGCGCTGCCGCCCGCCTTGCCCGCCGAGTCGGCCCGCAGCCGGCGGGCAGGGCCCGCCCCGGCCAGGTGTGGGCGGGGAGGGCGGGGGGCGGCCCGGTGGGGCGGGCGAGGGCGCGGCCGCGGCCCGGGGCGGGCGCTCTGGAGGCGCCGCCGGAAGGAGCCGGACTGGCAGCTGGGGGGCCCTCGCCGCTCTCCTCGGCCGGCTGCCGGCAGAAGGGGATACAGCCGCACCGTGCCTCGGAGCGGGCCCTTTGCCCACGCCCGGTCCCTCCGCTCTGAACCCCGGGTCGCGGAGCGGGTCAGAGCCGAGATGGCGGGGGTGGCCCCGTAGGTGCGAGGAGCGGCGGACGGGTTGCAGAACGGAGCCCTCCTCGCTCCCCGCGGGTCTCGGCGGCAGCGGGTGAGCGCCGCGCTGGGACCTGTTGCGGGCTGTGATGGTTTGGCCGCGCCGTGGCTGAGCGCGGTGCTCCAGCCCGGGCGCTCGCCCAGCGCGCTGCTGCTCGTTCACTCCGTCCAGCCCTTCCTCCTCTCCCGTCCAGAGCCCTGAACGGAGAAATGAAGAAACTAAGACATATTTTCTGCAGGCTTTTGAGACGGCGGAAGGGTTAAGTCAGGCAGGCCCTTGCACCGGGTGTGTTGGTGCTCTTTGGCTCCTTGCCCAACCCTTCCTAAGAGCCGGCGTTGCGTCAGCGAGGGCAACACCGCGGTGTTCGGCAGTTTCGCTCTGCTGCCATTCTCTGCGCACCGTGCTGGGGTCACTGAGGCATTTCTCGCGACGTGTTGGGGTTTTTTTCCCCTTCTATGGTCTCCAGTATTTCTTCTCGTGTGTAGTAATTGTGTTCCTTTGCCGATCTTTGGCCGTTATCATCTCATCTCCTCCAGCCAGGGTGCTGGTAGGAGCCAAATAATTTGTAGAGGTTCTTCCTCTGTCCTGGCATTGTTGCCTCAAGCACTCTTGGGAGCACTGGACTTCACACTACTGAATGTGTTGCCTGGCCCCTCATGTGTCACTTGCCTTGGCCCTAAACTGAGAGTACGTAAAGTCAGTTTTGCACCCCTGCCACCGCACAGGAAGCTCTGGCACCTAAAGCCTTTGGTTCTGGGGATATTTTCCTTCCTACACGGCATCCAAATATTGCTGCAAAACAGCCCTTCTGTGCATTACACAGTGAGGCCACAGAGCTTAAAGTGGTGCTGGCTGAGTGCCACACAGCACTGCCAAAGTGCCCATGGGCTCCACTCTCTGTGTTAAAATTTGGATCTGCTTCAGGATGCTCTGGAGCACAAGACCATGGGGAGGGCAGGAGATCCCTACTCCAGAGAAGGGATTCACAGAGCTGCCAGAGCCCCAGCTCCCTTAGCAGCCATGTTGGCAAGTTTAAGTGGGGTCATGTCTACTCAACCCCCATTCATTTTATGTATAAGGAACAGGTTTTTGAAGTTTGCTTGAAAAGCTGAAGATGTGTGGTTTGTTGTTCCTTTACTAATCTTGTCAGATGTTTAAGAGTTTCTGAGTGGAGACACTGAAATGTCTGGCCAATGTACAGGATAAAATTTTAAGATCTTTTTAGGCACCTAAAGATGCAGGTTTTTAAACACCTTCACCAATGTTGATTCATGTGACTGACACAGAGCTGCCTCATAAACTTTCGATGCCCTGAAGCTTCTAGCCAAGACTTGCAGGTAAATGATTGTCCCATGGGCGTAAGCCATTAATCATCTGAATCATGAAACAAAGGGTTTTCTTATACAGCTACCACCCTAAACTCTTTGTTACTCCCCCATGCTCTATGCCTGCACACCATAAAAACCTGGGAAGCTATGAATAGTGTAAGCCCTAGAAGCTGGTGGTTTGATATGGGGGGGGCAGTTTGTCACCCCTTTACCTCTCTGAGGACTTCACAGTTATGGGGCACTGGTCCTCAAAGCAAAGGCATCTTCTTCAGGGGCTTGTATAGTACAGGACACAGTGGTATGTTGTCACCAGAGCTGTATTCTGTGAGGAGCTGTACAAGAGTCCTAAAGCCCTGAGAACTATCCACCAGTTCACACATAGCACCCAAGTGTATAATCTCAGTAGCTCTCATGGCTCCTGCCAGCTCAGCCATTTCAGTGGTAAGCTTTTTGGAAAGCAAAGTCTCAGTGTGTATTTGCAGTATTCCATTTGGAGGTCACTGCTCCCGGTAGCTCTTCCTTCCCTTTGATCCAGCTCTTCAGGGTAAATGCACACACCCATACCCTTGTCCTGTGTGCCACTTGATAGCCAGCTAATGTGTAGATACAGTGGAGTTTGCCTTTAACATAATAAATTGGTATAAGATCAAAAGACCAGGATGCTGATTTTTTTAAGACTTGTCAGAACAACTTCCCTTCTTGTTTCAGATATTGCGAAACTTGCTAAATGTTCTTGATTGAATCTGTAAGCTGCAGAGCCTGTCAGAAGCTTGTCCTCTCTCTAGCTGTTGGGGTTTTTTTGAGGGAGTATTCTTGCTTCTGACTGTTTCTCACCTGATTTTGTAGTAATTGTCAAATGTATTGTCAGGTCTACTGGTCTGATTCACAAGTGCCTGGTGCAATGCTCAACTTGGTGCTCATGTAAGATAATACATCTCCATCTGTAGATCTGCTTGACAGCACAGCTTGAGGACCATATGGCCATGACTCTGACTGCCCACCATTTTTTCAATATTACCCCCAAGACTCTTGCATTTCCTTTGTAAGACAGGATTATTAGAATACTGTTTTGCTCCAAATAATAAAAAAACCAATCTGTGTTGCCCATTTCTGTTAATCTCCTATTGAAGGAACTGAAGCCTTAGAGAGCCCTGATGTTTCCTCATCCATAGCACTAAATTGTCTGGGTTGAAAAATCTTTCAGAGGAGGTCAACAATTTCCCCTTATTTTGCCTAACTATACCTTGTACTTCTGAAGAAATGAAAGCCAGTGTTGTAATAATAGTACAATCACAGTGCTGAAGTGGTATTTGCTTCTGTTTCCTGGCCAAGGCCCTAAGTTCCTCATGTATCTTTCTAGAAAGTACGTTCTAGGGACTTTCCATTGCTGCATTGGTTATCTCAGCTGGCTGACCAGTTCTGGCCAGGGTATGGGCTCTCTCTTACTGTAGCTTTGCATAGGGATTTGCACTGTGGAGCTCCCCACTTGACTGATGTCTTAGAGGTCCTACAAAGCACACAAACATGAGTAACAATCCTCATAGTTCGTTTACTTCCTGCTCCTCACATCAAAGCAGAAAGCTATCATTAGGGAAAAAAGCAAACAAAGCAAAATCAAGCTCCACTAGAAAATTTGGTCCTGGTGTATAGATATATTTTGAGCATTATTAAATGGGTAGAGTTTTCTGCTCCTGACTGAATAAAATGTGCTAGAAGAAGACCCTGGGGATGCTGGTCACCAAGACAAAAATTGAAATGACCTCCTGCTAAGGGCTGAATTCTGGAGTACTAATGGCAGTTGGCTCTCAGAAGACTCTTCTAAAATGCAACCACTTACTCAGAAAAGCCATGCTGCAGATGAGTATTTGCAGTATGGTCTGCATGTGTCCACACCCCAGGAATATCAGCTTTTCTAACCCTAAATGAATGGCAATGGAAAGACTAAAATACATCATGTGCATGTAAGTTAAAGCAAACAATACACAAAATACAGTGGCTTTGGTGCTGGAATGGTCTCTGCTCCACTCTGTGTTTACTGCCAAAGTTTGTTTCTCCTCCATTTTTTTCCATTCTTGTCAGTTCCCTGAGAAGCTATGTTTTTCTGGCTTTTGTTGTGAAGATATCTGTGCTCAGCCAATCCAAGAGTTGATCTGGTGTTCTTCAGCTCCAATCCTTCATGGTTTGGCAGACCACAGGCTTCCAGGCTACAAAATACAGGCTGCCAAAGAGATGGAGAGGAGCCCTGATCACACTGGTATTTGAGCACTTCCTAAGCTAATGTATTTGTCTTCACAAGATTCCTGTGAGATAGGAAATTACTACTGTCCTCCTTTTAGAGGTGAAAAACAGATGCCAGTAGAAGGTAATTGACTTAGCTAATGTTGCACAGGAGCTAGTGGCACAGCAGAGAAATGAGATCAGCTGCCAGCCCCGTTGCCATGTGCCAGAGGACAGGTTGACTCAGATTTGAAAGCCCTGTCAGTGCCCACAGGCTTTTAAAGCCCCGTGCAAAGGCAAAGCATGAGCTTTCAGAGCTTTCAGAGCACGGCAGCCCACAGCAGAAAACTGTAAGCACAAGCCTTCAGATCAAGGCAACCTAGGAAGGGACAGATTTGTACTGAATTCCAAGTCAGGTGGCTGCAGAAATACCAGCCTGGCCCAGGTTTGCAGAGTGATTGGGCTTTTAGACTTGTTTTTTGTTTTTCCCTAACTACTGTTGAGCAGCAATTCCTGGTATTGGATCAAAGCTCTCTGTCTGATTTCAGCCTTGCCAGATAATCTGTCTGGGGGCTGAGAACGCCCTTCCTCACTTTCACACTAGTGAAAGCAGGAGCTTCTGGAAATGTAATTTCAACCCAATCCTTTTTTTTTTTCCTCCTATTAATTTTTAGTCCTGCCCACTTTTATATTCAGTTTTCAGATGATGTTGAAAGTATTTTAAGAGAAGCCATGAAGCAGTTAAGAAAATACTGGAGACTATGTTCAGAGACCTTAAAAAATTCTCTTTTGAAAGTTCATGTTCAGTTGTAAGTATGAGACAAATAATGGCACTGATTTAGCTCATGTGTACAGGAGTGGGTTTTGATTAAAGCATTGAGACAGGGAGTGGCATTATCTTATCTGTGCAGCAGACATATAGACCTTATTAGCAAGGTTAAACTTTTGGGCTGACTAAATTTTTCCACACTCTCTTTCTGCCATAAAAATCCACCTCAAATTTTCATCTCACTGTCAAGTTGCAGGTGAAGTCATGCTGAATGTTTCACATTAAAGCAAGTATCCCAAAATACTGATCCCCAGTGCCAGAAATGATTCTGCCCAAATGGCTTCTGCTTCCTCAGAGAACTCCACATCTCATCAATTTCTAGTATTTTATAAGAGTGCCCAGCTGATGCTTTTCTTTGACCATATCATCAACTTCAGGTCTGACTGCAGGATGGATTCTGCCCTCTGTTCTGTGTTCAGCAGCATCCACTGACAGCAGCCACCTAAGATAAAAAGATACTTCAGAGAACAGATACAGGAAAAGTAACTGGGAGAAGGATCACATTGACCACAACCCTGCTGCAACAAATGACAGGCAAACAGGACAAATATATTGGATTGACATTTATATTCCAAATGGAGCTGACACAATTTTTCTCTACAAAATTTTCTCTTTAACTTGAAAAATCAGACTTGAAATTTTCCTGGTGGACTAAATGAGGAATCCCATATTCTTACCCCAGTGTTTGAGAACTGTAGTCCTGAAAAAGTGGTAAGAATAAAGTATTGCCCCCACAGCAGATATCCTCAGTATCCTTTTGTGTGTGAATGGCAGGAGGGTGTTGGGAGCCCTGTGACACAGGATGGTTACCATAGCTCTGCTCCACAGCTGAGGTCTGTGAAGAAGTCAAGGAGAAACATTTGGGTGCTCCATTCTTCTACAGTAAAGGCACAGAGGAGGGGTTTGAGTCCTGCCCAGCTGTGCCTGTGAAAGCTGGGATCTCCTAGCTGAAATATTACAGGCGCCAGCTCTGGCCTGGAGTGCGACAGACAGCCGTGAACTTGGCAGAGTAGAATTTCACAGCTGACTTGTACTTACTCCTCTTGGAGCCAGCAGTGAGTTCCCTCAGTGCACAGCTCCACATGCAAGTTCAGGGCAGTGGCCAGTCCGTGTGAACAGCATGAGAATGTCACAGTGCCAGGGAAGGTGACAGTGCTGCAAGGTGTGACTGTGGCGTGACAAACACCGGCTGTGGTAGGTACAAGAGTCAGTCCTCCGCTGGTCTGCAGGACTAATCCTCACAGTGCTCACAGGGCAGGATTCACACCCAGGAAGAGGCCAGAATGAGGGATATATGATGCTTAATCTCATAAGCTTGAGCAGGACTTAAATGCTTCTCAGAATTTTGCTAGCCTATTGCAGAAGTCTTGTATTATAGAAGTAAACAGAAATGATCCCCTAATGATTTTTTTTCTTCAATTATTTTCTTCCACTACCCCAAAGAAAAAAAAAGAACAGCAGGGACCAGCTGTCTTGACAGGTCATTTAACACTGTTTTTATAAAAATAGATTTGTATTTTATAGCTTAATATTTTAGAGGCTGGTGACTGGTTAAACTTCTTTCAGCCCCAGCACCTCTTGCTTTGGGCTTCAGCCTTCAAATAAGTCACTGGTTGTCATGATTTACTGTGTATACTATGGGACAAGTGCAAGATTTTGACAAGAAAAGATATTTGGGTGTTATTTGAGGAGACATGGGGGAAGTCACTTAACTCAGTGTTTATATAGAATGGCTTTCTTGTTCAGAGGTCACCTCTGTTGGAATAACAGGTGCAGGCTTCAGACATCAGCTGCAAGGGCTGTTTTGTGCATCAGGGAGGTTATAGCTTTTCCTATTAAAGACAGTTGGAATTTCAGGGAATATATTTTGTTTGAATTTAACTAACCTTTCTATCATGATTCTAGGAAAAAGGTGCAGCCTGTTAGCATACATTGCTTCAGTGGTGATAATACCAGTGTCATTTCTCAGCTCTGTTCCCATTAAGGTGCTCAGAATAACGGATGTGGAAAATGTGTCCCAGCTTTGAAAATGTCTTTCTGCAAGTTTAAATAAGAACAATAAACTGGGTGAGGAACAGACTATAAACAGGGTAGAGATTTTGTTAAAATTTGGAAATAAAGGATCTGTAAAAATCCTTTAAAGTGCTGCTCTGTGGAGCTATGCTGTCAAAGTGGGGAAGATTTGGCTCCCATAGTCACTCTGCAAATATTAGAACTGTGTTTGTGTTTGTTGCTAAAAGCAACTTGAGAAGGCATTTATCCAAAACTGAAGGGTTAGGTGAGTTCAGCACGTAATGGGCTGGCTGGGCATTCCTGACTCTCTCTTGCCTGAATCCTGGCCCCTACAGAAAGCTGCAATGCTTCCTCCTCATCCTGCCTCTAAACCAAACTTCTGCCTGTTCCTATCTGCTAACCCTCATTCTAGCAGCTCTCTGGGCTTGTCTATGTCTTTCTTTTCTTTCCAGCTCTGTTCCCTCCTGCACACACACACATACACACACATACACACACACACACACACACACACACAAACCCCAAAGCACTGCCCACTGAGCACTTGCAGAGCTCAGTGACTGCCCTGGGGCCTGGCCATCTCCTTTCCTCCAAGCTCTCCTTGCTCAGACTGCCTCCACTTCAAACTCCAAAACAGAGGTGCTGAACTCACCCACACATTTATTTCTCTACCCCACATTTTTCTGTCTCCATGCCTTTTTAACAGTTTTACCGTGTTACTTGCCTTAGTTTTTTAAATAAGTCCTTGGCCTGGGCTCATGACTGTAGTATCTGAGCACCTTTCAGTCATGCATGAACTGATGTGACTCATGTCAGGCTTGGGTGATTTGTTCTCTCTCCCCATTCTCTCCCAAGAAGGAGGGCTGCACATGCTGTGCTGGAGTCTTTGTTTTGTTTGGGTAAAGTTTCAGTTTGTGAGATTTTCCTGTGAGCGAGAGGCAGGGGGTGTCACCCTCAATCTTCATTCTTTCATCCCTTCAATGTATTCTGCTGGTATGTTGAAGATTTTCACAATTTTTACGTTATCTCTGCGCTGCATTCCTCTGATACCAAGAATATTTGGCATTGTATTTAATGGGTAAAACCATCCTGAAGTATTCTGTCTTCTGTTTTTGTGCAAGTTGATCTTTAACTATTGGGGTCAGTTAGAACATGCTGAGAACAAAGCAGTCCACGTATGTCCTGTCATTTTTTACACCTTCCCCTGCATTAACCTCTGCTGGTCATAGCAGGGCGTGGGGCTGCATGGATGTCTGGGCTGGACTGGTCTGAACAGTTCTGTGTCCTGTTTCCCAAAAATCTTACTTGATGTTCTTCAAGGTACACCCCCAAAATCCACAAACCCAGGAAAATTGTAGTCTTATATAATTTTTTTTTTCTACTTTTCATTCCATGGGATATTAGCAGGAAGATAACTTCTAGAAGGGGGTTTAGTTACAGTAAGAACTCTACATTGGAAAAGATATTGCAAGAAAATAGTGTGATCATCAGATTCATATTTGATTTAGGTGATGGACTCAATTTTTGCTCTCCCTACTCCAGCCATTTCTGAGTGAAAAAGAAAACAACTGAATTCAGGAGGAGAGGTGTAATGAAACAGGTGATTTTTTAAAAATAGGTAAAGAACCCTAAATTCTCAAACAATTCATCTTGGTAATCATTAAGTAAAACTGCCACTCAAAATCTCACTTACATAAGATGAAAAATGATCTGTAAAAATGGTTGTACAAATAAGTTCCCCTGGGCATTCCTGTGGCTCACTGTAGCATCATATACTGTCTTAGGGATTGATTTAGAGCAATTGAAACTAATAAAAATGAAACTGCAAAGAAGAGGAGACAAGCCAGCTTCAGCTCCTCTGGTTGGGTGTGGGTTTGCTTCAGGCAGCTGGGAGGAAGATGAGCCCATTCTCTTCCATGTCTCCTTGCCACCCACTGCAGCCATCCCCAGCATTAGGGACAGAGCAGAGCTGCCACTGAGATGAGCTCTTCCCCATTTTTCTGATGAGGGTGGCCAGGGACACTCAGTATTTTAAGAGCTGACCTTCACATGCAGCTGAATTCAGAAAAAGCTGGTGCTGCCACCAAGGGAAGTATCCATGTCATCTTATTCCCACTTGATAACACATTTTCCATTACATTAACAGCAGTGACTGCAGTATCAATCAAATAAATTCTGGATTAAAACTAATCTGGGGAGGGAAAAAAAAAAGGCAGGTTTTAATTATGTATTTTCCCATGCAGCCTTGCTTATGCTGGCAGCAGCACAAGGTGAAGAACTGGGATGAGGACTTGTGGCAGGGAGAAGGCAGGGGTGCTTTCCACACCAGGACTCTTTTATGCTTTCATTGTGGGACAACTGACACTTCCTTTTGCACTGCAAATTATAGATAAAATTATAGCCCAATCTAAAAGGTATTGCTTTGTGCCAGCTTTGATTTTAAAAGGTTTCCCTGGGTTAAAATATCTATCAGTAGTTCCATCTGTAGGACCGAAGGCTCTGCGTGCTTTGGGTGCTGTGCTCTGTGCTGGCTGTGTAGAGCAGCTATAAATTCAGGAGGCTGCTTTGCATTACCAGTGGGGCACAACACAGCCCACACAGGGGTAAATCAGGGACCTACTTCAGCTTTCTATATGTTGCATCTGAGAGACAAAAGGAGAGAGAACGTCGGTGCCAGAGAGCGAATCATCTCCACCCTCTGGTTTTTCCAGCTCTGAGCAGGGAGGGAGCCCCTCACGGTAGCAACAGTTGCAATCCCCCCAGCCCAACCCTGGCAACAAACATCTTCTTCTCCTCATATTTCCTATCTGAGTCTCTACCCCAAATTCCCAGCAGGATGCTGAGCCTGAGGCTTCCCCTCCACAGCTGGAGGCTTTGACTTGCTGGAGGAGAGCAGGTGGAAGAGAGAGCTGCTTGAAGATAAGCATGGAGGCTATGGGGGAAAGGGGGACAGCTACAGAATTTGGGAGAGGCTGGGCTGTAGGATGTGGGTTGAGGATGGAGAAAGAAAGAGGAGGTTGTCACAGGGATACAGAAGTTGGCAGCTCTGCCCCCAGAAACCTCCCTCCAGGTGGTTGCATTATGCCTCCAGCCTGCTGCACAGAGCATCCTCCACAATCCCGTGTCTCTCTCCAGCCTCCTGCTCCAGCCCAGAGCTTCCTGAAGCCCAGCTGCCCTCTCCAAGCCACCCTCTATTCCACCTGCAATTCCAGCTGCTGACACCACTGCCGCGCCTTCGGTGGGCTCCGGCTTCAGGCATCCTATTACATCGCTTTGGAAGCTGTTTTACTCTATTGTGGTTAAAAATGTGTATCTTAATTTCTAGTTTGAATTTGTCCAGTTTCATCTTTATTAGCTTTTATTATCCTGCTCTTATCTGCTATAGAGCCCTTTAATATTAAAAGGCTACAGACAGCCAGAATCCTCAAAAGAGCTGGGTTCTTGCTTCAGGAACTGCAGCATATGCTCCTGGTGGAAAAACCATCTTTCCAGTCTTCCTCTTATACAAACATCCAAATGAAAGTTTATATCTGAGCATCTTTTTTTTTTTTTTTTTTTTTCCTTTTTGAGGGGCAGTTGTACTACTGAAACTCAGGTGTCTCACTGAACTTTCTCCAGATGGAGGTATTTTAGCAGAGGTTTCCAAATTGTCAAAACTTGGCAAACAGAGGCTGGACTTTAAACCTCAGCTCTGAAGACAGGATCTAGATATGCAGGCTGGGAGTAGAAACACTGTTGTTGGGTGAGGAGTTCAGACAACACTCCAGGGTGTGTGGGCACTGGTGTGTGCATGTCCCCATGCTGTGCCTTCCCACAGGACCCTGGCAGGCTTTGAGGAAAGACATACCATGAAGGTGATGCCCCTCAGAGTCTTCTTGGTGTGTTTCCTCATGTAACTCATCATTCACATCTTATTTATGCTTCCCTAGTGCATGACCAGACATACTGTGAGACCCCGTATGAAAATGCTATAAAGTAAAGAAGAGTTTTTACTGCACCAGCTTAAAGACTGCATCAGTCTTTCAAATGGCATTTAGTATTGCCACTTTGACTCCATAGATACAGCTCTGTCACGCTGCCATCATAAACTTCAACTTACAGCTTTGACCACCAGGCTGCACTTGGCAGTGGCAGCCCAGCCAAGGAGGACGGAGTCCTTTCCCAAGCTGAAGATGCATAATCCCTTGGAAGATAATTTGTCTGCGAAAAAAACACACATTAGTGGGATTTGTTGTTTGTATAACCCAAGAATGGTTTTAATTAAACAATAAATCTAAGAAGCAATTAGGCAAAAAGGAGTTGAGGCAAAATTGGTATTTTGAGAGAAAGCTGAGATATTGCACTTTAAAAATCAGACGGGCTGCATGTTCAGCAAGTATCTGCTCCAGCACCTGTGGAAGAGCCACAGTGTGGTGTTGCATAAATAGATGCCTATCAGGCGAGAAGCTCCATGGGTAGATATGTAATTATACAACTTTAAAAAAAAAAGGCGTAATATTTATACTGCAGCCTGGATTGGCTTCAATCATGTGCATAATACATTTATTTGAAAACATCCTAATTATGTGTTTACCTGACAGAAGGAGCCATTACAATCACCCTGGCACATAAACCCGTTTTATAAATATGCCTGCTTTTTCCTTTACCCAAGAGACATACACCAACTGCACGTTTATGATTATTTATTTTAATCTGTGAAATACATAAATAGGAGTATTCTTAAAGGATATCATTAAAACATTCTGGATTTCTTTTTTTCTTCTTTCTATATTGCTGGGCTTTTTTCTTAGAGCTTTTCTGAGCAGGGATGTTGCATTTCATAGGCAGGGAAAAAATGCATTCCTAACACTCTAGAAATAATAACAAACCCCTTGAAAGATTTAAATTAGTTTGTTCCCTGAATTAAATGTCCCATCTGCTTCCCTTCCCTCCCCAAACCTCTCCTCGCCACCCCCTGGTGCGCGTGCACATGGGTTTGCGGTTTGTTTTTTTTTCCTGGCGTTGCTTCTGAATTCCATCAAATGCACAGCTATTCCAGCCTGCTGGGGCTGTGCCTTGCAAACCAGGTTTGGGGTCTGGGCTGGGTGTTGAGTGCAGGCACCGAGCCCCCCTGCTCAGGGGCTGCACCCCTGCTGGGGTGGGAACGGGAGTGCCTGTGGCTGCTGCAGTGAGGGGAACGCTGGGCTTGCCTTGTGTGTTTAGCTTAAACTAGGAGCATTGGAGCATTTTGTAGGGAGGAAAGTGAATATTAAGAATCCTAACAAGTTTGCAAACAGTCATGAGGGGGAAGGGCAGTGAGACAGGAGCTCAGCAACCTTGACAGTATCTTTCTGAATAATGCTGGTTGTCTAATGTACTCGCAAGCTAAAGGAAATTCTAATTTAAGACTGACTCCGTTCTATACTCACAGGGCTCTCTCTCAGTCTCCGTTTCTCTCTTCCCAACCCTCTGTCTCTAATTTCCCTATTTGCAGAGAGAATACTTCAGTCATATTACAGAATGGCCTGGCAGCCTTAACTGCACATCATCTCCCTCATTAGAGACGAAATAGAACATGTAAATATTTTCAAACATGATGTTTTGTTGAATCTTTTCTTGTAACTCATGCTGATCATTAGCTTGTATTTTAGGCATTTATAATGAAAATGAATTCATTTAATTTTATCCATGCTTTTGGGAAATATCTGGTTTTAAATTTAAGAAAAAGGGCAGTAGACATGGTTCTTCTTGCTAGCTGCATGTCCTGCCAGTCTGATTACACAATCTGTTATAATTATGCTGAGCTCTGCAGACCTTTGGGGAGCCAAGTTATACAGTAGAATGACTGCTAATTGCTAGGGGTAAAACCTTGGGCCATTGAAGTCAATAGCAGAATTTCTACTAATTTCATAGACAGTATTTCAAAGATCATCTTCAGAATTATAAACATCAATATTATTTAATGTACTAACTTAAATGAAAGGAAACCTAAATCTATCATTAATGTTATATGGAGGCTAATAAACTCAATTTCTTGAACACTTAAGTTACATGAAATTTTAAAATCTTTAGGTCATCGTTATTGGGAAAAACAGAGTTTCTTAATTTCAATTGACCAAGATAATTCCTTCTAATACAATTTGTTATGCCTCTGCAAAATTTATGATGGAAAGCTCTTTGTCTGTGAGGTTTTTATGCCTGGGAAAAATGCAAAATGGCAGGATGGATTTGTTGAAAGACTTAAAAATGCAATCTGAGGCAGGATTCATCATCCAGCAGAGTTTGGTTAAAGGCAATTACAAACTCTTGAAAAGAGTGAGCGAGGTGTAAAATGCATTTCAGTGGCAGCAGCTCTCTTCCATTTGCCATAGTGTGAGCGTGGCACTGTACTTTTGGGATACTTGGATGTGGTGCCCAGTTCCCACCTCCTCAGAGAGCCATGAGGTGGGAATCTCCATCTCCACCTCTCCCAGCAGCTCCTGGCCATGCCCATCTGCCTCCATCCCACTGCTGAGCTCCCTTCTGCAGGCTCCCTGTGACTAAATCCGCCCTTCCCTAAACTAATTTACAGAACTAACTGAGGAATTTATTAAACTTTATGTACAGTTTCTAATCAGGTAGGGAGAATTTGACAGAGGAATTGAAAATCAGAGCCATGCTCAGAAGTGGGAGAAAGCTTTCACCAGTACTGACCCATTTGCATTCTTTCTTCCAGTTCATATGTATTTCAAATTATCATATAAGTTTGCATTGAGCAGTTTTTTTGGGTTTTTTTGCTGCTGGAACATAATATTAAAGCAAACAAATTTAAGAATCAGCATAGAAGATTTCATGTTCCTAGAAGAACATGAAATCCTGACTAATCTTCATCATTTTTTAAAAAGAGAATCAGTCAGGATGAAACTGTAAAGCTGCGCCTAAGATAATTAATTTTTAAAACCTTTTTTTTTTGGAGAAAGTGTATTTGGAATGAAAACAATCCTAATGGTAATATTGGTCTATTACTAGAAATGATGAAATTGTAAAAGCACAATTTTTTATAAAACATCATCCTCTGTCTTCTGAGGAAAAGATAGATCACACTGTCATGTTAAATGATGGTGGGACATAATTAACTGTCGTTGATCATGGAAGGCAATGCACAGCACCATTTTTAAACCAGTAGCTTAGATCATTTGCATCAAGGATCTTTTAGGAACCAGTCAGGAAGATGTCTGGATGATTACCATTGGTTTTCAAGAGGTTTTAGAACTAAGGAAAGTTCAGGATCTGTTAAAAAATAATATAGTCTGAGTATTTAGGAAAATGCACAGTGGTAGGCCCTTCATTTTGACAACTAACCACAACAAAAGAATTAAATACAGCACTCTGGTGAAGAATTAAAACTGGCAAATATAACTCACCCCCACTGAATTTATGTAAAATACCAAGCTAATTTGATATACTTTTGAATAGCTGACAAATTCGATTTTAAAAAGCAATAGTCTATTAATACCATCTACAGCTAGACTTCTAATTGCCTAATACCAAACATTCTCCTTAATAAATTAGAAACATGCAAGCAAACATGCTAAAGATTAAATGAGTCTGAGGGTGGCTTCTCAACAGTTCTGGCACATGTTTGGCACTGTAATGGCAAATGAGGAAGGCTCACAGGAGATGTGACTAAAGAGCCCAAAGCAATCAGTTCCTGCCCTTGCACATTTTGAACATTTCAGCAGTGAAGGAAACAGAAAATATTAATTGTTAATCATTAGTTTGTCGATAGCATAAAAATTGTAGAAGTATTGAAATGCAGAAAGCCATGATAGAAGATGAAAGAAGACAGCCTGCACCAAAGGCTTATCTTGGCAAGATGCCTTCTTCACAGTATGCCCTAAAATAGTATTTTCATTCTCCATCAAAGGCTAAGAATATACCAGAAACCATAAGCTTACACTTAATACTTTTTATAATATGTATGCAGAACATTATAGGGTTTATAGAAACCTAAGAACGTGTGTCCAGCCCCTCAGGTCAGGGCAGAATTATCTAGAGTTGTAAAACATCATCACTTTTCAGTTTCTAAAAGAAAACTTGCAACCACAAGACTGTGTTTCATAGCCACAAATGTGCCTATCCTTCATGAATTTGTCTAATCCCATTCTAAACCCACTTACACTCTGCATTATCTTGTGACAATGAATTCCACAAATTTTTCTATATGTATCCTGTGTGGAAAAGTGCTTCCTTTTGTTGGTTTTACACCTGTGACCCATTTCAGCTGGGAGCTTGCCAGTTCCTGTGTAGTGAGAAAGAATGAGTAGTTCATTTTGGAACACTTTCTCCACATCATTTTTGATTTTACGGACTTCTATAGCATCTCCTCAGCTCTGCCTTTTACAGGGTGCATGATCCTTATTGTTCCTTGCACAGGCATTGTTCCATGAGTTCCTGCCTTAAGAGGCCTCAGGAAAGTTATGAAGAGTCAAACCAGAAGTTAGTGGGGACCAAGCAGGGGACAACAGCAGTATGTACCTTCCTGGTCTATTCTCCCTCATCCCACCATTCACAACTCAGGCTTTTCCTCATCCAGAAAAGATCAGCATTATTCTGCTCAGTTGCTTCTTGAATGCTGTGACCCTTCATCATGCTCAGCATCCTCTGGCAGCAAAGTTCCTCACCTCATTTGCTTCTCCTCTTAAGGGGCATCTCCTCTGCTTGGTTTTGAACCTCCATCTGGTTGCTTGGCTGGTGCCCCAACCTCTGGTATTGAAAAAGTCATTGGAGGGTAAATTCCAATTCATCTCTTCTGGCCTGTAAAGGACCTTATAAGCATTCGGCATGGTTTGTGCCAGCTCAGGTCAGGAGTCCTCATCTGCTCAGCCATTCCTGTACCCCTGTGTACTTGGGGTTCTGAACTACCCCTGGTACTCTACTCCCATCTTTTCCAGCTCTGCTCTCTGCTTTCCCCAGCGTGGAACCAGAGCTGCACCTAGCATCCGCAGTGCTGCTGACCTGCTGCTGCTTAGTGCTTTGGTCTGTATTCCTTTCTCTGTTATTCTATTGCTTTTCTGATCTCTGCTGAACACTGCCATGACATTTCCAGGCATTTCTCTGTGATAACCTCAAAATCTTTTCTCTGTGTGGTAACAGTCAACTCACAGACCAACACATGTACTTGAAATTAGATTTGTATATTCTCATTACAGCACTTTGCAGATATCTACATTGGTTTTAGTGACATTTTATTGTCCAGACATTTTAAATTGTAAGATCTTTCTAATCTCTTCCTGGTAAATTGTTGTCCTTTAACCTTGAATAACCACTGTCAACAAATATTTTCACTGTTCAACCTTTCTTTTCCAAATGTCTGGTGACTCTGCTGATAGCACAGGCTTTTGTACCTCTCCCAGGATCTTGAAGTAGGGAGGAAAAGAAGAAGAAATAAAAAGAAGGAATCAGTTCTGGTTGCAGTATTCAAAACATGGCTGTAAGGCGGATTTGTCTGTAAGGTAGACTTAGAGAATGACAGTGATTTCCTCTGCTTGGTTCTCTAAATAATCAATAATCTCAGATTTACTTTTTAGACTGGTACTGAGTGGTGAGGTATTGTTTTCATGGAGCTATCTCCAGTGACTCCACAGTCCCTTTCATACTACATACAGCTCATTCAGGGCCCATGATTTTATATGTTAAGGTTGCTTTTCCCCTGTGTATATTTTGCAGCTACAAATACTAAATTTAATTTTTAAACTCACTCAATATTACGAGATCACTCTCTGCTCTTTGCAATCAGCTTTGGTTGTGTTTAGCTTCATTTCAGTAACCTGAACAATCTTGTGTCATCTTCAGGCTGTGTCACCTCACTACTCACCCTCAGCTTCCTTCGAAGACGCCTCGAGCAGCCTGTGTGCCCGTGACAAAGCGAGGGAACCCAGCAAATGCTGCTTGCCAGCCTGCCAGGGGTAAGTGGGTGGTGAAGGAGGAAAGTGAGTGCTCCTGTTGCCAGTTTCCTGCTTTGGGAAAGAAGGTCCCTCCAACTGGCATGAGCTGCTGTGCTGCCTGCCAGGAGAGGCGGCTGCTCCGCCACAGCTACTCTCCCAGGCACCACAGGTGATGAACAGCAAAGAAACATTTACTGAGCCAGCCAGGATGCAGTGTGTAACACGGGACCAGGCAAACAATATCTGTTTCACTATAAGCAATTATTTATCTAAAAACAAAGAAGGATGCCTATGAGTAAGGAATGTGAATTTTGGAAGAGGTGACTCTAAGAAGGACTGATGGGTCTTGGCAGGAATCACTTACAGATGAGCTGCCAGTGTGGTTTGGGGCCAAAAGAGCAGAGGAAACTCGGGTATGTAGAAATAGAGCAAGCAAGTGCTGGCCAGGAGTTCCCATTGTCTCTGTGCTTGGCCGTAGTGTGGCCTCTTTATTGCTCTATATAATAATATCTACATTGCTTTATTATATAAAGCTTACGTTATTAATACATATGACATAAAACTTTATCCTTTCCTTGATATCATTATTCCTTTTGGTCAAATTTCATAACCTCTGGATGATGTGCTCAACTAAATCTCAGCTACTGTCATACCTCAGAAGTTAATTGAGACTGGTGGAACAGGGGAAGTGGGACCCCAGCGGGGTGAGTGATAGCAACAGTAAACTACGGCCTGTAGATTACACAGAGCTTCCAGCAGCTTGCCACAGGCCTAGTACTTAGGGAAAGTATTAATTAACTTCTATAGTAATGATCTGCAATGGAGTATTAATAACTCACGGTGTGCATGCAGATCATCACAAAGCTGGGAGTGCTGTACACACCAGTGAAAAACATAAAAAATGCAAAAGGATCATGAACTTCTGCAGTACAGACAGGAGCTACCACAACCATCCATACCTAGGAAAGATAGGGGCAAGTTATTCAGACCACAGGGAAATGGGGTCCTGTGTTAGATCCATCCCTGTTCAATGCTTCAAAGCTCAATAGAATCTGCCTGGGCAAGAGATCCTGCTTTAAAGGTAAATCTTTGCAAGGACATTTTTCCTGTTGGTGGGCTCTGAGCATTGGAAGGAGGTGTGCGTTGGGCACCTGGACATCTTGAGAGTTTTTCTTGGCTCCTTTCTGCATATTTGAGCACCAACATTTAAAAACCCACTTTATGAACCTGCTGTGTTGGTACCACTTTTCAGGGTCACTGCCAAAGCAGCACAAACTGTTTAGTTACGAATCTGTGAGGTCTGTGGAGCCCAACATGGGAGGTTGTTTGGTTTGGATGATGTAAGGATATAAGCAGGAATTCTGGGCTGAAATCAAATGGGAAAAAAAAAATTAAAATAACGTGGGGATATAACTACCTCGAAGGACACCCAATACCAATGGTGGAAAGGAAGGTAAGCCTTTGGGAGCACCTTGCAGGACATCATGTCCACAGGGGAAGAATTGAGTTGGTCACCAAAGAGCTTTAAATTGGGCCTATGCCCACAAGCTCTTGTCAGCACATGCCCAGATGTCCCCTGAGGCCAACCGGGAGTCGCCTGAGGCTCCAACCACAACTCCTCCAAGGGGTGTTTTTGCAGATGTTACATTCTGAGATGCCTCTTCACCACTGTGTGGCAGCACTGGATGCCGGATTTCTCCTCACCTCCCTCCGGTAAGCCCTGGATCCATGGAAGCCGTCATGGCACTGAACCCTCCAAGCAGCTGCTCGGATGCAGTCATGGGGCTGGATGGCAATGCTCGCAGGTCTTGTTGGAGCCTCTGTCCTCCTTCTGCCCCAGCTGGAGTGAAAGGTGCCCTGTGTGGTCAGCACCCTCCCTGGCAGCTCCTCGAGGAGTGGCTGCTCTGCAAAGGAGACCCTGACCCAGCTGGCACATCCCAGGGACCCTGGAACCCTGTGCCATCACTGCCTCGGCATGGGACAGGAGAGAGATCCCCCTGCAGGGCCTCCAGTGGAGCTTCTTGCTGCAGCAAACACACGAACCCTACAACCCCCATTGTGTCTCTGCTCTGCCAGGTATTATTTTGTTGGTGAGCCAGAACTTCTAACTTCTTTCTTACTTTTATCTGCCAGCCTTTGCCAGTGGGTGAGGAGCAGGCACATGGGCTGCTCCTTCCATCATCCGGCTGCTGCATCACTCCAGCCTCGTGTGCCACGGGGAGCTGAGTGCCCTGCCTGGGAATGCTCACTGCTGAGAAAACCTTACATCCAGCCTCAGCTTCTCCTTTTTAACTTCAGGCTCCTTGTCCTACCATCTTCTGAGACTCTGAACTAATTCCCTTCCTTCATTTATATTGTTACCTTGAAGGTATTTATAGATCAAGACTGCATCCCCTCTGACTCTTCACACTGCTAATTTATAAAACCTTGGTTCTTTCAGTCTTTCATAACCATGTGCCTTAATCTGAGCATCATTCCTATTACTTCTATTTCTCAAATGGAGGGACGTTTTTTATATTTTAAACTTGGAACAACCTGCATTCAGGCAAGTGGATATGCACAATGACAGGCTGCCCATCCCTTGGCCACTTGGATTCTTCTCCCCATGAGGAGGCAAGCAAGAGCCCAGTGCAAGAGGTATCCATCCCCAGGTGTGGTGCACAGCTGGCAGGCACACAAATGTGGCTGGCCTAAAGGATGGGGGTGAGGAACCACACTGGCAGTGCTGCCAAGCTGGGACACTGGAGCAGGCACTGGCAGGTATCATACAGACTCTTCCCAGCCCTCCATCCTGAGCTGGCATCAGCTCTGTTCAGGGCTGTTAAACTGCAGGATTGTGCAGTGTTAGCCTGGCTCTCACCCATTGGCCTTGATCTCAGTGCTTTCCAGTACCTGAGCCACTCCTTGTGCTGGGTTTGCATGGCAAGGTTTGGGGACTGGGGGGCTGCAGGAGTGACTTCAGTGAGAAGGTCCTGGACACTTCCTCCATGTGTGGCAGAGCCAAGACGGACCTGCCACTGACCAAGGCTGAGCTCATCAGATACAATGGTAGCATCTCTGGGATAAATTTAAGAAGGGGGAAAAGCCATGGCAGCTACAGCCAGAAAGAGGAGTGAGAGTGTGTGAGAGAAACTGCAGTGCAGACACCAAGGCCAGTGAAGGAGGAGGGGAGGAGGAGCTCTGGTGCCAGAACAGAGACTCCCCTGCAGCCCTTGGTGCCACCCATGGTGAGGCAGCTGCACCCCAGCAGCCTTTGGAGGGCCACAATGGGGCAGAGACCCACCTGCAAGCCATGGATGACCCTGTGCCAGAGCAGGGGGATGTCTGAAGGAGGCTGTGACCCCATGGGAATCCTGAGCTGGACAGGGTCCTCCTGGCAGGACCTGTGAAGGGGAAGCCCATCCTTGAGCAGCTTTGCTGGCAGGACTTGCAAGTCCACGGGGAATCCACTCTTGAAGAAGGGAAGAGTGTGAGGATCTCCTCTCTGCAGAGGAAGGAGGAACAGAGACAACGTGATGGATTGACCACAGCCCCCATTCCTTGTCCCCCTGTGCCACTGCAGGGGAGGAGGAAGAGGAAATCAGGAGTAAAGTTAAGCCTGGGAGGCAGGAATTGGTGGAAGGAAAGTGTTTTAAGATTTAGCTGTATTTCTCATTATCCAATTCTGATTTAATTGTTAGCAAATTAAGCTAATTTCCCCAAGTCAAGCCTGTTTTGATGAGACGGTAGCTGGTGAGTGATCTGTCCCTGTCATTGCCTCAACCAATAATGGTTTTATTCTATTTTATCTCCCTTGTTCAGCTGAGGAGGGAAGTGATGGAGCAAGGTTTTTGGGCTCCTGGTGTCCAGCCAGGGTCACCCCATCACATTCCTCTCTCCATGAGGTTCCAGATTGCTGTGTGTTAGTGCTGGATCTTGTCTTGTTGCAGTACATCCAGCCCTTGGATGTAATGTTCCCAGACAGATTTGGATGCACCCCAGGCTGTACTGGGTGCCCACTGGTGATGCTGATATAAATGGTGCTACCTCATTCTCTGTTTAATGAAACTTTAAAATGCAAGTGCCGGTCCTGTCTCCGGTGGTAACGTCACTAAAATTGTTCCCAATTTTGAAGTCTCATTTTTATGGTTATCTGAGTCTATGACTCACCAACCAATTTCTAGCCCACACCAAATTCTTCACTGAGTTTCCATTCAGTCTTTAAGAAAACTCAGTTATAGCAACTCTGAGAGGACTGGCCACAGAGGGAATGGAGGAGCAGGCTGCTAATGAGGGCAATCAGCTCAGATGGAGGAGGAAATTAGTTGTAAGACCCAGGGATGGACGGGGTTGGAGGCAGTGCAGTCCCACCTCTGGATGTCCCCTGGTCTGCAGGGAGCCTGTGGCTCGGTCCTGGGCAGCAACTGAGTGCAAGCAGCTTCTGTTACTGCAGAACTCCCAAAACCACGAGCTGCTTGAAGAGGTGCATCCCACATCCCCTTCCTCATTACCACAGTTAAGTGCACTCGGCTGGAGAGCTTTGTGATTCATCTGTGTGCTGGGAGGAGCTGGGTGAAGGGCAGATTCCCCAGCCTCAAGAAACTGCGTACCATTCTCATGCCAGCTCTCTCACATCTTAGTCCTTTCCCAAAATGTGAAAGAGCTGGGGAGAAAGCAAAACATCTGCTTCCTGGAGAGGGAGAGATGTGTGGCTGCTCAGCAGGTTACCTGAGAATAGAGGTTATTGAAATTCTTATTTTCCAGGGACTGCACTTAAAAAGGCTGTTGGTTATGTGAGCTGCTGGACTTTGAAAATAAGATATAGAGTTAGCTTTCCCTCCCCACTGACATTCAGTTCCCTTCGGATCTTGGGGAAAATGTCTCCATGTGCAAAAGCAAAGGCAGAGTGCAAACATTCCCCTCCTGCCACACGGGAAGGACTGAAACAAGGCAGGCTGTGTACACAGGCAAGAGGTGAGCCCTGCAGGCAGGCTGCCTCACCTCCCAGCTCCCAGCTGTGCTGCCGAGCCCTGGGCAGAGGCTGTGGGTTAGGTAAGCAGCAACAAGGAGAAGCAGGAAAGAAGAAGATGGAGGGATGAAACCCGGTTTGAAACTCTCCTGCCAGAGAGCTGCAGGCAAAAGGGCAACAGATTCTGGTTCTGTCTTCTCAACATTTTTTTTGTAATGGGATGCACATGGTTCTCTCCCTGGGTCCAGATAAGCCCTCTGATGAAGGGAAGATTATTTTTCAAGATTTTCTTCAGAGATTTCTTTTAAAATTCTCAGGTGCACTGTGTCTGGACCTGCAGATTTACAATATGTAGGCTGAGTTTTGTCAGATATTCTTTTACCATCTCTGTGTTTATCCTTTGCTCTTGGCCTCTCCAGTTGCTCTATCATAAATTCTCTGCTTCCTGAAGAAGAATCCCTAATTTCTTCATTGCCATTACTGAATGTAGGTGAGCATAGTTTATTCCACCCCAAACCACTCTGGAGTCAGCCCAACTCAGCCTTCAGTTGCTGAAAGACTCGGATTTATTCCCTAATTCCTCTGTCCTTCTGTTCTTGTTTGTGAATTGAAAACATTAATATACAAACACCACAGTGTGACTAGAGTGAAGCTGTCCACATGGAGGGTGTTTAAAATGCACAGTCCAAACATATGCTGCTACAGGTATACATTGTTTTGGCACTTGCTTACCTTCACATGGACCTGGTGTGTTCATGCATTTGATAGATTAAATGAGTAGGTCACAGCTCTGCCCTCATATATGGGCTATTTTCTTATTTCTTGCTTCCTAACCATCTTCTGTAATTTTGTTGCTGTTTTCAATGCTTTCCTAGCTACGCATTTCTTGTCTGACATTTTATACCTGTGGATTATCTTTGAATTGCTCCTCTCACCACCCTGCCACTCACACTGCCATTCTCCCTTGCAGAACTGCTCACTGCAATTTTCCCTGCTCCTGGCTGTGGTTGCCCATGGGTGGCAGAACCATCTGTCAGCCTACACAGAGACAGGACAAAGGCCCTGGCACCACCCACTCGCTCTGTCTAGGGACTGCAGAGATGAAGGAGCAGCAGCACCTCTAGGGATGGCCTGGGAGCTGGGTAAGTCATTGCTGAGCACCCGTGCTGCCCCTCTGCCTTTGGGGCTCACCATCTCCATTTGCTCCCACTCATCAGCAAAGTGATGGGGAAAACCCTGGGTGGCTTCAATCTGCTACAGACCCAAGGGGCTGCAGGACATGAGGAAAGGATATTCTACCTGGAGCTTCATGTTAGTAGCCATTTCCTTTTGATCACTGTGGGCATGGTTCTGCAAGATGCTGAGCATTGGAACGTGAATGCAGCAGGGCCTCTGACACACCACACATCCAATTTATGTGTGTTGGGACTCCAGAGCTGTTTCAGACACTTGCTGGTTGTGTTTTGTTCAGTGCTTAGCACCTCACTAGGCTGAGCATTTCAAGTGAACCCCATGTGTGACATGCTTCCTTATGGCACTTGGTAGCCCAAATTTAGATGCTAACAGCAGCAGTTGTATATTGGTGTGGTTATAGAGACTGAAGGGAAAAGACCAGTCTGGGCATCCCACACTCCCACAGAACCAGAGCAAGGCTCTTCCCCAAGGACCCTTGGCTGCCCCTCTTAGATTTAAGCAATGGCAGGCTTTTCCAAGGAAGGAACAGTGTGCAGCCTATTTTAATCCTTTCTGATGTGCTGGAACTGGCAGGACAAAACTCCACAAATCCTCCTCCGTCTGTTCTGGACCCTGGGTGTGTTTGTGTTTAGCCATGCTCAAGTGTTCATATGCTGGGTAGCACAGCTTTTGGGGGGGCCAGGAGCCTGCTACAGAGCCTGCTGCCTCCTTTTGTTGGAAATGCAGTGCACGCCCCACCTGCCCAGTGGGTACCAGGGTGAGAGCCCCAGAGGCTCCAGCGATGGCCCTGCCATGCCAAACTCCTGCCTGGCACCCCTGGCAAGCCCAGCACACCCACTGGGGCCCCTGCCCGTGCCCTGGGGCAGGCAGCAAGGGGCAGGCAGGACCCCACAGCACGGAGAGGCTCTCCATCACCACGGCTTCAGCCTTTCCAGCACTCACTTCCCTGCCTGCCTGATGCCAGGCAATTTCAGACTGCAGCACTTCTCTCCTGAGGAAATACTGGCCATAGATTTAGGAATAGATATTGCCAAATACTATATTGTTTTCATAAATCTCTGTAGATCCGCTTTATATCCTAGAGGCTAGACATTCTAATTATTGCTTCTATTTTATCTAAATTGGCAACAAAGCCATCATAGCTCAGCTCAGAGACAGTGCAGGTAATTCTGCTAGACCAAATTTTGACCTTTTAAAGTTCATTCTGAAGTGTCTCCTCCGCTCTCTCCGGTTCTTGCCTGGCTCTTCAGTTCTGCTTTTTTAGAACCATCGCCCAATTTAAAACAGCAATCACCATAGCTTCAATACATTGTACCTTAAAGATGTAGGCAATTACTGTGTGAAATATCTCAGAAGCAGCACTAATATCAAAGGGCATTCTCATACCCTTACAACATCCAAATAGCATATTAAAGATCTTGTTGAAGTTAGATTTAAGCTTGTCTCTTCACAGTTTATTTGCTGAAGCAAATGCCCTTCATTTCACAGTGATTTTTTCCCCTTTTGCTGGGAACCTGCCTGTCACATAGTGGTTTCACAGAGCAGTGTTCATGTGTTGCAGCTGCATTTAAATAATGTAAACCAAAGCATCTCCCTCCTTAAGCTGCCTTGGCAGTGACAGATACAGAATTAGCTCCATCTGAAATTTTTTTCTTCTTTCAACAGCTCCCAGATTTTCTATATGATGTTGCATCTTTGCTTTACCTTTTAAGAGTGGGGAGTTTCTTGGGGTTTTTTTTTTGTTTTGTTTTATTTTTTTGTTTTGGAGAGATCATTGAAGTAACTGACCTTTGGAGTTCAATGTGGTGTTCCCTTTCCAGACAGCCTCAGTCCAACCAGATATCTGAGAATCCTCCCGGGCTAAGCCTATTACAGCAAATGTTTCTCCTTCTTTGCAGATGATTTTTTTTATGTAAACGACATTCTGTGCACCAGCTTTAAACTAAAGTGGGACTCGACTGTCACAGAGAGTGTGGAGTGGCACAGGGTGAATATCTGCCTATATGTCATCCTGTGGCATTTACAATAAAATATTTCTAAGTTCATAATCAGGAGAGGTTCTCAAGTGGTGCCTCTGGATAGAATTGTTGGAAATTCATTATCTGGTGCTTGTTTAAAGACAAACAGTGTTGTGTGTTGTTGTTGTTTTTTTATGTTCTAAATGCAAAGCAGTCTTTGTTATAGGCTCTTGATTAATTCCCGTTACTGCAGCACCTTGTGCTGCTTTCAGACAGTGATTTCCTGAGTGGCTTATGCCTTTGCCCAGTCCCAAGGGAGTGCCTGCTCTCAGCCCATCACCCCCTGCCCTCACCTGCGCCCCAGGGCAGGGCTGGCTCAGCACAGCATTGCCCAGGGCTCCAGTTTCAAGGATACTTCCATAAACACATCTATTCCCCAGTTCCAGCCAATTTATTTTATCTTGTAGGGGAGGGAAATAAGTTACTATCCCACAGAGCTTCAGAGAAGGGCATTAAAACCTGATGCAACTGCCTTCTCAGAAGCTGGAAGACAAATAATGACAAATATGTGATATTTTGGGTGGATGGAGGCAACAGTTTCTGTACTTGGCAACATTGCCAACTTCTGGTGGCTGCACACTCATTTCTCCTTCTTTTCACTGTAAAGTTTGACCACTCATTTGAACATATTTACCCCTGCACAAGGGTTTGCTCTGCTGGCATTCACTGCATGTACAATCTTGTCTCTACCCTCTGTGCCAGAAATCACCCTGGCACAACTCTACCACTACCACAGAGAATTATTTTCTGCATCATTTGTGCCATATTTGGCTAGATATGACATGATTTTCCTCTTGTGTTTCCAACAAAACTCAGCAAACAGGGACTCCCGCCTGTCAGAAAATGTCTCATTCCTCCTTTATTTTCTTCACTTTTAGCCTTTTGTTTTGGAAACGATGCAGCATAAATAGCTGCTTATTCTGAGATAGGGATTTGAGCCCTGCTGGTGCCTGCCAGGCTTTTCCCCCATCTCTATGCAAGAGCAGTGTACAGCCCAGCCCAGCAGCTGACCTGCTGCCCGTGCTGAATTTCACCCCAAAAGCCTCTGGCTGAGGTTCAGGTTCTTGCAGTTTCTCACAGCCTTCTGCAACTCATTTACTTAATGATCCTCTCCACACAAGTCTGTCTGTTATTAATGAGTCACTAAGTTTTCAACAATCCTATGTTTGAGCTTTAAGGTTTAAGCCCATCACATGTGCATCCACTACTAATCTGCATTGCAATTAATTATGAATAAAAATGAGCTTTCCTTCTAAACAACGTCAGAGCCTCCCATGTGCCCTGTGCTCAGCACCAAGGCTCCATCCTGGTGTGAAAGGGCTCCACGGCAGCAATGGTGGCAGCTGCCTTTGCTGCCTTCCCCAGGGTTCTGCTGGTTCCCCTCTCAGGATGCCTGCTGGGGGCTTGGCAGGCCACTGCTGCTCCCTGTACAGTGTCCCCTGGTATTTCAGTCACATTCCCTCCCCCCAGACCTCTGCAATGCCAGCCAAATCACAATTGACTTCATGCATGAGAACTTCTCATTCCTCCTGCCTATTCCCTTGGTTTCCAGCCTCAATGCAGCGACAGCGCTGACATATTTTGCTTATTCCCTCTCTAATTCTCCCTCTAAGTTTCCAAATCTCATCACAGCCACATTTTCTTGGCTGTGCAGACTCAGAAATCCACATGCAGACAAGGAAGGAGACACTTCCTTTGGCTCTTCCAGCTTAGGGCTGCCTGGTGCAGGGCTCTCCAGGAGATGTCCCTGGCAAAGGACAGGAGCTCATTCCCTGAAGGGATGGGACTGTGCCCCTGACAGGGCTCTAGCTGTTGCCCAGAGAGAGAGAAAAATGGAAAAGCAACATAATGAAAAATCTTATTTCTCTTTTGCTTGATTCCAATGAAATATTTTCCCTAATTTGTTTCTGTTTTCAAACTCTGAGACCTCTGTGCACCCTCACTCACTTGTGTCACATTCTCTCCACCTGTGTGTTTATGGATTTCACTTTACCCGTTTTAATTTTCTTCTTCAGGAAAAAACCCAACCCACCCCAAACCCGTTTTTCTTATTCTGCCATTTCAGATCACCAGAATTAGTGTATCTTTTTTTTTTGTTTCTCTCTTGTCACTTTTCCAAAATTGAAGAAGTTTGGCATTGTTCCAGCTAGAAAGGGAAAAGTCATAAGGCAGTCCCCACCCACTATCCTTCTGCTCCACTCCAGAGCAGGAACAACTAACAGGAAAGAGATGGGAGAAGAGGCAAGGGAAATAAAATAACACACCAAACTTCCAAACTTTTTATTTCAAAGAAATAGATACACTTTCATAATTAAAAAAAAAAAAACAAAAAAAAAAAAAAAAAAAAAAAAAAAAAAAAAAAAACCCACCAAAATCACTAAGGAAGAGACATTGCTTTATTTCCACAGCATTTTTTCCCCAAATGAGACACTTTAGTCTTTCAGAGAGGAGCGGGATCCTTGCAGAGGTGCTTGGGTAGGGGCACTCACAAAGTGTGCTGCTCTGGGCTCAAGGCTCAGCTTAGCAAGGTGTGACTCCTTTGCAGGGTGTCCAACCCCTGTGTCCTGAGAGCTGCCCAGCCCTGCTGAGCTGGACTCAACATCCTGAGAAAGACGGGAGAGGGGGAAACAAAACCAGTCCTGAGCCACCTCCTGCCCTGTGCCGTGCGGGCCATGAACAAGTCAAGGCCAGCACAGGTGGTCCTGGTGTCCCTGGGACAGCTGTGGCACCCCTGGGTACAGAAGGGCTTGAGCACAACAAGGCTGTGGAGCCTCCCCAGAATCTGCATTTACCCATCTCACAAACAGGAATTGGTTGTAAAATTGGTAAAATTGGCAACAACTGCTGCCTTCTGGGTAGCTGATGCAACATCTCCTGCCCTCCTGCTAGTATCTTGTATTTCCTTTCCAGAGTGAATTTTTCTAACTGCTGCTTCAGCCTTCAGATCTTGTTGCTCCTCTGTGAGACAGAGACTGCTGAACTGTCAGGAACATTTCTGGCTGGAGCATCCTTCAATCTTCTTTCCAGCAAACTGAGCAGTTTGTACCATTCCAGTCTTGGACCAGAGCTTGTTTTCTGATGCCTGGATAGTATGTGTGGCTTTCCTTCCCTGAACTTTGGTGACCTTTTTACTTCCAGACACTCAAGTTGCCAATAACATCCACAGTAATCATTTCAACAGTAACGTGAAGAGTCAAGATGCTCCCCTGCTTTTGTTTGATATTCTCCTGTTATATATTCAAGGAAGATGTTGGATGCTTTCAGCATGCTGTTGAAATGAGAGCTCATGTGGAGTCAGCTACCCAAAATCATTCCTGAGCCTCCTTCTGTCACAGCTTTCCAAGCCTCATCCTGGAGATAAAGGCTGCAATCTTTGTTCCCAGTTGCCTTCACTTGCATGCACCCAAATTAAAATGTATTTAGTTGGATTATGGCCATTTTACCAGGCAATTTAGAAGATACTGAAACAGCAACATTGCCTGCTTGTTATTAACATCCCTGCCAGTCACTGCATCACCTGCAGACTTCACCATCACAGCTTTTTAATGGTCAGGTTGACCATTGGATAAAAACATACACATTGCTGCAACAAGAACAGATTCCCCCAGGAGTCTCACTGGGGACACCTCCATCCTCTGAAGTGTCCCCAGCAGCCACTACACGGTGAGATCTGAGATGGGTTTTAGTCCACTTAGTTCCTGCTCTGGTAATTCCTTCTGTAGCGTGGGTTTTTACATTCCAAATGTCATGTGGTAATAGGCAAAATGCTTTGGGGAATCCCAGTTTGCTATAATGGTACACTTGTCTTTATCAATCAGACCTATAAGGCTGTCCAAAAAAAGACCCCACAAAAAGACATGAACCGACCAGTTCATGTGTATGTCTCTGGGCTGCGCCTTTAAATTTTTCCAAACACTGGAACTACACTGACATTTCTCTAATCTTTCAGAATTTGACCATTTTTCTAAGATCTCTTAAGCTGTGGTGTTGGCTTGAGCTAGTTCCTTCTAGACTCTGGAGCATCAGCTGTCTGGATGATCTGCAAATGCTGAATTTGAGGAGATCATGCCTCACATCCCCCATTGTTACAGATGGCAGGATTTATATTCCATCCACAGTATCATCTGGAGATGAATATATCCTCCTGCTTCATTCCAAATACAGAACAGAAATATCTACTAAACATTTCTGCCTTTCTGCACCAGCCGCCATCTGGCACGAGCAGGGAAGAAGCGGCGCTCCGAGCCAAGCTCCAGCGTCCCGCCAGGAGGCCCGTGCCGTGCACACTCCCCACACACCCTGCACTGCTGGGGGACCCTGGGGCTCTCCCCGAGCTTCCCCTGCGCTCACCAGCCTGGCTCCAGCCGGGCCTTGCTGCTGGGGCAGACCCTGGCCCTGCCCTCTGCCTCAAGGCCAAGCCGGCAGTCTGGCTCCAGCGAAATTCCCCATCTGACCCTGGGATGAAGAGGCCATTACCATGCAAATCGCTGAGCCTGGAAGGCAGACAATGTGGAGCAGCCTTGATGGAGAGGGATGAGATAAGGGGGCTTTTATTGAAATTCAGAAATCTTTTATTCTTTTCCCTGCCAGCCACTCAAACAGCAGCTGAAAGCCAAACTGGGGCTTGTATGAGACTGGTTAGAGGAAAAGAAACATGCCAACGGTGCTTTGGATATGTGTCTTAGAGTGGAAGTCAGCTCTTGTGCCTCTCCAAGTCACCCCTCTCCTGCAGTTCCCATCTGGCCTGGAGTGGCATCCCCATGCTGTCCCACCAGCTTTCCTGGCTCTCTCTGGTTCCTCCTGGCTGCAGCATCAAGGGCTTAGAGCAGGCAGTGCCTGAGCCCTGTAAATCACAGATTCAGGGAACACCAGAGTTCCAGGACTGGTGTGAGTGAGATTGCAGGGAAAGGATTCCCAGCCTTTCCCTTGATTTTTTTTTTCATCAGTGTTCTTTATTTACTCCTTATTGCATATGGCAAAGCCAGGAGGAGAGAAGAAGAGAAAAAAAGGCACAAGTCTGCAGGGGAGAAAAGAGAGGCGTTATTGTGAACGTGTGTTGTCCCTGGCTGGTGGCACAGCAATTCTGTGGGATGTGGGATTCCCTGCTCCAAGGGCTGCCTTGCTGCTATGCCACAGTCAGTGGGGGTGCTGCAGGAAGGGCTGTGCTTGGGTTGGAGCATGACTTCTGGCAGCAGTCCCTGCACAGAGCGGTGCTGGGCTGGCCTGGCTGTGCCCCCTCAGCAGCAGCAGCAGCACGGGGTGGTTAATAATTAACCAGGTGCGGAGACAGGCGTCCGGTGTGCGATGGCACCGCAGACATCTGACACTCGTCATGGCCTCCTCCCTCTGCCTCCCGCAGCAGGGCTGCCAGCTGCTGCTGCACTGCTCCTGAAGGTCATCCCTGTGGGGCCATCCCTGCCCAGGGCTGTGCCAGGGCTCTCCATGCCTCACCCCAGGGCCTGCTCCAGGCACTGTGTGGGGTCACAGCTTCAGCCCTGGGATGCTCTTGGGGAGCCCCCAGTGCCTGCAGGAGGTCAAACCACGCTGGGATCCACCAGCCAGCCTTACTGCTGGGGTTTCCAGCAAGGAGCCATCCTACCTCTCATCCAGGTTTGTTTTCCCAGCTGGGAGAAGCCCTCTGGCACAGGCCAGCATTCCCTGTGCCAGGGCTGTGTTGTGCTGCATCAGCACCAATGCATGTTCTGCCTTTGAGACCCACACCCGGGGCTTGCATCTGTGTGGCTCCTCAAGCGCTCTCAAGCTGCCAGAACATGTCTGAGGCTGGTGTAGCATTGGGCACAGCAGGCCATGGGGAGGCAGAAAACAACCCCATGTGGAGGGAAAGCATTTGGCCACAGCTCAGCCATTGCTGCAGGTGCTGGGGCTGTGCTGGGCACGCAGCCCTGTCCCCCCATGGCAGAGAGAAACATCTGCAGTGGTGTGAACACCTGCTCTGGCCCCTACAAAAGGGACTGCTGGAGGCACCAGCCTTCAGGGGGTCCCTCTGAAGAGACCACCCTGCTGTGATAAGGCACGAAAGTCCCTGGAATATGAAGGTAAAGGTTCAGGTAGGGGATTAGCAGGTAGGATTAAAGGCTCAGCAGCTCTTGAAATGGATCTGAATCACACTCTAAAGCAGCCCACTGCAGCTCTGCAGTGAGGAATCGCTCCTTGTCTGGCTTAATTACATCTCATAGCAATTGTCTGCTTGCTGCCTGTGCTCACCTTTCCCAGGGGTCACAGGGTGCCCTGTGCATCCCTGAAGGCAGCTGGGCCATCACCATGTTTGAGGCTGACACATGGTGAGGGTAAGGAGGCCAGTGGCAGAGCTGCCACCAAAAAATCTCTTGGAAATGTGGAGAAATGCCTTTCATCCATCAAATCTCACTCACCAGCAAAGAGATTTAATTTTAAGCACCATTTGGTTTTAAAGAGCCAGAATCTGTGATCACCAGTGACTCCCACCTTTTCCAAAGGCAGACCTGAGAGCTGGTGGTGCCACCAGACTGTCCCCCCACACCTGAGCACCCAGACCCTCCAACATCAGTGCTGGCAGCTGAAAAATTGACATCTGACATGCCCAGCAATGTCTGTCACCTTGAATGTTCCCAAATGCCAGTGTGGGGGCTGTGGGGATGCTTGTGCCCTACCAGAACCCCCAAACATTGGCAGTGCAGGACAGGGAGGATTTTCACTGTGCAGAGACATTTCACAGTGAGGAAAACTCTCACATTCCCAAAGACAAGGGGGGGGATGGAAAGGGCTCTGCCCAACAGTGCCCATACCACATGGTAGCCCTGGGAAAGGGACTGACAAAGGACTGACCTGTGACTGGGTCCAGTGGTGGATATGTGCAAGGGTGGGGATGGGAAAGCAGCCAAATGGGTCTGGGTGATGCCAGTGGGCACTGCCACTGCTGTCACACACAGAAAAAGGGTCAACACAGGAGGTGGGGACTGATCCCCTTCTGCCCCCACCAGACCCATGGGTCTGCAGCTTCAGTCTGTGTCATGAGAAAGTATTTCCTTGATTTTAAAAATGCCAAGGCAACTAATTTGGGTGCTCTCCTTGTTTTGAGAGATACAGTGAATGCTGAGGACTTCCAGGCTACTGAATTTCTTCTCAACCAAAACTCACAGCTTGTCACCCCACCTGGACAGTGCTCAGTCCCTAAGTGAGCCAGGGTATCCAACAGCTGCACTGCCCACCCCATGGCTCTGCTGCACTAGCACCCCTTTCTGGAGTGGTTTCTGTTCTTTTTCCAGTATCCATCCATCCCTCTCCTTGTAGTTTTTGTGGGCATCACTGGCACTGCAGAGAGGAGCTCACAGGGACATTAGGGTCTCCTATCCAAAAGGCAACTGAAAGCCCTGCATTGTCTGAGAATGCTGGCTGAGTTTTCATGAGAGTGTTTGATGTGAGCAGCATTTTGCTGTACATCTGCCTGTATTTCACCCCTGAAGCACGAGCTGTGCATCCCCCCAGGGACCATGGGTCTGGCTGGGACACTGCAGGGCTGGGGGCTGTGAGGAGGGGCCCGGAGGGGATGCAGAGGTGAGTGGGATGGGCTCTCTCCCGTGCAGGGTTGCCATATCAACAGGTTCTCTGGGAGCCTCTCGCTGCAGATGCAGCATTCTGGGTTGCTGTGATGCCAGCTCCAGCACTCCTGGATTCTGCAGCCCTGCACCCCTTCAAGTGCCCTCTCTGCTGCCTGGGGACTCTTCATTGCCATGCAGGTGCCCGGGTGCAGTTTGCTTCTCCCAGTGCAGCCGGTTTGCATCCCTGCCTGCATCCCTGCAATATTCCGTGGGTCATCTGGTGCAATACAACACATCCCTCCTGTGGAGAAGCAGCCCCTGGCCATGGTCACAAGGCAGCAGCTCAGCAGCTGGTGCTGAGGGGGACGGCAGGGACACGGAGCCCACAGACAGGTGAGAGAGGAAGCAGTGAGCACCTGTGGCTCCTCCCAACACCCTGCAGCATCCCCCAGGGCTGCAGCAGCACTGCCCCCACAGCCCACAAATGCAGGAAGGGAGCAAACAGCAGCTGCATTTTCTCATTTCAGAGGTGGGGGGAGAGTTTTATTGTCTGATATCAGCCAAAGCACCGGGCAGCAATGCTCAGTGCCCCATACTGGGGTGCCCTGAAACACCCCAAGTCTCTTCCAAGGCCTCTGTTTCCTCAGCATGGTTGTCCTCCAGCTGGCAAAACTGGTGAGAAATGCTGAAATCACTGAGAAATGCTCTTTGACTGCTGGCAGGGTCATACGGCAGAGATATTTCATCTGGCAAAACCAGCCTGGGCAGGAGGCTGAGGCTGCCAGGGCAGAGGGGAGCCCACCACCACCCTTCATCCTCCTGCAGGGATGGGGTGACTGTGTAGGGTGGTCCAGAAAGCTCCCAGGGAGCCAGGGAAGGGTCAGGTAGAGGTGAAGGGGGCAAACAGGTGTGTGGGATGAATGAAAATGAGGGGCTGCAGGAGAGCAAGAGGTGGACATGTCCCTGCAGATCTTGAGGCCCCCACAGTTGATGCAGGAGGCAGAGGGGAGGAATTTGCTCTGGAGGCATTTGCTCCTTCAGATAGCTGGGATGCCGGGGCTGGGAGGGTGTTTACATTCCCTCCCTTATCTGCACAGAGGCACCGTGGGGCCCCTTTCCTGCTGAACAGGTTCTCCTTGGAGGGGGAGAAGCAGGAGCTGGCGCCAGTGCTGACCCTGCACGGTGCTTGGCTGCCAGGGCTGCAGTGGGGATGGGATGGGATGGGATGGGATGGGATGGGATGGGATGGGATGGGATGGGATGGGATGGGATGGGATGGGATGGGATGGGATGGGATGGGATGGGATGGGATGGGATGGGATGGGATGGGGCAGCCATGTGCCAAAGCCCTGCTGAACTTCTTCCTGCCTGGGTGGGTGGGCTGGGCACCCCCAGAGCACAGCCCACCTCTCCTGCTGTGCATGCACCTCTCTGGGCACCTCATCTGGGGGTGTGTGTGACTCAGAGCCACCCTTCATCCTGTTCTTGCTTGTGTGGCTTGGCTTTGCCTGTCAGGGTGCCAACCCCCCTTTGCTCCTTGCATCTGGAGCCACATGTCCAAGAGGGTCCTGTGGAGGACTGGGGCTCATGGCATCCCCAGGTGTGTCCCCTACACTGACAGAGGGGTGCCCTGGGCTGGGGGCTCTGCTCCCTGGGCAGCAGCTCTGGGTGCTGAGCCTCCCTCCCCTGGACACTGCAGGGCAGAGGGTGACTCCAGGGACAAGGCAGCACTGCTGGCAGCATGGCACTGCCAGCCTGTCTGCTCTCTAAACTGACCCTCGAGCATCTCCCCAGGAGATTACCAGCCCTGGGAGTGTGTGCTGTCAGAAGCTGGGAGGAGCTGGATGCTGCTGCTGCTGCTGCTGTGCCCGGGTACCAGCAGGGCTGGGCAGGCAAGGCAGGAGTGCTGCAGCTCAGCCCTGCAGGGCTGCCATGATCTGCCTGCCACACTGCAACAGCCCCAAACCCTCCAGGAGCTTCCACACGGTGTCTCTCAAAGTGCTGCTTCTCCTCCCCAGCACCCCACAGATGTGTTAAGTGACACAGGGCCTGGCAGAGCCTGCAAGCCCCTGCAGCTGCCCTGTGCTGGGATGACAGCTGCCCGTTTATTCCTCCTCTGTTTTCTCTCTCTTGGTGAGCCTTTGATCCATGGCAATACTTTGCTTCTCGCTCCACGACAACTTAATTTCTATAGTAACCTCCTGTGCTGGATCTTGTCAAAAGGCTTTTTGAAAATCTGAATAAACTGTCGAGTGGTTTTTTCCTCTACTCACTCTTTACTGAAGTATTAGAAGAACTCCAATACAAGAAATGACTGGATAGCCCTGGCTCAAGCCAAGCACATTGCAATCATCCAGCCATTCAGGGTTTGATAATTGTCTCTTCCAATTTGCCAAACACACAGGATTTTTCCTTGCAATGCTCCCACACCAGCAAGGCTCTCCTGCCATGGTGGTCCCTGGGGACAACCTGGCAAAATGAGAGTCCCATCCCTGCCCTAGGCCAGTCATGAAGGGGATTGCCACAAACCACTTCAGCCTGTTACAAAATTTTAATTAATCTATGAAAATTTCCTATCCGCAAATACTTCAGACCTTATGAAGTTCCAATAAAACCATTTATCACAGCTGGCAATTTGATGCTGGCAGCGGAGCTCTTGGACGCTTGGGGAGTAATTGATAGCCTAATATAATTTTAAATTAGGGTTTGTGTTATTAATTTCTGACTTCTGAAAACACATCTTTGTTTGGACTAAGCCCCACTTCTCCTGTGACACTGCAGGCAGCTGGCACACACCCAGGGCTTCCTGTGGGCTGCAGCCCTGCCTGATCCTGCTGCGCCTGCAAGGGAGCCAGGGACACCCAGCATCCCGCCTGACCCAGGAGCAGGGAGGGCTGTGACACGGCTGTGATCCCTTGGGAGCAGGGAGGGCTGTGACACGGCTGTGATCCCTTGGGAGCAGGGAGGGCTGTGACACGGCTGTGATCCCTTGGGAGCAGGGCTGGCTGTGACACAGCTGAGATCCCTTGGGAGCAGGGAGGGCTGTGACATGGCTGTGATCCTTTGGGAGCAGGGCTGTGACACAGCTGTGATCCCTTGGGAGCAGGGCTGTGACACGGCTGTGATCCCTTGGGAGCAGGGCTGGCTGTGACACAGCTGTGATCCCTTGGGAGCAGGGCTGGCTGTGATCCTTTGGGAGCAGGGCTGTGACATGGCTGTGATCCCTTGGGAGCAGGGCTGGCTGTGATCCTTTGGGAGCAGGGCTGTGACACAGCTGTGATCCTTTGGGAGCAGGGCTGGCTGTGACACAGCTGTGATCCCTTGGGAGCAGGGCTGTGACACAGCTGAGATCCCTTGGGAGCAGGGCTGGCTGTGACACAGCTGAGATCCCTTGGGAGCAGGGCTGGCTGTGATCCCTTGGGAGCAGGGCTGTGACAAGGCTGTGATCCCTTGGGAGCAGGGAGGGCTGTGATCCCTTGGGAGCAGGGCTGGCTGTGACACAGCTGTGATCCCTTGGGAGCAGGGAGGGCTGTGACACGGCTGTGATCCCTTGGGAGCAGGGCTGGCTGTGATCCCTTGGGAGCAGGGAGGGCTGGGGAGGAGCAGGGAACTGAGAGCAGCGTGTACCCGCACTGGGGGCTGAGCACGACCCCCGTGGCCCAGCTCAGCACTCCTGCAGGTAAATACAGGATGGAGCAATTTCCACTTACGCATCCATCACCTTCCAGGGATGTGGGATCCTTCTCCCCCTGCTGAGTAACATCCCTGCATGTTGCTAAACAGCTATTACACCCTGCTGCAGGGTGACTGAGTTTTGGAGGCGGGAGAAGGAAAATGATCCCTGCACTTACGTGGTCTCAATTCTGTGACACGCTCAAAGGCTTGAAAAAGATATTGAGTAACAAATATGTAATGTCAGCCCGAGTGTGACAGTCTCAGATCCCTCCACCACAGCACCCAGCAGCAATCCCAGTGACACCGGGAGCAGCAAGGGACAGGACAGGGGGATGTCATGGGAGGCCTGCGGGCACCCCAGGGCTGCACTGGGGCTGTCTGGCCAGGCCAGGGCTGCCACCACAGAGCCCCCGGCTGGGAAGGGGCTGTTGGTGACATGCCAGGGGACCTGGGAAGGGTTGGGGACAGCAGGGACAGCAAGACCGGGAGAGATGCAAGGCAAGAGTGTTTGATGTGATTCATTAATTAATGGGCACACCGGGCCTTGAAAGTGCAAAGCATTAAAGAGGTGCAAAGGATTTAATGTTTTAAATTATTTATCCATTTTTTTCTCTCTTTTTGTAACTAGACTGTGAGGAGCAGCCTATGCATGGCTGACTGGGAGCAGCATGGCTGTGCCCAAGGCTGGTAGGAGGGAAACTAATGCAGGATTGGGCTTCATCTCCTGCTGCCCAGCCCTGGGGTTAGCACCAGGAGCCAGATCCATGGGGCAGGGGCCACGTGTGAGGCAGCACAGGCAGCATTCCCCAGCCAGGAATCACTGGGGACCCTGTGGGGCTGCTGCCACCAAAGGGCAGCTCTGGGGACCCTGGGGCATCATGATGGAGTTCCCATAAACAACCCCTGTCCTCCCCATCTCTGCCTCCTGAAGAGTGCAGCTGCTTAACCCTTTCTTAGGGACCATCAGGACACTGAGCCAGAGGCATAATTGAGCAGGGGAGTTATTATCATGTTAAAAATCTGGACACAACCCCATAACAAGATTTGCAATTTGTACCAGGCGGGCGGGCAGGCTGCAGGGTACTTTCCCTATTAGGGGCCACATGTTGTTAGCAATCACATTAGTGGGGCTGGGATTTAGCATCAGGAAATCAAAGTGGTCCCTGAAGACCCCTTTGCCTATTGCCAAGCCAGCCGGGCAGCCAAGGGGCAGGAGGGGCTGCTCATCCCCACAGCTCCCTGCTCACAGCTGCACCAAGCTATTCTGGTGTCCTCTTTGCTGCTGCCAGCACTGGGAGCCACAGGGTCCTCCCACTTGGTGACCTGGTGGCTGAGCCCCCTTGGATGTCAGAACACAGTTTGCTCTTCTCCCAGCTGTGCTGCAGCCCCAGCGGAGCAGCCACACTGCTCTCATTTACTATTTTATTCTTCAGATCTATTGGTTAAACAGATTTTAATCCACACAGTCTGGAGCTATTGATACCATGCCGTGCTAATTTGTTAGCTGGCTGTCAAGTAAATGAAGTGAAATGCCAAATATTAAATGAAATGTATTGTGTGAAACGGGCCAGTGCCGAGCTCCCCATTTCCCACGTGGCATTCTGCTTCCACGCAGGGCTCAGGGGGATTTACAGCTCTCATGGGCCTGGACTCTGGGCAATGGGTGCCCTTGGGGTGTACATTGGCCTGTGGGGCACAGCTTGGAGGGTCCAGGAGCTGTGCTAGTCTGCACAGGAGCTGGGGCACGTGGCTGTCTACAGCCAGTCCTTGGTGCGTCACCCCTCTGCCCTCAATGGGGAGGGTTGCACTGCTGCATCCCAGGACACCCCTCAGCTCCCTGGGCACCCTCTCTGCCCCTCAGTGTGTGTCCTGAGGGGTCCTGCCAGCCCCCAAGGGATGGCAGAGGATGCTCTGTGCTGGGCCAGCTGCACAAGTGCAAGGGGGCGCCTGCTTCCTGGGTGCTGCGCCTGCGAGATGATTTATTTGGTGAGTTATGACTTTGTTTTCCCCTGAGCAAATATCTGGGAAGCACAGCTAATGTTCTGTGCACAGCTGAGGCAATTACAGCCCTCAGCACAGCTCTGCACCCCTGGCCCCCTCATGGAGATGAGCCCAGCCGTGCCTCTGCCCCGTGCAAAGGGAGAAATTCCCATTAAAGCACCTCAGTGAAACACGGCCAGCTCTGCCCACAGCCCTCAGCAACCCCACTCCGGGCCTTTGGGGCTGGATGTGCTCTTGGGGCAGCCCCACAAGGGCAGCTGTGCTGGGATTACCCTTCCAGCTGTCCCCTGGGTGGTCCTTACAGCTGTTCCAGGGGCTGCAGATGAGCAGAGGTGATTTTCCAGCTGTGCCCGGGGTGCCTCTCCAGCTCTGCAGGGGTGGAAGGGGGCTCCAGCTGAGCAGGGCTGTTGCAAGGAGATTTCAAGCTGCCCTCGAAAATGTTTGGGAAGAGCCCCATGGCCCCAGAGCCCCCCACACAGACCAGGTAGAGCCCCAGACCAGTCTCCAGCAGGCAGGAGCAGGGCTGATGCTCGGTGCCCAGGGCTGCTCATTTCACTAAGCAGGGAGGGTGCCCGGGCCACGGCCCCGGGGCAGCAGCTGTGTCTCCCGGGTCCTGGCCCCTCGACGACAGGCAGCCCCCGAATCAGCTTCATTAAGAGCCATTGATCTGTTTCCTGCTTAATATATTTTTCATTTCCAAATGTTTTTTTCCAGGCTCCACAGCGTTTGCAGCTTGTACCAATTAAGGCAGCACAGAATGAGTGCTGCAGCCCATTAATTAAACTTACAGGGGGAGATTAAGTGCCCACTCCATTCTCCCTGGCAGGTCTCTCTGAGCAACAGGCCTGCTGGGGACGGGAGCAAGGCTGAGCACTGCCCTGCTGGTCACCTGCCCTCTGTCCCTGCGACCTGTCCTGCTCCCACTGGCCTTGCAGCCCCTGCCACGCTCAGCTCCAGCCCCTGGAGGCTCACCCTGGGCACAGTGTGGGCTGCAGGATGGCAGGAGCAAAGGGAATGGGAGCTGCCAGGCCCCCCTGGAGCAGGGATGAGAGCTGGCTGTGCTCAGAGCAGGGTGCTGTGCTCAGGGTCTGCATGGTGTGCATGTCTGCATGTCAGTGCCCTCATTCATAGGGCACACAGGGGGGATGTGCCTTGTCCTGAGCCTGCCAGGGACAGGAGTTCATGCTGGAGGCAGAGCTGTGGCACCCACCTTGTTGTGGTGCTCCTGAGTGGCTTCTGCCCTCCCTGCAGGGCAAGGGGACCTGGGCAGGGACATCCCTGCCTTCCACATGCCCCCAGTGAGGCAGCTGTGGGCACAGCCCTGCCCCACGTTCACAGAGGGGGTCGGGACCAGCTGTGGTTTGCTCAGGTGGATCTCAGGCTCCTGGCAGCCCTCTGCACCCCACCCGTGGCAGGGGGTGTCCCTGCCATGCTGCTGCCCCCAGGAGAACACCCTGATGGCCACGCCAGCTCCAGGCACCGGCACCAGCAGCGGGGAGCAGCACACGGTGCTGTCATATGCTGTTGCCATGGAAATGATCACACTGTCACATGCTGACATCCTCCCACCCAGGGCACCTGTGCAGCCCCTCTGGCACTCACTTTGGTGCTGATGATGCCAGTGGGCAGGTGACCCACAGCCCTGCAGCAGCAGGGAATGTGCCAGGAACTGCAACTGCAGCAGGGGCAGGTCTGTGGGTGCAGGTGGATCAGCCCAGTGCAGAGGGGTCTTGTTGATGAGTCCTCCAGACATTAATTTAGACAAAAGAGGGGAAAATAGAGCCATGCCCAAAACCTGGAGCATGGTCCAAACCCCCTGCTGGAGGCAGAGCCGCTTTCCCCTGGACAAGGATGGCAAAGAAAAAGGGATGGTGCAAAAAGCAAAGACCAAGTGGGGAGATGTTGAACTCAGTGAAATGATGGAGGGTTCATCTGGGGCCATGTCAAAAAGCCAAGAGGGAACCCACTGTATGTCCCCCATCAGCTCTGTACAACAGACCCACTGCTGCTGGGCAGGAGCAGAGCCTGACAGGCACAGAGAGCTCCACCAGCAAAGCACCATGGATTTCCCTTCAGATTTCACTTATTGCCACATGACATTTTGATTAAAAACTTGTTTTATGAGGAATTAAGAGGACACAGTAGATGGATTAAAAACCTCCCCATGGACAGATTCCCTACCTGGTCTTGTTAATGGGGAAACTTCAGAGAAAGGCTATGCCAAAGAGAAGCCCTGGGGATTAAAATTATTTACTGTTTGGAGCAACAGGTAATGTAAGTGAAAACTTCCCTGGTGTGTGGAAGATTTGAGAAATGAGGAAGAAGATGGTTTGCTGCAGCATCACAGCCTGAGGTGCCAGGAAAAGCACAGCAGAGCAAGTTGCAACATGAGGTGATGTGCTTAGGTATAGCTTTAATGAGAAATGGGGTGTCTTCCTTCCTGAAACACATTTCTACACAATTCTGTGGGCAGGGCACATTAATCTCTGAGTTTTCTATTTGTTTAGGTTTTTTGCCTCCCTGTGAGCAGTTGGTTCTGTGGAAAACCAGCCCCCATCCCTGCTTTGGGCTCTCCACTCACCTGACATCACTGTGAACACAGGGCAAAGGCAGGATGCACAGGCCTGCTGGGGGCCAGTGGGGCTGAGGAAACCTGCAGCAGGTGGGCTTGGAGCAGGTGACAAGGAATAAATCCAGCCTTGCTCCTGCCCAGGGGCTGCAGGGGATGGCGTTGTGTGAAGCAGGGGGAGGGCAGGATGCTGCCTGCTGGCTCTGTGGGCTCAGGCCCACCACCAGCTCTGTTCCCAGCAGCCAGGCTGGAAATGCCCCGGGGGGCTGTGGGGTGTGTTTGGGGTGTCCCAGAGCAGGACCAGCATCCCCTGCCCACACGGACACCAGCACTGGCACAGTGGCACCCACAGCATCGCTCGGTGTTTCCCTGCCTCATTGCTTTCCATTTAGCAGTTGCTAGAGAAACTAAAAGTTGCAGTTTGGGGAGCATCTGCATTTTAATTAGTAATTACCAGCAGTGCTGCTCTGGCCCAGCCGTTGCCTGCAAGGTCCCTGCTGCCACGGGGGCTGCCCTGCTGGGGTAGTTGGAGGTGCCCTCAGCCTGCCTGCCCTGCCCTCTCCCTGTGCCAGCAGGAGGGCAGAGGGTTTGGCATTGATGGTCCCCAGCCAGGGAGGAGGATTTGCTGAGCAGGGCTCTGTGCAAGTGCAGGGGGGTCCCAGTGTCCCAGCTGCAGCCCTGCAGGAGGAGAGCATCACTGTGGCATCTGTGGCCACAGCTGTCCTGGTGTGTGCTGCGGCAGCTCCCCGTGCTAATGCCTGCACTTGTCCCTGCTCCTCCACCTGATTAATTCCTCGTGTGCCTCCATAAGTGCTGCCGTGGTGCCCAGAGCAGGGAGATCTGCATATCCCCTCTGCCTGAGAGGAGCAGCTAGTCCTGGAGGGAGTGTCCCCAGGCACTGTAATCACCTTCCCTGCTCCCCTCTGGGGTGATGCCTGCCATCCCCACGCAGCCCTCCACCCCGTGCCAGCTCCTCTCCTGCAATTCCTGACCCGTGAGGTGGGTGTGGAGGCCAAGGGCAGGATCCCCCTGCAGAGCTCTGCTCCTGGTTGCTTCCATCCCCTCCCCAGCTCACTGGGCCACTGGTTCATTTTAACAAGGCTTTTAGGCTTAAGTGCTGCTTGACATGACTGGGAGAAATTGATATTTTGAGAATGAGCCTGTGAGGGGCCATGAATAATTCACGCTGGGGCGGTTCCGTTCCCATAAACAGGCTGCTAAAAAAGCCAAACCCAGCTCTTAACAGGGAAACAAATTCCCATCCTCCAAAGCCCCAGGCCCCAGCTCAGCCTCTGCTGAATCCTTCATCTCCAGAGAGGGGCTCCTACACGGCAGTGGCAGGGAGGGCAGCTGGCCCCTGTGCCCTTTCTGGAGCATCCTGTGCTGGGAGCTGCTCCTCACGCCAGGATGAGCAGCACAGCCCTGGGGAGCCCCACTGGAGTCACTGGTGGCCGTGGCACCAAGGCCATGGGAGCCAGCAGTCAGCTGCATGTCACCAGCCCCGTGGGCCTGGTTTAACCCCTGCATTTCATTAGGTTCCTTGTTAAAGGCTACCTGTGGGGCTGAGCCCCACTGCAATGAGCACATAAGGTGCAGCTTGTCACACCAGGGGTGGATCTGGGAGCAGCACACCACAAGCCGCTGGGGCAGGCAGCTGGGGACACAGGGCAAGGGCACAGGACAAGGAGCTGTGGGGGAAACTGAGCTCAGACCCTCTGCAAGCACCCTGCTGTCCACCTGAGGGTGTCCCCATGGAGACTTCCAGGACTTGGAGGGCACAGGCTCTCTCTCTGAGCACACATGAGGATGAGCACCCAGGAGAGCACAGCCCTGCCAGGCTGGAGCACAGCATTGGCATAGGAATGATGGGTTTGAACCGGCCGTGGAAGAATTTGAGCTGGAAATTAGAGGCAGTGTCCTCACTGCCAGGGCAGCCAGCCCCAGTGTGACCCAAGATGGACAGCCCAGGACAAGCCTGGCTGGAAAGGGAGAGCCAAGGGAGGAGGAAAGGGAGGGAGGAATGGGTGGGTGGGTGGGTGGATGGATGGATGGATGGATGGATGGATGGATTTCATCAAGATTGCAGCAGCCAGGCATGGAGCCATTCCCAATTCCACATGTCCTTCCTGCAGGGTGTGCCCACCCCAGGGCAGCAAGGCTCTGGCACACAGCTGCCAAGAGCTTTGTCCTCTGCACCGTGGCTGGGGGACCTCTGTGCAACCCAGGAGCATCCCCCACCTGTCTCAGTGCTGCTTTTGGGAGGCTGGCACCCCCTTCCCCACCCAGAGGGGACAGGACAGGACCACTTGCTGCTCCCATCCCTTGCACAGGTCCATTGGGAAGTGCCTCCCTGGTCCCTCTGCCAGCACAGAGCTGGTAGCCCTGGTGTGCCAGAGGCACTGTGTGGTGACAGCAGTGTCTGTTTGCTGCCACTGAGGATCCCTCTCTCTCTGGCTGCTCATTTCTGGACATCTTCCAAGTGACAGGGCTGGATGACACTAATCTGGCTGGTTTCACAGTGAGAGCCCATGTGGCTGCCCCACAGTACCTCTGCCAGGGAACTGAAGGCTGCCCAGATTTTCTCAGGGATCCTGGAGCAGCCTGGGGAGGAGGCATCCACGGAGGTGAACATGGGACCAGAGCCAAGCTACCATGACAGTGACCAGGAGCACTGAGGGCCATCTGGAATGAGCTCAGGAAGAGTTTCCCCCCCACTTCAGACTGCAAGAAGCGTGGACACCATACAGCCCAGCTGTCCTCCATCCCTGGGTACACACGAGCTGAACAGGACTCCTTGGCAGTGCTGCCATCTTCACAGATGCCGGTCCTGTCTCCTGTCCAGCTGAGACCCTCGGTCACCAGGATGCTGATGGCTTGAGGGACTGCAGCCACCCCCGGGGTTCAGTGAGGGGTGAGGGGGACAGTGTGAGCATCTGTCCCCTCCACCCACGGCCGTGGCTGCACCGGAGCTTTGCAGCCCCTGCACGATCCCACCCGGGCTGGCAGGAGCTTGGCAGGGACTGAGCCGCCCTCAGGCGGGACATGTGGTGCGGGGCAGAGAAAACGCCCAGCCCTCCAGCCGTACCCCACACCCTGGGGACAAGGACCCCCAGAGGCTCCGAGCACCGAGCCCGGGGCTGTGCCCGGTCCCCCGGGAGCGCGGGGCGAGCTCCGCCGGCGCCGCGGCTCGGAGCCGGGCAGCGATTAGCGAGGAAGGGCCCTGCAGCGCTGCCGCTGCGCGGGGAGAATTAGCCGTAATAAGTCATGATCATCCCCTGATGACGAGCACTTAATGTGTGCCGGTTCTGCTATCAAAGTGCCTCTTAAACCCCAATCGCCCTGTCGATAGCGATGGCAGCGGCTGATGGATCCCCAGCCGCCCGGCCGCCCGGCCAGGTCGCTCCCGGCATGCCACAGGCAGGAGCATCGATTTCCCACAACTGCAAAGAGGCAAATATTTGAAAAGTGATAAATAAGGGGAGCTGCCGTCTCTGCTGTGCACGTCAGTGCCCGGGATTAAGGCAACGAGGTGAGACTGCCCAATTAAATCCCAATGAAAATGGCTGCAAATTCAATTTTTCCCTTTGCCCATATCCATCCCAAGGGCCGGGGTGGGGGGGAGGGGGGGCCAATAACACAGGATTCATCGATTGGCACTGCTGGGAAGAAATCTCTCTGAATTCAATTAGTTGGGAAAACACAAGGGGTATCACAGGGAGCAGGGCTGTGACTGTGCCTTCGTCATACCCCAGGGAATATAACACCAAGCACCTGCTGTGAGTCACTGGAGGACCACTGGACACAGAGGTGACAGCACCCATGGTGGCCCACACTTGGTTTGAAAGCCTTGAGGGTCACCCCAGGTGTGGCACCCCACCGGCATGCGCAGGACATGGTGGCAGCAGTGTGGGGGAATCACACACAGTGCTCCCTCCTGATAGCGACCGGCAGGGAACGGCTTGTGTGAAGGAAACCGTGCCCCTGAGCAGTGCTGGGCTAGTGCTGACCTGCACGGAGCACAGCTGGCCCCGGCAGGGACAAGGCTGTGGGTGCTCAGCACGTCCCAACAGGCTGGGGAGCTGGAATGCCAGGGCTGGGGGCTGCAGCTGATCCTCAGCCCCTTCTTCCTCCAGCACAGAGGGATGACCCTGCCGGGATGAACAGCCATTATGTCTCATCGCCTTGGAAACCAAGAGGCAGCTCTGAGGAGCCTCTCAATCTCCTCCTTCTCCTTCTCTTTTAGCTGAGCCCCATGGTTAGAGGCCAGAGGGATGTGGGGATGTGGGGATGTGGGGCTGGGGACAAGCCCAGGCTGTGCCCCTGGTGCAGGCACCGGAGCTGCCTGTCCCTGCCAGCCCCTGGGCAGCCTGCTACCTGCTGCCTTGCTTGGTTTCTCCTCCCTGGGTCTGAGCAGTCCTCCAGTAAGGCACACAGTGCTCAAACCAGCAGTAATGGGGGAGTCTCGCTTCGTCCCACATGGGAGGAACGGGGGCGGGGGGGGGGGGGGGAAATGTGCATTCCAACCAATCCATGCCACTGTGGAAAAGAGATTTGTGGTGGTGGGTGAAGAAAAGTCTCTCCAGGCTCAGAGCCATCAGCCTTGCTGGGCTGTGGAGATGGGTTTGCTGGGGCCGTGGGCAGCAGGCACTGGGGTCCTTGCAGGGATGGCAGTGTCCTTACAGCCCTATTCCTCTGCCACCCTCCCTGCATGGCAGCCTGCGCCAGTGGGGACAGGAGACCGAAGGCTGCAGTGGGGGGCTGGGGTGACAGAATGAGAGCTATCTGGACAGAGCCCTCCCGTCCTTTGTGGCACAACGAAGCCCCTGCACGGAGCTCAGCCAGCGGCCAGCACCCTCCATCCGGACGGGCAGGCGCCGCTCCCGCTCCCCGCGGGTCCGGGATGGGCGCTCGGCCGGACAGGGACGGCAGGACCGGGCCGGGAGGCGCTGGGGCAGATGTGGGCTGCTGTGCCTCGGGAAAGGTGCTTCTGCCAGCTGCAGGCACAGCTGGGAGCGGCTCCAAGCACAGCTGGGACCGGCTCGGGGCTGTCCCGGGACAGGCTGAGCGCTGGGGGAGGCGGCGGCACGGCCGGGGAGCAGAGCCCTGCTCCGGCCCTTCCCTGCGCGGCTGCCGAGCGCTGTGGGGAGCAGGAGCACAGCCTGCTGGCTGCCGGCTGCACGGCCCGGCCCGGCTGCGCCTGCCTGCCGCGGGAGACGCACGCAGGGCATCCCAAAGAGAACACCCCACGGCCCCATGCAGGACATGGGCACAGCCCGCCCGCTGCAGCCCTGCCAGAGCACCCGTGATGTGCTGACTGCCCCCAGCCCCAGCATGCCCAAAGCACCCCAGGACATGCCAAACCCCCAACTAAACGGTGAGTGAAGGGCTGGAGGGCTCAGCTGCTCAGAGGACAGGATCCCCTTGCAGCAACGGTGACAGTGGCTCCATCCTGGGATTGCACCAGTGACACACAGCTGGGGCTTACCAAAAGCAGTGGCACTGTGTGTGGGCACGGGGCTGGCATTGCCTCAGCCGGCAGGGAGCAGGGTCAGGACACATCTCTGCCCCTCGCTGCCGTTTGCCTCCAGCCCTGTAGCACCACTTGTCCTGGTAGCCTTCCTCCTCCTCTGCCTCCTCCTCCCTGCAGCCCAGTGACTGTCATGTGAGCCTGAACAGGAGGGGGAGTGGAGGGACAGCGTTGCTGGGGACAGGCTTACCTGGCAGAGGGGTTAGGGGCCACGATGCAGTGCAGAGCTGCAGAGCCTCTCCTGGAGCACTGTGGGGAGGGTAGAAGGAGCCCATGCAGGATCCATGACAAGGCGGGTGGTGGCTGACGTATGTCCCTGCTGCCTGTGCCCTCACACACCCTTCTGCTGAGCCCACAGGAGCAGGTAGAGCTCCTCTAGCTGGGCTGCCCCCTCCTGCCTGAAACTTCCTGGAGTGACTCTGCACCCCAAAGCTCCTGGGCCCTGGTCTGAGACTTGATATTCTGCCCACTCCCTTACACACATTGGCAATTAGAGCATAATTGTAATATTTGCATATTCATAACAGCTGAAATTAATCGCATTTGCATAATGGTAATGAAAGGGACTTCATTAATTACCACTTTTTGTGGGGATTTTGCATGTAAGTGGATTCCATTAGGCAGGTTGAGCTGTGGTGGGTGCAATGGTGGGATGAGAGCCGAGTCACTGAACTGGGGATGGAGCTGTGAGGAGCAATGGCATCACTGCCACCCTGCCTGCCCCAGTTCACTGGGCCCCACTGCCAGGCTCAGCCGTGCTGTGGGGACTCGGGCAGTGACTTCCTACCTGTGCCCAAACCTGGTCACTGGCCCTTGTCCTGCTGACACCACACTTACCTCATGGAACCTGCTGCAAACAAGGGATTGAGGGTGGGAGCAGGGATGGGCACCATGGGCTGTGGAGACACAGAATCTCTCCTGGGAGCACTGCAGGGATGATATCCTGCTCCATGTGCTCAGGAATGACTGCTGACTGCTGGGGTGACTGCTGCCACCAGCCCTGTGCCTGGGGTCCCCTGTGTGTGGAGAGAGATGGTGGCTGCTCACAGTAGGCAGGAGAGCCCTCTCCGGCCCCAGGGATGCCCAGGGAGAGCTGGGCAGTGGGGCCAGCCAGCGTGAGCAGATGGCTCCCACTGCATCCATCACCTGTCACTGCAGGGCCCTTCCCAGGGGATGCACCAGCCTGGAGCCCACAGCACAGCCCCGCTTGCCTGGTGCCCGGGATGGAGGGATGGAGATGTGGGCACAGGAGCAGGATGGGGAGGGAGCAGGGCTTTGCTGGCCCAGCCACGCCAGAGCAGGAGGTAACCCTGCCCAGTGGCCCCTGGGTGCCTGTCCATCCCTGAACACCTTCCTGTGCTTCCCAGCCCACCTGTGTGTGCACGGCCAGTTCAGCCCGTGTGTGCTGGTGCCAGCAGCAGCTGAAATCATCAACACGCACTGGGTTTGGGGGGAACGGCTCCGCAATGGTGCTGGGAAGTGGCCGGTTTCGGTGTTTCGGTGTTTCGGTGTTTCGGTTCGGCCCCGGCCATGTGAGCAGTCCTGCTCTGCTCCGGGAGGATGGTCCAGCCGCAGGGCACCGCTGCTCAGCTCCCGATGGGAAGAGGCTTTCCCGGGAGACGGAGCTCGTTGACTCTTTATTGATGACTCTTTCCCTCCTGCACGTCTGGAGAAGAGACCTGCGGAATAAATCAGTGCAAGAGACAGATTATGGCAGCTAAAGACTCCAAATGAGATGATAATTGCCGTAGTAATGACAACGAAGACCTGATGCTGCCGATAAGGAAACATCTCCTCTGCTCTTGCCGGGTGCCCGGGCAGGGGTTTGGCACGGGTGCAGGGATGAGGCTGTCCCCAAGGACACCAGGGCCAGGCAGCGCTGCCCTCCCTGTGCCCCGGGCAGGGGCTGGGTGCCCACGGTGAGAGTGGTGGGTGCCGGTCCCCGCAGCGCAGGGATGGGGGTGTTGGGCCAGGCGAGGGGCCCGGGGTGGGCATCCCTGGCGGGGCTGTTTGGCTGGTTCTCCCGCCGGCTGCGTGTCAGCTCTAATTAGGCAAACTTCTGTATTCATTGCGAGCCCAGCCAGCGGAGAATTCCACAATTGAATTTTAATGCCCTAAAAACACATTACAATCAGCCTGATTAATTAAGAGATGGCTTAACATGGTGACTGGGCTGCAGCGGGCTGTGCTGGGGAGGAGGGCCACGAGGACCGGCTCCTGTGCCCCACGGTGTCGGGCACGGGGCTGAGTGTGCTGGGCCGGCACTGAGGGGGTGAGAGCCAGGGGCTGGCTGTGCCCTGGACATGCACAGGATCTCTGCACCTGCAGGCAGGGAAGGGCTGAACTCAGACCCCGGGCACCTGGTCAGCCTCAGCTCAGCCAGGCACGCAGTGGGAGCATCCCCTTCCCACCCTGGGCCTGCTTTCCCCTTTCAGGTTGGCCACTGCTGAGCACCTGTTCCCCATGTCCCCACTCTGGGCATGGGGACTGACACAGTGCCATGCCACTGCTGTGAGCAGGGCACTCCTGGGAAGAACCCGCTTGCTTTTGTTTGGAGTGAACTGTTGGCAAGCTGGCAGGCTCCTATTAATAACTAATAGCTAATAACTAATACATACTATTAATAACTAATGATGAGCTGGGAGGTTCCGATTAATTTGTATCTGCAGTGATTCCCTGGGGTGCCTGCAATGCTGGCTAATGGGCTGCCACTTCCCTCAAGGCAGCTCTGTCCTGCTCCCAAGCCACTGCTTGATGTCACCATGCTGTGCCCAGCCCAACCCAGGCTGTGTCCCCACATATGTATGTCATTGCTTGGGGCAGCCTCACCAGCCCACCTGGACACTGTGGGGTGAAGCATCCCCAGGGGAGCCCTTCCCCTGCAGCCCACCACGGGTGCTGGGTAGTGGGAGTGATCCCTGCACATCCTTTCTGGGTTGAATTCTATAGGGTGCCCGGGTCAGGGAGACGGTTTGTCCAAAGCCCATCCTCCTGCTGTGTAATGAATGGAAAAGGGAGGAATTCATAATCATGATGTAAAGGAGAGGGTGCAACCAGCACGACATCAATCAGAGGGGACGTGATAAAGGGAGCGTCTTGACAGGAAGAGCCAGCAGTGGAGGGAGGGATGGTGGCAGCATCATGAGGCCAAACAAAATTTTGGCACGGTGATAAATCCTGGAGCGGCTGGAGCCGCTCGAGCACTAATGATGAGGAGAAAACACCAGCCACGTTTAACAAATATTTCTGCTCTGTATTTGGAGAGAAGCAGGACGACATGCTTGAATTGTACAAGAGTGATGAAACCATCTATTAATTACTGCCGGGAATGTTAAACAACATCTGCCAGCTCAGCGGGCCCAGGCACCGCCCGCCCTGGCCTCCTCCAAGAGCTGGAGGAGAATTTGGCCTCCTCATTAATTTCCTACAAAATCTTGGAATAGCAAGAAAATCCTGGCCGGCTGATGGAGAACCCACCCATGCTGGGAGCTGCAGGGAGGCAGAGGTTCTCAGTCCTTAACTTGGCTCTGCTGGGATTTATATCATATTTGCACCTAGTTCAATCCTTCTTGATGAAGAATAGCCATAAGCTGGCAAAGGTTGGGCTTTTGTTTCCCATGACTTGTATACAGATTTTCTGTATCCACGTGTTTTTTGAGACTGCAAGAAAAGCTTGAGCTGGACAACGTGCTCATTAGGGATCCTGGAGGAATCTTTGTCACAGCTTTGGGAGGGACTACGATCTTTCCCTGCATCTCTCATGTGCTGTGCAGTGCCTGCAACCAGTAAAATGAAGGGGACAGAAGGGCAGAGGGGATAGGGGAACAGGGAATGGAGGAGATATGGAGGGGCTGGAGGGATGGAGGGGAAGGAGCAGAGGAGGAAGAAGAAATAGAAGAAGAAGGCAAAGATGAAGAAGAGGAAGAGGAGGAGGAGAAAGGTGGTCCAGGATGGGAGGACTCCACAGGACCAGGGCAAGTCCCAGCTGTGGCACAGTCCTGCTGCACCCCATCATTAGCAGCAGAAGGTACCTTCTTCATTTTAGGAGGTGGAAACTGAGCAAGAAAAGTGGCTGAAGGGCACAGGAGACCTCAACAGCAGAAAACAGGTGGCTCAGCAGCAGAAAGACACTAATTAACAAATTAACTCTGTACAGTATGCACTGACTAGGGTAAGCAGGGGAGGACTTGACAGAGTGACCATCCCACCAAGGAGTCCCCAGTGGGCACCAGGGCTGACACCTCTCTTCAGTGCCCGGTCCTTGAATCAAACTACCACTGGTGCCCATGGCCATGGAAACAAGGAGGTCCAAGAAATTCAGGTGGGACTCTTGGTAAGGAGGAGAGCTGGGGATGTACGTGCAGCCAGCCTGGTCACATCACTCTGCAAAGCCTGTCCCAACACTGGGGAGCCGGGAGGGACACCGCAGCAGGGGTGATGAGCTCAGGGAACATCATGGGGATACACTGGTCCTGGTGTACAGCTGGGGAGGAGGGGCTGGGTTGGTGCTGATCCTGTGGAGAGGTTTTTCATCTTTTAGTCCCTTTGCATCCCGAGGACATAGGTTTAAGGAAGACCATCTTTGGTGAAAAATCGTGAGATTTAATACAAGCAAAATTCCGGCAGATGCCTTCAAAATAATCCAAAATTATGTGGATTTTTTTTCCCAGCCATTTTCTACACATAAAGAGGCTAGAATTTACTGCCTATAAAAGCCAAAATCCAAACATGGCTGTAAAATATTGGGGTGCCTTAGAGGAGAGAAGAAAGCCTGGGGGGAAGGGATGCCTGGGATGCCCCTCCGGGCCTGAGTGCTGGATTCCCTCACACAGCCACAGGGTGCAGGGGGGAATGGGACAGGACTGGGGGTGCCCAGGAGGGATGGGGTAAGAAGCGTCAGTGGGATGGCACCATCCAGACACCCCAGCCCACAGCACCTCATCCTTCATGGCCCTCAGGGTGCCAGCTGAGCCACCTGGGAGCCTGGGACAAGCAGTTAAATACAGAAATGTCAATTTAAATTAAAATATCTTTCATAAAGGAGAAAGATAAAACTTGCCCTACAGCAAAATGAGATGAAAGATTTATGGGGTACTGAGAGGACTGGTGTCCCCACTTCAGTGGGTAGCTTCCACTGTTGGCACCGCAGGGCACCCCAAGGCACTGCCACCTCCCCAGCCCAGCCACCACAGAGGCCAGAGCTGGGTCTGCAACGAAATGTCAGCTCGACAATAAAATGTGCAGAAGCTAGGATTTCTTCAGGCTAATAAAACTCCTGGGCAGCAGCAGAGGTGCTTGGTACAGAGCTGCCCTCCCTCTCCAGCGCCCCACTTGGCCCCCTCCTCATCTTCCTTGGGGACATGGGGCCCATCTGCCCCCATGCTCCTTGTGCTGGCTCCTCACACAGAGGCTGCTGAGCACAGGCCCCAGCAGCAGCGTGAGGCACAGCTCCAGAGCTGTGTGTGCCACGGCAGGGAGTAAATCCTCTGCGTCCTGTCAAGGTAAAGTGACAAAACACCGGCCTGCAATGCAGGAACCGCAGTTATAACATGAGAAAATCAATGCAATATATTACCAGAGACATAAAGATGCTATTAATGCTTCAGCGCAGGGCCCTCAGCTTCGCCTGCCATCGCAGGGCAGGTTTACATGAGGGCTCTGTGCATTCCCATCTGGTTGCTCAGGTCACTCACGTGCTGGGGCTCAGTTCTGTGTTTATTCACTGACACCCCCACCCAGCAAAGCTTTTCTGCTCCCACACACTGACTCCTGGGCTTTGGCCCTGCCAGGGGCCTGGGCTCCAGCTGGAGATGCACCCAGGGCTGCCAGGGCAATGCACGGCCTCAGTGAATGCTGTTCTGAGGTGCAAGGACCCAGTGAGGCTGCAGCCCCGGGCCAGGCAGGTACCGGCTCTCTTTCTAGGGATTCCAATGACTGTGCAGTTCTGCCATCCACACAGCTGCACTCGGGTGCCTCCTGAAAAAGACTGAAGAGGATGACAACCGCTGTGCACCACAGAGTGAGGCCCCAGGACATGTGTAAGGAGCAGCGCTCTGCTGGCATGGCGGCAGTGGGCAGGGAGCAGTCTGTGCCCTGGGGACATGTGTGCTGGATTAGGAGGAGAGCTGGGGATGTACGTGCAGCCAGCCAGGTCACATCACCCTGCAAAGCCTGCCCCAACACCGGGGAGCCGGGAGGGACATCCCAGCAGGGGTGATGGAGCTCAGGGCACAGCCGTCATGGGGATACACTGGTCCTGGTGTACAGCCCGGTTGGTGCTGGATCCTGTGGAGAGGCTTTTCATCTCTTGGCCCCTTTGCATCCTGAGGACATGGATGCCACTCCCTGCAATTGATAGTTTGGATTATTACTGAGAAGTTAACTCAAGCCTCTTCTAATTGATTAATCAATAGCTTTAATTGAGTTGAGACTCCTTAGTGGGTAGCTTCACCACTGTTATCCCCTTCGCCGGCCCTGCCCTGGCACTGACCCCCGACCAAAAACCTGTTGCTGTGTCTGGCCTCTACCCAGGCTGGGCTCCCACAGCACAGCAAATTCCTGGGGCTTGCAGTTGCCTGGGGCTGCAGAGGAGCCGGACCATGCAGGGCTCCCCTGGCACGGGGTAGGAGGCCCCAGGAACAAGCTGAAACACAAGGAGCTGCAAAATGTCCACGGCTCATGGTACCCGCTCTGTGAGCCACGGCAGAGCCCCCGGGCATGGGCAGGGCAGGACACGCACCCCAGCCGGGCAGCCTGCGAGTGTGCCTGGGGACGGGGAATGGGCACTGGGAGCGCGGGGCTGCCTGCGGGCACCGCCGGGTCACACTCCTGCACGCCCGAGCCACGGCTCTGCAGAACTGGAGATGAACATTTTATGGTAAAATATGCAGAGCATGGGACAAAAGGAGAGAGCGTTTCTCGCATAATGAGACGCTGTCAGAGGCGAGCTCCCCAGGAAACCAATTAAGAGGGCGCTTCGCGTGTGTCAGGCCAGCACCGGGCAAAACCCCCTTTTCCCAGAGGGGATTCCAGCTCCCCGCGCCCCCAGCACGGCCCTGTCCCGCAGGCCCTCGGGGCAGCCGGGAGCCCCACGCGTGTCACAGGCGGCGTGGGGCCGCTCACCCACGGCCGCGGGCACGTCCCGGAGCCCTCGGCAGCCGCACGCCCGCAGGGCCGAGCCCAACACTGCCCCGCCGACGGGGGCTCGCTGCGCTCCGCGGGCGGGCCGGGGCAGCCCGGGCGGGACGCGGTGCCCGGAGCGGCCGCGGGAGCACCGCCCCGGCCCGCCCAGGCCCGCCCCGCCGCCATGGCGCTGCGCTTCTCCGCCAACCTCTCGTGGCTCTTCCCGGAGCTCCCGGCGCTGCCGGCGCGGCTGGAAGCGGCGGCGGCCGCCGGGTTCGGAGCGGTGGAGGCGGCTTGGCCGGCGGGCTGCCCGGCCCAGGAGCTGCGGGCGGCGGCGGAGCGGGCGCGGGTGCGGATCGCGCTCCTCAACACCCCCCCCGGTACGGCCGCGTCCCGCTGCTCCCCCCGTGCGTGGGGTAGCGAGGACCCTCCGCCGACCCTGCCGCTCTCTCCCAGGGGACCCGGAGGCGGGCGAGCTGGGGCTGGCGGCCGTGCCCGGGCGGCAGGCAGCCTTCCGGCAGGGCCTGGAGGCGGCCGTGCACTACGCCAGGGCTGTGGGCTGCCCCAGGTAGGTGCGAGGCGGGACCCCCGCTCCGGCCGCGCCCCGGCCCCGCGGCTGTCGGGGGGTTCCTCTGCTGTCCTCCTGCTCCAGCGCTGCGCCCGAGCAGAGCCTGCCCTTTGCCCCGCGGTGCCCGCCGCCGCCGGGACACGGAGCCTCTCCTGCAGCATCCCCTGCTCGGCTCCGTCGGACGGAGCCAGCTCGGGGCAGACCCCGCTGTGCGCGGCTGCGGCCTCAGCGTGCTCGGACCCAGAGCTGCCAGGCACGAGCCTGACCCTGCCCTTCGCAGCAGAGGCTCTTGTTCCCGCCTCCACACAACAGTCCCCAGGATAATCCTCCCTTTTTCCTCCTCAACTGCACGAATCGTTTCCACCAGGACACCACAACAGTTGCTTTGTTGAGGCCACGCTGACTCCAGCACAGCAGAGACACCGTAAAAGATGCAATTAGCCTGGCACAGCTCCCTTCAGCAAACCAACTGGGTCCTTTTATTCCTCTTATTTTGCACCATTCTTTCTTGTTGCAACTCATTCCAAAGCCCTCTGGAGGGCATGGGCTAGGCACGCTAGAGGCTGCCCAGCACCATTTACACACTGGTTGCACATTGAAAAGGTTTTTATTTCTGCTGTGTGCCTTCCCCCCTGAAGATGGCCTGGTGCTTGAGCTTTTCATGGCAGGGCAGTCCAGCATGGGGCACTGTCCCCTCCCTGCTCACAGCCAGCAAGCAGTGACACCACACATGAGACAGGCCCCTGGCAGAAGCAGCATGCCAGTTGCCCAACCTGCTGGTTTGAGGCCCTGCCAAGGAGCAAGAGTCCAAGAAAGTTCCAGAGTCAGGGTGAAAGAGCTGAAGGCAGTTAACAAAAGAGAGAAGAAGCAAGGTCTGTGTTTTGTCAGGCAAAAGGTTCAAAGTCAGCTTTCTGTCTATTGAGGTGGGATAGTGCATATTTGTGTCCTGGCTGGCAGCTTGCTGGCTGCTGTTGTGCCTCGTGGAGAAGAGATGGTTCTTCTTACCCTCTTCTGTGTCTGCTCCCCCAGCCTGGCGCCCTTTTCCATCAGCAGAGGAAGGTGTATTAGATCAGGCCAGCTGCTCGCAGTTGCTGGCTGTGATAATCTTTCTGTGCCTGTAGGATTCATGTGATGGCTGGGCGGGTTCCCTTGGGCACAGACCGGGCTGCAGTGGCAGGTGAGATGGAAACCACCTTCATTGAGAATCTCAAATACACTGCTGACCTCCTGTCCCAGGTAAGTGGGGAATGGGTCCTCCTTTGTGTGTGCAGCTCTTAGGATACCCAAGATGGGGAATATCCCACCAGCCTGGCACAGGGAACTTATGCTTCCTGCTGCAGAGATGACAGGAGGCTCTGCAGGGCGACATTACTGTGTTACAGGAAGACATGATTGGACTGTTGGAGCCTATCAACAACCGCATCACTGACCCTCGCTACTATCTGAACACCCCACACCAAGGTAAGCCAGACAACAAGAGTGTCCTGCAGAGGAGAAGGATCTCCAAAGTCTGAAAGGCAAGAGGTTTCCTCACAAGGAGGGAGATGCTGAAGGAGCATAGTTGATAAAGGGGGTGCTGAGGCTTCTCTGCAAAGCTTCCACCCTGGAGGCGATGGTTTCTCATTTCTTGCCTCCTTAGCTGCTGCCATCCTGGAGAAAGTGGGACGGCCCAACCTGAAGCTGCAGCTGGTGAGTCAGCATTGAAGCTCTCCATGAGAGAAACTTGCACAGGTCCACAAAGAGTTCTGGTGGCCATGGGCTTCTTATACCCTCTTGAGGACACTGGACAGGGACCATAGCACAGCTGTCCTTAACTGCTCACTGCTGACCAGCTGCACCCTCCATTTTCCTCTCTCGCCCCCAGGACCTTTTTCACTGCCAGATCATGGATGGCAATTTGTCACGCAACCTGGAGACGTACTTCCCACTCATCGGTAACACCCTGTGCCCAGACCACTGGGGAGTGGCGTTGACAGGGCCCTCCTACTCCAGGTCTGCTGTAGCTGGCCGGGGGTGTGGGGCTGCTCTTGGGTCACCTTGTCTCATGCCAAAGAAGGCTGCAGGCAGGGCTGCCTTGGGCATGGCCTCTCCCCTTCCCTCCCTAGGTCATATCCAGATTGCACAGGTGCCAGGGCGGCACGAGCCCGATAGCCCTGGGGAGTTGAACTTCCCCTACATCTTCGAGCTCCTGGAGTCCCTCAGCTACACTGGCTACGTGGGGTGCGAGTATGCTCCAAAGGGTGAGTGGCCTGCAGGTCTGAGCCCCACGGGCAGGGCCAAGCACAGGCCAGCTGGCTGGGAACTGTGCAAAGACAGGCAGGTCCTGGGGGGCACAGGTAGTGGGTGTCATCCCTACCTGGGGATGAGGGCTCTGTCCTGAACAGAAGCTGCTGCAGCTGCAGCAGGAGACCTTGTCTGTCACTGCAGGAGACACCCTGGAAGGTCTGGGCTGGCTGCGATCCTACTGGGAAAGCCGAGGGCTGCAGCACGGTGGGACCAGCAAGGCAGCCAAGTAAAACTAGAAAACCATGAGAATAAAAGACAAAGCAATGGCTTAACAGAGGAGCACGTGTCTTCTCTAGGACTAGGGGAGTGTGGTGGGTGGGATGATTTCCCAGAATGAGGTTAGGAGCATCTATGTCATTGCCCTTCCCCAGGCTCTGCTGGGCCAGCCCAAGCTGTTGGACCTTCATCTACAAAAGTACCACCTGTATGTAGCATTTTCAATTTAGTGATGGCTCAGGCACCACTGTAGGTGACTTCAGGTACACAGAAAACTTTCACTTCCAGGCTGCAGGGGTGTCCAGGGAGAGGTTTAAGTCTCCCCAATAAGGGGAGCATTCCAACTTGTGCCTGAAGTTGTGGAAAGAAGACTTTGGACTTCCAGGTACTGAAGTTCTCATGGCTGTTGCCAGTGCCCAGCACTGACTCTGCAGCAGGGCTGCAAGTGAAGCAAGCAGTCCCCTCCCAGGCTGTCTGATCCAAGGTAACAGGCTGGGAGCTGCCTGCACATGGATACTCAAGGCTGACTGCCTTGCTGCTCTTGCTCTGGAGCAAGTGCAAGATTTCGGAACAAACCCAACCTATAGCCACAGCTGCTCTGCATCCTCCACAGGCAGCTTTCCACAGCCTACAGTGACTGAGCAGGGATCTGGTTCAGTTTATTTCACAGATAGATCAATGGCTCAAATGTACACCTCCATAAAACCTTCCTGTGATCCAGTTCACCCTTCCTGTCCCATTCATGCTCTCCCAAGGCAAGCAAAAGGCCAGAAGCAGTTGTCCTCACTGCCCAGTCAGGCAGCCCTGCACTCAGGAGTCTTTCCTCCTGAAGCCAGAGCAGTGTGCAGTGCTGCCCTGTGCAGAAAAGGGTGCCGTGCACTCTCCTCAGTGCCTTCCCAGCAGGCAGAACTCATCTATGCTTGCCAAAGCCACATCCCTGAGAGTTGTTCTGCTTCAGCCAGGCTGCAGCAGCCAAGTTCCTGCCCTTGCTGTTCGGTTCAAGGCCATTCAGTATCAAGCCCACTGAAAACAGCACACAAGGGCCATAACAGCCAGCCAGTGAGGAGATGCACATCCCCAGGCTCCTGGGCCAGCAGCCACAGGTGCCACTGGCAGTGCTGCCTGCAGTGCCCACAGGTTCCCCCAGAGAGCTGCTCCTCCCCAGGTCACCATGGCAGGGCCGTGCCGAGGTTGGAACAGGCGCTGCTCCAGGATGAGGGTGCCGGTGCTAGAGCAGGCCTGTCCACAGGTTGAAGCAGGCAGTGTTGATCACTGACTCCAGGTGATGGTATGTGGACACAAGCTGTGGCAGAGGACTCTCGCTGTTCTGGGGCTGCACTGGGAACGGCTCCCGGAACACCACAGTCAGGCTCTGCCAAGAGAGAGGAGAGGGTCAGGGGACAGGATGCAGACAAGCACTGTGCAATCCCTAGCCCTGGTGTGTGGACAGTTTTTTGGCAGTGTTAGGCAAATAGTGGGAGAAGTCCCAAAATGTCAAAGGCACTACACTAGTGCCTCTTCCTGTGACGGAACATGTTTGAGCCTACTTCCAATTTTTCTGCTGGAAATTCGGTGTAAGGACTTGCCCACTCTGTCCCAGCTCTCATGCATCTGCAGTTACACTAATCCTGGCAGCAGCCACAGGAGAGGAGGGGATCCTACTGCCTCCACAATAACAGGCGCTTCCAGGGAAATTAGAGGGAAATTTCTTCTTCTAAGGGAAAGAGTAGGAGTGCAACAAATGGGGAAGGGAAGGAGATTAAATGTAATCACCGCAATCCTAAAAATAAATGCTGCCTGCTCCACTCTGACTAGTGACTGTACTGAAAAGGCAGGGCAAAGGCAGAGAGGAACAGGGAGCAGGCAGAGGTTGCAGGAGCTGAAGCAGAACAAAAATGTGACTCAGTGCACTCAGATCAGCATCATGGAGGCAAGACACAGAGACAGGATGTTCTCCAGAGTTGAAATGTAGCACATCCAGTAGCCAGGGTCCCTTACAAACTGGTTAAGCCATGATAAGAGCTGTGTAACTACAAGACAGCAAACGTACCACCATCATTTAGGAGGAGAAAGGAAGTTATTTGTGAGCCCAGCTCCAGCAGCATGCAAGGTTTCAGAGCAGAGTGGGGGAGACAGAACCATGAGGGAAATGCAGCCCAGTGTTACCAAAGTGATGTGCTAACACTAAAATTCACTTTGATAAGGCAATATTTCTAGACAAAGGAATCATGGTACATCTTATCTGAGATTCAGGACAGATTTGATGTGGTGTCACATGGGAAATTTAGGTAAGCTGAAAAGATAGGAATTAACTCAAAAATTATAAGATGAAAACATGGCAATGCTGAAAGGGGAAACGGAAAGAGGTTACAGATAGAGTTCCTTCAGGACAGGTTTTGGGAGTCACATTGCCTAGTACTTTAACAAGTCTGGTACAAAGATGAGGAGTATGCTGATAAAATTTGAGGCACTAATACAAAAGACAATTGGGATAATGCAAAAAAAAAAAAACCCCAAAACCCTGAGAGAGTTTTGAGAGGCCACAAGAATGGGATGAATGCTAAGCACAAAACACAATGTTATGAAAACAAAGGATTTCTGTTACAAAATGAGAGTCACTGGGAGAGGGGATGGAGGTTCTGGGTTTATCATATCGATGACCACAAGGTGACACTATGATCATCAGGTGGCAGGAGGCACTGAGCAGCCTTTCAGCAAGCACCACCTCTTCTGTCTCCCCTACCTGCTTTTCAGATGGAGCATGATTTATTTTATACAGCATCAGTTACTCTGCAGTCTCTGTAGAAGCCTTATTGTGGACTGAAGCCTCTTGTAGATCCCCTGCTCTCACATGGAGCTGCATTGCCTGTGACCTATCCTGTACCTTGCCTGGGAGCACAGCTGAAATCAAAGTATTTTTTCCCTCAAGTTCAGTGAAGGTAAAGGCCCTTGCAGGTTTGCTAGGACCCTTCCTCTCTGCCCAGACAGGAGCAGCCCACAGCACTGGTGACCCCTCCCAGCCAGACTCAGTCTGATCTGACTTTGGACTGAATACAGAAGGACTGCTTAGCCTGGATAGAGAGACAGCTGAGAAAATGATCCAAAAGCAATCCTGAGAAGGAAAAGAGGATCAAGTGTTCACTCTTTTCTAATACAAGAACAAAGGAACATCACATGGAAAGAACAGTAAGAGTTTCAAAAATAAGCCAAGGAACTTCACCTAGACTGCAGCTGCCTTACAGAGCTGCAAGTCAGGGGAAATCACGAGTGCCAGAAATTAACAAAATGAAATAAAGCTGTGGAGGGCTATTAAATACATGCAAAGGCCACTTCTAGCTCAGGATGGGCCTAAGCTATAGATTTTCAGATGCTGGGACAGTATTTAGGAGAAGCATTACAAGCTTCTTGACCTGGTCATGTTCTCATGCACACCTGGCCTTGGCCACTGCTGGATCAATCTAGACAGATTCCTGGCCTGAGCCCACATAGCTGTTGTTCTGTTCCCAAGGACTCACCGTTTTTCCTGAATGAGAATCAAGAAACACAAGAACAAAGCAATCTGTGAACTTCTGGTTGAGCACAACCTGTCAGGAGAGTCACAGAGCATGTTAGAAAGGACAAGGACACAGGGATAGGCTGCAGGTGGGCAATGGGCTGTGTCTTACCAGATACTGGGTGCCAGTTTCAGCATTGTGGAAGTGCCGACAGCTCTGGGGAAAGCGGCTCAACAGCACCTTGATGAGGCTCTGGTACCAGGAGACTGTCATGGTGAGGAAGCATTCCTGAGGGCATAGAAATGGCCTGATCTTCAGCCTCCCTCTAGCCATGGCACCAGCAGCCATAATGCTACAGCAGCTTTCAGACCCCAAATCGGATGCAATCTTCACAGCCCACTGAGGATGCTGACTGAGGGCTGTTCACTCTCTATAGGCAGTCCATGCAGTCTCCCCCTTCCCCTGCCAGTTAGGAGCTGTGTTCCTGCCTCTACCTTCCCACCAAGCAGGAAGAGATGTGCATTGCAGGCCCCTTCACCTGGCACCCCACTCCATCCCCAGAGCAGAACAGCAGCTGCTGTGCCCCACCCCTGCTGCTCACCAGCTGGGGGTCGACATCTGCGATGGATTTCCCATGCACGGCATCGAGCAGCTCCTCCAGCTCCACCAGCGAGAGCTTGCCCAGCTTCAGCTTGTCAGAAGCCAGAGGCTCCAGAAGGAAGAGGCGCTTCCAGAGGTTGTCCCTGCGGCAGTGGCACTTGGCCAGCTGCACCATGCTGCTGAGCTGCTTTTGGGCTGAGGCCACCTCAGAGGCCAGCAGGGGGAAGAGCGGAGAGGTGTAGAAAAGCCCTGGCCCCAGTTTGACCTGCGTGCCCCCCGCATAGAACTCGCTGCTGTCCTCCACGTCCTGCCACAGCTCCCGCTCTGCCGACGGCTGCTGGCCCAGGCTTGGCTCTGGCTCCGCTGCCTCCCAGGCCGCCCGGCCCACCACGGGCTCCAGCACCTCCCGCTGCAGGCGCGGCAGCTTCTTGAAGCGGCGCATGTCGGCCGTGAGCCGCGGAAACAGCTCCCGCTGGCTCGTCATGATGACATAGAAACGCAACCTGGGAGCAAGGAGACACTGTGAGCTGGGGAAGGGCTGCTCGCCTCTCAGCTGCACTTCAAATGAACCACAGGCCCCTCTGTCCCCATCAGAAACAATGCTTCTCTGCCCAGGTTCTCACAGTGATCCTCCCCAGACACCACCAACTCTGCCTGTGCTATTCCAGACAGAACCAGTCCCTCCCAGAGTCCTCCTCCCCAGCCAGGAAGCTTTGCTGTCCCTGGCCCCCAGTGCTCACCGGAGCATGCGTCTCTCTGCCTCGCTCTGCTCCTCAAACGGTGCAGCACTGTGGCAAACCAGGAGGGACACATCGAAGTCATCGTGGTGACGCAGACCTTCAGAATCCTTGTAGGAGCCCGAGCTGGGATAAAAAAGCACATCAGTATGAAGGAAGCCTCACTTTGTTCTCTGATCACAACAGAACTGTCGGACACGGGGAGTTTCACACAGCAGGAGTCCTCAGAAGTGCCATGGGAAATGTCAAACGCAGCTGCACACATACACACCACTATTGGCCATCTCAGAAGGACTGGCCAGAACTGCTGTCTGGCACTGTACAGAACAATCAGCTTTGCTGGCACCTTAGGGCAGTGTCCCCAGGACTGGCAGGTTGCCACTAATCTCCAGCAGCTCCAGGAACTTGCAGCAGATGCCCTCACCTGTTCCAAATAGAGACCAGTGCATATTCATTCTGCTCTGTGCCCGGTATTCCCTTCTTGCTGTCGTTGCCCGTGGCCGGTCGGGCCATGCGCAGGGGTTTCATGTGGTAGGTGTTGGCGTGGTCAGCAATGTAGTTGTACAGCTGGTGTGCAGTGATCATGTTGGTGGGCAGGGCCAGCGTGCCTAGTGGAAAAATACACTGCTATCACAGGAGACACTCTGTGCCTCTCACCTGGGCAGAGCAGTGTCCTCCCATCTACTCCAGGAGACATAACAACCAACCCGCCCCTTCCACAACAGGGCAACAAGGACCTTCCTTGGAGCTCAGACCCTCCCATCACCCTCACCCTGTCATCTCCCTGAATACTCCAAAGGTCAGGAGGTTTATTTGTAAAGGACTTTTGCCAAGTTATGTGCTGGTGATCAACCCCAGACCGATCATATATTGATCTACATACCTTGGAAAACGTGATTCCGGCCAAACTTGGGGATGTCAGAGTGATGGGCAATGAAATCCTCCAGGAAGCTGGTGAGATGGTAGCCTTGGCGCAGAGCCATGTGGGAGCCCAGCAGGTACTGGTGGACTATGCGCAGGTGGAAGTCGTAGCTGAACGAGTGCACGTGCATGAGGTCCCGCACCTTGTCACACTCCTCCGTGAAGAGCATAGACAGCTGTGGAGGGACACAGAGTCAAGGCAGGAGTGGTACCAGGCATCTCACACCCTCCTGCAAAGCCCTGCTGACAAGGCATGGCTCAGCCAGTGCAGCTGCCCCAGCATCAGAGCAGCCTCATAACACTGCCCTGTGCACGTGCAAGCTTTCCAGGAAAGAAGGGCTCAGCAAATCTGCAGACAAGATCCTGGAAGGCTCTAAGCTTAGGAGAGACACTCCTGGCATATCTAAGATCCAGCCTTACTACAGAGCTCTCTTGGAAAGGACTGTATGGTCATGCATGCCTCCTGTCTCAGACAGCCTGGGGGCTGGCCAGCCTCTACACAGACATACAGTGTCCTTGGGAACACGCAGGAGACACCCTGACCCTACAAAGGAGAAGGAAGCAAGCAGCCCCAGAGTGTTGCAGAGCAAGGCACAGAGGTATAAAGGAACCTTTCTGGTGCAGAAAGTAATATCCTCTAGCAAAGGGCAGTAATCATGTTCACAGATCCCTGTTCCCATTCCACTTCCTTCTTGTTCCAAGGGAAGCAGAGAGCCATGCACTGACTTTCCTTGGAGCAGGCATCTTTGCCAGAATTGCTCTATTCCTCCCCAGTCTGCTCTGTCTTGCTCCCTAAGCAAGGACAAGAGTCATCCTCTTGCCAAACCTCCCATCCCCTTTTACTGTAACCCAGCTCTGCTCAAGCAGTGCCATGGAGGGCACGTGGCTGCAGAAGGCTCTGTGAGGCTCTGCTTTTCCACGAGGAGGGAGCAGAGGTCTCCAGAACTTGCTATGCCTGAAATGCCCACTATGTCCCAGAGATCACTCTTCCCCACGAAGCATCCCCTGACCCTGAGGAGCAGCAGCTGTGCCTGCAGAGCCATTACCTGCGAGTTCACGGACTGGCCCATGGGGATGCGCGAGCACTCCAGCGCGTACTGCTTCACACAGAAATAACAGCCCTGGAGGAGAGAGCACGTGAGCACAGCACAGCCTTGGGCCCCTCCAGGGAAGGAGCACAGCCCCCCCCCCTTCACACCTGGCCTGGGGCCCAGACACCCTCACCCCACGTTCTGTCTCGCCTCTTGTCTGAACCAAGCCAGACCAGCCAACGTGTGGCTGAGCACAGAGCACCCTAACTGGTGCTGAGCTCTTCATTATCATTCCTCCAGGCAACTCTTACTGCTCTGAGCTCTGCAGAATCATCTCCAGCTGATCCCAATCTTGCAGGACCATGGAAGAAGTGGGCCAGGACAAATGAAGAATCAGATGTCCATGCTGCACTCCTCATCACTCCCTTTGTCACCTCTGAACACTGTCTTTGAAGATACCCTAGAGATCATACTTTGTTTCTTGTGCTTTCTTACCTGGAAGGCCAATTCCATGAGCACAATCCCACCTGGAAGAGCTCTCTGTAGATGGTAGGTGGCAACAGCGGGGCTTGTGCTCTGGGAAGAGAAGGACAAAGCTGAAGAGGTTCTCTGGCCCACAGGGGTGTGAAGCTGCCACAATGCTCTGTGGCAGAAGTGGAAAAAGAGAGGCCTCATCAACTGAGCAATCTCACTGGAGAGAAGAGAGATGGCAGAGCTGACAGTGAAAAGAATCCTAACAAACCTAATAAACAGCCTTTGAGAGAACACACCAGGCACATCAATCCCTTCACCTCCTGCTTGCTCAGGACAAGGTGTCTCTAGAGTGTAGGACACTGAGCCAAGGAACGATAGTATCCACGGAACCTCACTCCCTGCTGTGGTGTTCCCAGACCATTGTGCCTACCTGATACAGCAGCTATCAGAGACATCCTGTCTCAATTCAGAGTTTAGCTGCCAGCAAATTCATTTGCTCCCTCTTAACTTGCTCAGCAGATTGCTCTCTTCTTGTTTTATCTACAAGGTGTTGTCTTACCCACAGTCCTGCACCAACATCAGCCAAAGGCAGATGCCAAGAAAGTATCAGAAAAGGGTGAGTAAATGCTACATGCACCCATCATCCCAGGGTGATTCCACAAGCCATAGGTAGTTTCTACTTAGCTAGAGACTCCAGTGGATTCCTCTCTCAGGTACTCACTTATTCAGTCTTATAAGCTCATGTTGACAAAACTCAGGTGTTCACAAAATCTTTTGTGTTCACAAAACATGCTGCTCAAAGAAACACTCTCCTTAGTTTTAAAACTGGCTCCAAATACTTTCATTTAATGGTCTTTAGGTGTTGTATTGAATGAGACAGGAAAGGGTCAATCCCTTTCCAGGTTAGCTGCAATATTGTAGAGCTCTGACTTGTTCCCTCCTAGCTGCCACTTCTTTATACATGAGGAACCTCAGCCTGCTCTCAGAGTAGAGCCATTCCAGGCTTATCTTCTCCAACCTCTTTAACTTCTGCATTCATTTCACTCTAACTAAAGATCCTTCTGCCCTAGAGTTGCCCTTAAGCATAGATGCTGAAGGTTCTCTGACAGGTAATACTTCAGAATCTCACCCAAAAGCAGATCCTTGCCCTAGGTCATCCTATTCCTCTTTTGAGCAGCTCCAAGCTGTTACCAGTCTTTTGATTATTTGACCTGGTTCCACCCAATGCCAGGAAAGGGCTCTGAGGCCTGTAGGAGGACATGCAGGAGGGCAAAGAGATCTCATCACATTCAAACTCTCAAAGATGGTGCTGCTCTAGATATGCTTTCTCTGCCCTCCCACCTCCTTTCTGCCTGAAACAACTTCAAAAGCCAACCAGAACTGGCCCACTCCACAGCCTGACCTCCATCCCAGTTCCATTCTTGTAACAGAAATGCACTCACCTTTGGGCTTCCCTCTGGTTTCGGCTTCGTGTAGGAAAAGGACCCTCTACCCTCCACTCCCATTGCTGCCAGAGCTCGGATCCGGCTTGTGCTACTGGAAATGAGAGCAGGGACAGCCTTGAGCAGGGAGCCAAGCCCTATTGTGCCAAACCAGGGCACAGCTCAGTGTGCTGGCTCTTCCCAAACACCAGGGCTCCCAGCACGGCACTGACCTGCGAGTGGTAGGTGACGGTGGCCGCACCTGAACTAGAATGAAGCCCATGCTCTGCAGGTACTGGATGTACTGCTGCAGGAAGGCATTGCACATCTCCTGCAGCCAGGGCTCCTCCTTCCCCTTGCAGGGCAGTGCATCTGCCGAGTCACAGCTGTGGCTGCGGTCCCTCCCCGACGCTGTGGAGTCATTGGAGCGGTGCCGCTTCTGCAGGAGAGAGTAAATCCCTGAGGAGAACTGCTGTGACTGGCCCCAGCAGGGGACACCAGGTACACTGGTCAAGCAAAAGGTAGATCTCTCTCTGCCAGAGAGCACTAACATCTGGTTGTCCAAGCACTGTCCCAGTGCACGCACCAATATGCAAGATCCAAGATCTACCCAGCCATGCACTGACCTAACAGTGCTGCAATAACCTGCAGGAACCTGCTGCTTCCCCCAGAATATCTCCCTCCCCCAAAACAGCTTCCACAAAGTGTTAGTGGCTCACAACTGGCTCATGCAGAGCCCAGAGCTTCAGCTCCTATTACCATGGTAAGAGTTCAATCCCCTTATGAATCCTGCTGACTTCTCAGGATTTCCTAGCAGTTCAGTAGCACTGAAAAGGAACAGAGTTTCCTTCTAAACACTCAGTTCTCCTTTGATGTCTTGAATACTCCTTTTCTATGTGCTGAGAGAGCCCAAGGTTTCTTTTTTTGATCTCTCTACTTTAAGCCTGCAGTTCTGTTACATGTTTCTATCTGGCTTTCTGCCTATCTGCTCCACCAACCACAAGAGATGTCTCTTTACCTGGCATCTCTTCAGCTACTCTCTGACCTTCTCCAAGTCTCTCCAGTTCAGTGCCTTTGCCACAAGATGTCTGGTCTCACACTAACTGGTCATACAAATACATTAATACACAAGTATTTTAGAAATTTATTAGAATATTACCCATTACACTAACACCTCTTTCTGATGTACTCTAACCAGTGTCTGCTGCACCCAACTGTTCACAAATTGCAGAAACCACTGAGATGTGTGCTCTGTACAGGCTCTGCAGTGAGTGTACAATACAAGAGGGCTCAAATTTCTCTCTACATTGTGCTATTTTACTGTGAACCAGGTCCCAGCTCCCACAAAAGCTCTCATTTCATAGGCTACTCGGGTGCCTTTTGAGTTCCTTACATTCTTTTTCTGCTCTGACCAATCTGAACAGCCCTCCAGCACTGCAAAGCCTGGCAACTCATACGTCCCAGCAAAAGACCTGGAGATACAGGAACCAATACAGTACCTTGAAACCTCTGCTGCAAGGCTCTTCAAATCCAATAACCAATTTCCCTTTTCCTCTGTTCCAAAAACAAAGTGAAGTTTTCATTCTGTGATGATACTTTCCCTTTCACCTGTGAGTGTTCAATTTCTGTAGCAACTTCTGCTTAAAGATTGTCAAAATCCTTTTGACATTCTGATAAATTACAACAGCCTGTTCTTTCCTTCTGACACACATACAGAGTGTGAACAGCCACTACAGGATCCGCACTGGTTAGTCTGTCAGGCTGCAACCTGCTCAGGATTCAGCTGGTTTGCCTTCAGTTGTTTTGGCTATTTGCTGGGTCCAGAAAAGGCTCACCAGGTCTGGCTGCTGAATGCATAAGGGAAGTTTTGCTTCCTTAACAGACCAGCACGAGACAGTGCCCTTGATGGCTTCTCCAGACTCAGCCCTGAATTCCCTGAGTAGAAAAGGAAATCAATCTTCTCCAGGGATAATGTAGCTGCAGGAGAAAAGCTTTGAGGACCCAAGGATTTTCTCAGTTTCCAACTTACAGCATTCAAATCCACCCTGTATTTTAGGAGTGAGGCCAGAGCAGCCCTGTCTTGGGAAAGACAGCTCCTTTGTCCCTGTGCACAAAGGCTGACCCCACTGGAGCTTGCTGACACTCACCTTCCCCTCGACCTTGCCCAGCTGGTCAGTCTGGATTTGCTGCCGGAAGGCCGGGTCAAAGAGCAAGGGGGTGGCACAGTAGTGAACCAGGCGAGAGGATTGCTTCAGAGTCTCCAGGTCTGCCAGCTGCACGACATGAGAGGAGCACAGTTACAGCACACACCCCTCACCGAGGCTGGGAGCAAGCTCTCCATGACACTGCAATGCTGCTCACATGGAGATAACCGGGCCAATCCCCTGCTTTACAGCTTTTTCAGTGCTGGGCAGTGAGTTCATGCCCAAAAGTTCAAGCAGACACCACTGCTCCACTGCCTAGCACCACCCTCACCACACACCCTGCTCGGAGCTGCAGTGCTCCCCTTTGCTGGTGCTCCCAGCGTGCTGTAAGAAGGCCCAGCCCACCACCTGTCCAGGCTGCACTCACACTGATAGGCATGTTGGACTGAGCTGATCTCTGCTGCCAGGTGACAAAGAGGTTTTCAATCTTCATCTGTTTCTCCAGTTCTGAAGGAAAGAGAGCAGTCACAAGAGCATCAAGCCACAAGTATTGCTACTCTCCTTCACTCCCATCCTGAACAGGCCATAGCCCATTCCCACAGATAACAAAACTCTTGTTCTGCTCTGATCTCCTTTTCCAGAAGTGAGATTATTAGGCAGGCTCCCATGTTACAGTTACAGCCCCCAATCAGCTTTACCTTTCCTCTCCATGCTCTTGATTTCCAGGAACTGGGCCCCATGCCGAGCCACAGGGTCAAAAGGTCCCAGGTCAGGCCCATGGGATAAGCGCCTGATGGTGGTGACATCCCGCAGGGCTTCGTCGAAGGGCACCACGTCGGGGTGGAAGTGCAGGGGCGGGAGGCTGCGGGCAGAGCTGCCCAGCCGGCCTTGCTCCTTGCTGGGTGGGGGACACGGGCTCCGGATCAGCGCATCCACCTCCAAAGTGGAGTTCAGGAAAGGATTTGGCTCCTAAGCAAACAGACACAGCCATGAAAGCCTCCTTACTGCCAGCCCTGGAGCAAGAACCCCCAGAGTAAATCCAATTCTGGCCATCTGCTGAGATCTGTGTTAGCCTTCTCACTACCAGTTCGAAAAGGAGCACACCTGGGCCCACCATGACTCTAATGTGAAGTGGGGAGCCCATTCCTTAGCCTCCACTCTAAGTAATTCAGTCACCAATAAGTGCTGCCAGCAGAAGGACCTGGCTTCTCTTATCACCTGTCTCCAAAAGCAGGGCAACAGTCTGGCTGGAAATGGTCAAGTTGGACATATGAATGTCTGGGGATGCCCTGCCAATCAAGACACAAAAGGTGCTTGCAAGCTTCCTCAGACCCCCAGACCCTTCCTGAAGAAGAAAAGACTGCCCTGCATGGAGCGGTGCCCTACCTGCTTGCTGTCCTCATGCCAGGGCGTGTCCATGAAGCAGTGGTGGTGGAACAGTCCCAGCTTTTGGCTGATCAGGCAGTGCACGATGTGGGACCGGGCATTCTGCCACTGCAGCAGGCGTGTCAGGGAGCAGTTCAAGTTGGCCCCCAGGTCTGGGGACCAGTTGTAAGTGTAGAGGGTCAGCTGGAGAGAGAGGAAGGGGAGGAAGACTTAAGGACATGCTCAGAGAGAGCCTGCATGGTGGCTCAGGCTGCCCCAGGTGCTCTGGTGGTACTTGCTGCAGCCAGTTTCAGATAACAGGCTGGAACAGGGAGAATGGCAAGAGCTCAGTTACAGTCCCCTGTTAACAGCCACAGCCATTACTACCTTTTTGTCAATGATCTCCATGAAGAGGAACCTTTGCCGGGGCACCAGGTCTCGACCAACAAGGCTGGGATCAGAGCCTCTCTCTGCTGAGCTGAATTCCATGGCCTCAAAGCGCTGGAGCCCTTTGTGAACTGGAAGAAGCCATAGTTATGACCCTCAGTACTGGTTCATCCCACTTCTTTGTCCCACCATGCCATTAAGATGTCACGACAGGATGTTTTGCCACAGTACTGCTCAGCTCATCTTGAAATAAACTGTCACAAGCACATTCAAGAGTACGGTCTCAGAAGGCAAAAGTAGACAAAACCAGTGCCCACCTCAGGGCACAAGCAGTCTGTCCCAGTAAGGAGGGGACCCCTGTTCATTGATGTCCCCCCCAAAAGACCCCAGCACAGTCCCAGGGACCACAGCCAGGCACTCACCCTGTTCTGTGCTGCAACGCCACTGCTGGAAGTTGCGTCCCAGCAGGATGAAGTGTCTGATGACTCCAGGGCAAGGGCTGGTATTCTGACCAGACTTGTAGGGCAGGAAGGCAGTGCCCTGATGGTAGCTGCAAAGAAAAGCCCCAGAGGTGGCTGCCAAGTAGAGTTGTGGCAGTAGAAGTACAGCTGATCAACACCTGCTGGTGCTAAACAGCCACCTGTGAATTGCATAACTCACCAGATCTGCTCAAACACTTTGACAGAGGTGTCACTTGCCAGGGCAGTGACCAGGTTCACCACTTCCACTAGGATGGAGGACAGGAGGAAACGAGAAACCATCTCCAAGGAGCACTGCTGCACCGACGGGCACCCTGCAGGAAGATGTACTGTAGGACAAGTGCCAAGCTGCCCCAGAGCCACATCCTGCCCACATGAGCAGTGGAGAGGGCAAAGGGCCTGAGGCAGGCAGAGCTGGAGAACAAGAACCTTACATGGACGAGAAGATGAAGCCTGAACTAACCCCTGGTTTCAGGTTTTGGCCCAAAGTGGGCCTGGACCAAACACCCTGTATGCTCCGAGCACAGCACTTTATTCCCCCACTTATTACTTGTTACCTGACTTACTCCACATCAGAGGAAGAGGAGAGCTCTACTTTGCCAGCAGGAGTGTGAGAGGATGTACAAACACCAAAGTGAAAGGCAACCAGAAAGTGGCAACATGGCAGCCATACAACCCCAAATCCCTGCAATCCTCTCCCTCCCTGCCTGCAAGAGGGTCTCCCATGAAACTTCACAGTCCCACAGCATGTTGCAGAGGCTCAGATACTCCATCCCTGCTACACCTGGGAGCTCAAGCACTACCACAGCTGGTTGCTGGAGTCCAGGTCTCTCCAAAGCAGCTGCAGGCAAGTTCAGCAAGCCCCAGACTTGGAGCATGGCAGATATAACCGAGGCTTTAGAATGCTTGTTCTGATGCACAGGCACATGCCAGGCCTCCTGCAATAGCTTTCTAATGCTGATGCTGGCCCTGACACCAATGTGACTCTGGGGAGGTTTGGGGAGAGACAGGGTGTGTAACTAGGACCAGCAAGGAATGAAGATGAATGCTGCTGGAAGAGGACTTGTCCTGAGAGCTCTGGGTAGAAAGGCCCACTCCCAGCCCATCTGGAGGAGCTGAAACACATACCCAGGTGGTTCATGAATGCCATCCACTGCTGGCAGGTTTGATTGAAGAGTGGGTGCATGGTACCTACATCTCCTTCTTCCAACTGGCAGGCCCGGCGCCTGAGGAGAGGGAAGAGAAGCACAGTTACACTACATCAGCCATCTATAGTGAAGGTAGAAAAGTGCAACAGTCCCCTCACAGCTCCAAAGCAGAGCTCCTTTTTGGGTTGACACAATCCTTGAGCTGGGTCACTCTCGGTCAGTAGCCATGAGTGTCAGGTGTTGCACAGGGCCCCACAGTGCAGAGAAGGGATCTCTGGCAGGGAGAAGCTGCTGTGCTCCCAGCAACACTCCAGCAGTAAGGGATAAGGCTTTGTGTGTGGAAAGCAGCTTTCCTAAACTGCAGTGTAAGGGAGAAACTACAAGGAAAAGGAGTGTGGTCTAGAGGCCATCAGGATGCAGAGCAATGTACAACAGACTGGGGGAACAGCATCGTGGGTGTCCAGCCTGCAGGCTGTGCTTGCCTCTGTGCCTGTTCCAGCTCAGCTGTGGCTGTGGCCCGATCCTGGCTCAGGTGCTGCTTCACATTCTCTGTCTTGTGCCGCCGCCTGGTGCGAGCCTCCTCTGGCCTCTCCAGCACAATGTCATCAGTAGTCTTGGGGCTGCCCAGCTCTGAGGACTCTGTCTTGCTCTAGGAGAGGAAGGGATAAGTTAAGGTAATCATTATATACATACACAGCCCAGTCAGTGCCCTGATCTCAAAGTCCCTGCTGCAAGCCTGGCTTCCCACTCCCAGCCAGATCCCTACTGTCCATTCCTCTGACACTATGAGGACGGTATAGGCCCTGTTCCTTCAGCCACGTTACCAGCATGTCCCAGAAGCTGCGGCGTCCCAGCTTGTTTGTGGGTGTCACTGGCTCTCCAGAGCCTGGTGAAGGTGCAGAGGTGAAGTGCAGGGGTGGAGGACAGCTTCTGCCAGGCCCCCCACTGGCCAGGGCCAGGCCCTTGGTCTCTGACATGGTCCTCCTTAGGCCTCCTGGGGAGACAAAGCAAATCAAATTCTGCAGAGCCTCCCCCTGCAAAGCTGCTGGGTACCCCATTGTGTCTGGCCAGAGCCTGGCTGGAGAGAAGGGAAAGAGCCATCAGTGACATCCAGTAAAGTGGAATCAGTCTCAGGGAACAGACAGACCCTTAAATATCTCTCCAACACCAACGTCTGTGATGCTTCTTCCCCAAGACACCACAGGGGAGAGCAGCTTTCTCCCTCCTTGCCCACCCAACCAAATTCCCCCAGCACAGCCAAGCTCCTGCAGGCCAGACAGGAGGAGCAAGGCAGGGTGAAGGCCCAAGGTGCCCATCCTGGCCAGGCTCTCACCCGCAGAGCTCAGGTCCTCCAGGTCAGCAGCACTGAGGGGGCAGGCAGCTTCCACGCAGAGCGGGGCCGGCAGCACGAGGAACTCCATGACGGCGTCACAGAGCGCGTGGCGCAGGGCCCCGCGCAGCTTCTCCGACAGCTGCAGCAGGCTGATGTTGCCCTTCTCCCAGATATCCAGGCGCACCCGCACGCAAGGCTCTGTGGGGAAAGGGGAGCTCTGCTGGCTCTTCAGCCCTGCCTTCCCAGCCCCCGAGGTGCCCCAGGGGACGGGCAGGCTGTGGGCAATGGCTGCTGGCCAGCTCCCCACCTGAAGGCAGGGGCTCCGCCCCAGGCTGGTGCCTGCTGACGGCTGTGAGGCTCTCAAAGTCGCTGTCCTGCAGCAGGCCCACGATGGGAGAGGAGCAAGGCAGCTTCAGAGGGTCAGGCCTGTCCCCATGGGGCAGCAAGGTGGGGCTGCCGTGCTCATCCACGAATGTCAGCGCAATGCACGCGATTCCTGCGGGGCAGAACCGAGACGGCCTCCATCAACACCCACCAAGCACAGCCCCACATGCCTGCCTGCACCTTGCCAGCTGAGACCATCGTGTCACCACTTGAGTTCAGTGTCACAGGCAGGGCCCACAGGAGGGGAGGCAGCCAGGGGAGCAGAGGCTAGCTGTGCCTGTGGGGAGCCAGGGTAAGAAGCATGTTTGGCACAGGGTGTCCCTGTCATTCCAAGAATCTCTCTCCTGTAGAGTCAGCAGATTTCACCTTGCCCCGCAGGAGCTTCCTGGGTTGTCCAGCATCACATGCAAGAGGAAAGTATCTCCATTTGCACCAGGAGAGCCTTTATGCAGATTGATCCAGGATGGGGGTCACCATGCCTGTCCTCTTAAGGGACAGAGTGCAGGGCCCAGATACTCTTCATCATCCCCCTCCAGGCTGTGAGGGATGTATAGTCCCTGCAGATAGGACACCTTGTTGCAGACTACACTCACAGCACACTCCTCACTGTACACCTGAACAGGATCAAGTGCCTTCCCCATGCACCCCAACCAGGCAGGACTGGGGCTAAGGCAGGCTCACACCCAGGACTAGCCTGGAGTCACTGCAGATAAAAGTTCAGCCCCTGCCTGTTGGCTCAGCAGCACAACCACCCAGTGTCCATCATTCCCTGTGAAGCACAAGCTCTGCAGCAACCTTTCCTCCAAGACATAGCAGACACAAGGGAGAGTGCACTGGGATCAGAGAGATGCTCACAAAGGAGAGAGGTTCAAATCAGAGGGCAGCTCATGTGCATCCACACTGAGGAAAGGAAACTACACCTATGAGCAATCCCCACAGAGCCTCTTGCTGCAGCAGGGCAGCTCTGCAGGATATGGGTATCAATACAGAGCAGGAAATCTGCCCCACATGACAGTGAATATGAGCTCTACCAACCAGACTTGCTTTCTTTAAGCAGTAAAGAAAGAAGGGCACGAACTCCTCAATACTCTGCCTTGGCAGTTGGCCCTAGGCCCACCAAAATGGCTGAATGATCATGTGGTTATTATAGACCATTCCCCTTTTCTTCTCCTGGATAAATTCCTACACTCGGTCTCTTCAGCCTCTGGCACATTTCCCTTTTACATCCATTTTTGTATCTCTGCTCTGCTTCAGTGAGGTACATCAGCAAGAGCTGCCAAGGGTCTTACTGCCTGGTGCACTGGACGTGGGGTGCTGGGGAACTGTTATCTCCCATCTGTGGGGGTCTCTGAGCCCCTTCTGACCCAGGGTCACTGGATTACAAAGCACACATCTAATAGTGCCTGGTCACTCCAGCCCTTTGCTAAGCAAGGGAACACCCCACACCAGGACACAGCCACTGGGAGAGTGAAGATGCTACAGCCTGGAGCATCAATGACATTTGAAACACCAGGACTCCCGTTTTCCTCAGTGAAGAGATGCCTGTTTGGACCTGTGGGAAAAAAAGATGCAGGACTTTGGAGTTCACTGCTTGCAAGCTGGGAATCACTGAGCTGCCACCTCAAGGCAACAGGTTCTGTTTGCTCCTTTATCCAGCCAGCAAGAAACAGGGCTCAGCTATAGACATACACACACAAACATACAGAGGAGTCAGAGCTGAAGCCACAACACAAGGAAAACAAGAACAGCTGGGACCAGAGAGCTGCATGGGAAAAGGAGATGGAGTAACACTTGGAGCCAGGGGTGCTACCTTGGAAGTGAGAGAGTGGAAAGAGGTGCTGCACAAGGTCCGACATGGTACCTACACAACAGAAGAACATTCAAACAGTGCACGAGGGGCACAGGTCACACAATGGCCAGGTGACAGACCACACGGCCTGGACAAAACATGATGTGACAACCTGCCAACCTGCTGCAGGGTGGGCCCTACCCAATCCCCTCTCCAGCAGTCTAGAGAAAAAGCAAGGACATTGCCCACACACACCCAGATTTCCCTCTGCAGCAAGGCTTCTGTCACACCTGCTCCCACCTCCAGCCCCATGGAGCCTCTGTGCCCCACACTGAGGTCTGGCTGTGTCTAAAGCTGCTTTCTGCAGCAATAGGTCAAGCTTAGCAAGTTGCTTTGTGGGAGGCCTTACTTTGCTCTGCCACATGTGCAGAGGTGTGCAGAGCCTCAGGCACACACCTTACCCACCTTGCAGCCATGGAGGAACACACTCCCCCAGCACTGACCCTCCTCAATCACTCATAGCTCTCCAGCATGAAAACACCTCCCAACACACACCCCCATACCCTGTTTCAGAAGAAGTGAGTACAATACCTTTTCCACCAGTGCCTTGGCCACCTGGCTTGTTGTACAAATAGAGATCCTGGTCAGGGACGCTCCCATTGTGGTTGAAGTAGTGCTAAGGAGAACAAGGAAGAATACTGACAAAGATTAGAGAACTTGCCTTAAACGGAAAGAGGCTTGTGTATATGCAGATTCCCAAACCCGTAGAATCAAATCTAGATCTACTCAAAACACTTGCCAACACAGGGATCACCACTGCTGGGTGAAGGAACATCTTACAGTTCATACAGAGTTATGTGGCACTACGTATCTGTCTTTACTATGGCCATGCTAAGGAGTGGGTAGCAGCTCCCAAATTTTTATTAATCCTGATGTTTCAGTCCTTACATCTGAGGGAGCCATGCAAGGAGCCAGGTTCAGCTTTGAAAGGGGGTCATCTCCCATGCTCCTGGGAGATGACTGTGGGCATGAGTTTTGTAGTTGCTGCTTTTTGCACAGCAACTGCCTGTCATGACAGCATGGCCTGTCTGGGTTCATCAGGATGTGCTGTCCTGTAAAACTCCCCCAGGCCTCAGGAGTTAGTGTCAGTTTCTCCCCAATCCTCCATGGCAGAGCTGGCCACATGGTGTCTGAGCTGCCCAACAAACACCCCCAGCAGCAGCTGAAGGTGGGCAGACTGCTGTCCCAGCCCCAGCCCTGCTCACCTTGAAGTGGTGCTCCACGTTGCTGTCGGTGTACTTGGGGGTGTGCAGGAAGATGAGCAGGTTCTGGCGCAGGTAATGGGCCACGGCGTGCAGCCAGGGCGCGGCCGAGGGCGGCAGCGAGAACTGCAGGACCTCGGTGGGCGGCGTCCCGGGGGGCTGGATAAACTGCACACAGGAGCCTTTAAAACCCAGCTGGGACTAGCAGCCTGCCCTGGGGCTCTAATACTGATAAAAATGATGTCAGTTGGCTCTGCAAAGGGAGAAGTGTGGTGGGCAGAACTCTAGACAGTGCCCTGAGACAGATCATAGAATATCCTGAATAGATGGGACCACAAGGATCATCAAAGTCCAATTCCTGGCCCTGCCCAGGACAGCTCCAAGATGCAGGCAGATATTCATTCCAAGGTGTGGGAAGGAGGGCACACACACATGCTACAAACCCAGCAGAGGGAATCCCCCAGCTACCCTGGCACCCACACAGTACATCCCTCAGTGAATGCTGACCAAGCACTGGAGCAGGGAACAGGATGTAGCAATCTGCCCCTGGGGCAGGAGCAGCTGAGACAGGTGAAAATGTAGGACAGTGCGCTGGGATGAGTAGAGCAGATTAGGCAGTGAGGTACCTCCACATCTGCTGGGGTCAGCTTGCAGTTCCGCACCAGCATGACAGTGATGATGTCCAGGGTGGCCTCATCCAGGCGTCTGCGCAGCACCTTCACCAGCTCGTCTGTGATCTCAGGCCCTGACAGGAGAGCACAGGTAACAGCAGCTTTTTCACCCCATCCAGTAAGAATGATTACAGCCACCTCTCCCTCCCTGTTTATGATGTACCATCCTCACACACTTCCCACAGGGAACATGACTTTCCCCACCATCAGTTTCTTCAGACATATTTTTCTATGGGTTCATGATCACAGAAGACTGCTGGTGCAGTAGGCAAAGACAAATGCACTCCTGCACAGGGTCTGCAGGAGGCTTCACTGTGGGCTACAGATCCTTTCCTTATATTTTCAACCACACAGAACAGAGAGCAGCTCTGGGCTAGGGAAAAGCTATTTGCTCAGGAGTGAGATTCCTCTCTTCAAGCAAAGAGGGCAGGGAGCAGAGCTTTGTTCCTCTGCTTTACATCAGCACAGTTCTGCTGCCAGGTGCTCTAACACATACCTGCTGGGGCAACACCATGGACCATCAGCTGGATGTGTCTGTCTATCTGTCCCACAGGGCGGGCAGAGTCCACACTACGGCATGAGGCAGTGTCCAGAGAGGAACGAGAACCCTAGAGAAACAAAAGCAGCCATGTGGAAGTAGTTTCACATGAATTCTAGATCCATCATTGTCCCAGGCTGCGAGCAGGGTCAGGCAGATGCCACCCACTGCTGCCCACTCCACACATCTCTAGTGTAAGTTTTACCCCACATAAAATCCACGTTGCTGGAACTACTGAGCTGCCTCCACTCCTGTGACCATGAGCACCCACATCCACTGACAGAGAGCAGCAGACTCACCATGAGATCCTCAGTGTAAATGGGCTCCTGGCTGCGTGTCAGTGCCAGCGAGCGAGATGATGCACTCAGGCTGCTCTCTGCTTCCCACACCTTCCCACTGTGGGTGGTTTCAGTCAGCCTGAATACAGAAAGACATGTCAGCCTTCATTCCCAAGGATGACAGCATCGTACATCCACAGAAGATCCGCATCTTCCTTGCTCTCCCCTGTACACTTTGTGGGGACTAGTCCTTAGAATATGGAGTTTGTGGAGAAACTGCTCTCTGGCTCCCTCAAAAAAGCCACCATTTTTGCTCCTATGTAAAGGCTTAGCACAGGGAGAGCAGGATGGGTCTTGCTTGATGTGACCGACTCATCAGAAATCAGATATTTGCTGCTTTGGTCACAACACGGTCCCTGAGCTGGGCAGACACTTTCTGTCCCAAGGAGCCCTCAGTCTGTGTAACACACATAGCAAGGCCAACAAGTCACGCTGGCTTCTTACCGGAGGTAGAAAACAGATTTAGTGGCACGTTCCTGGTAGACAAACATATTCTTCCTGTTCACCACAGAGAAGGCGTTGAGCACGGAGCGAAGTGCCTGGATAGCTGTGGGCAATGTGGGACATTAGCTATCCCACATACCCTTCCCTGGAGTGCCAATCCAGCCAGCAGCTGGACTCCTGACATGCCACAGGGGACAGAGGAGCCTGGGCTGTACGCACCTCGTGAGACGCCCATGTTGGGGCCCATCTTGAGGCGTGAATGCACGTGGATGAGTGTGCTCCACACCACCCCACAGGCAAAGTGCCCTGGCATGAACTGCATGGTGGCAGCCAGGTAGTCCCGGGGCTGGTAGCTCTCTTCTACAGAGTAATCTGTAAAGAACATAGGACACAGCTGGGGCCACAGCATGGAAGTTAACACCTTCTTAGGCATCTCTGTAGCACTACAGCTGAGGCATGGCTAAGGGAATATCCATACCATCCGTGGGCATCACACGCTGCCTGTATGAAGTATAGGGTGTTTCACTCTTCCAGATGTCCTCCTCACTTTCTGCCACCAGTAATGAGTTGCATATGTGGCTGTCATGCAGGTCCTGCAGCAGCAAGCGCTGCAAAGGATGGGGAAAGATTGCTTCTGTTGCTTGCACAGCCACAGAAGACAACAAGAAGTGTTAGGGACAGACTGAGTCCCTTTTCCTGTGACCCCCCAAGCTGGGACTCCACCAGCTGAACTGGCTCCCCAGACCCTCTGAGTTGAGCCCAGACTAGACAACCTCCAGAGGTCCCTTCTGATCTAAACCATCTAATCACTGGCAGCTCTGTTAGTGCCCTCTTAAGATTTATTACCTGATTGACAACCCTGCAGATTTCACTGATCTTCTTCACCACCACCTGGTTGAGACTCTGGCACTCCCCTGGCTGCTCCTCTTCTGTCTCTGCTGATTCTGCCTTCTCCACACTCAGGCTGCTTTATGAACAAAGGGAGGATGGGGTCAGCAGGGCACCTGGACAGGGCCCATCACTGGGTGCTGGGAGCAGGAACACAGTGGGAAAAGATGGCAATTTTCCCGTTATAGAGCACCAGTCTAGTCCTGCAACTTCCCACCCACACTGGGCAAGGAGGAGATTGTATCCAGAGATGAGTGAGTGGCAACAAGATCACAGTGCAGAGAGGCAGTGGTCAGACAGGGGAGCCTCCTTACCGTGTGTGGTAGTAGACCTCCACTCGGTCCTGATGGATTTTTATGATGAGCCAGAAATCCGGCATAAGGGGACACCTGGGTTCCTGGTCACTCATTAACGCCTCCTCATACTCCGAGTCACTGCTACCCCCATCATAACCTGCAATGCAGCCTCACTTCAGCCCTAGGCCTGGCAAAACACCTCCTCCCTGGGCAGGGCAGCCACTCACAAACCCTGCCCTCAGGGCTCACCCCAGCCCAGGCACACAGACCCCCATGTGTGTCACTGTCAGTGCCCCCCTGCCCTGGCAGGCTCACCCAGATGGTCAGAGTCCATGCTGCCCTGGCTCGACACGAGGCTCTGCACACGGCTGGGGCGCTGCCTGCTGGAGCCTGCAAAGAGAAGAGGGGTTTGGCCATGAAAGTACTTGCTAAGCCCCATCACATGCCCCATCCACTGGAGAAACATCATGCCACAGGACAACCAGGCTGTGCTGGCCATGGGGAGGCAGTGCTGGGGAATGGGGCTCTCACAGCCACTCTGAAGTCACCAGGAATATCAGTCATGTCATCAGGGATGTCAGTGCAGCAGCACAGCATCCTGGGTACTGTTAAGCACTGAATTGCCAGCACCCTGGCAAGGAAGAGACCAAAGTCCTGGTACTAATCCAGGTATTTAGGGACAGAATCAGGAGTAGCAGTTATATTATGTATGTCACAGCCAGAACTGGCCTCTTCCTTCTAAAGTTTCTGATGTTGAGGTACATCCTGCCCACACTGCAGCTCCTACCTTCCCTGCCCTGTGTTACAGACTCAGACAGGCTTGCTGCAGATGGTGTCACCAGTGGTGATTTCTCACTGTTTCCCTTTTCAGAGGATGATGATGGCAATGACTGTATGGTTGTCTCTGGAACTGCCTCTTCCATGGAGTCCTGGCCTGATGCTCTGCTTTGATCAAGTCTCAGCATATCTCCTGGAGCCTGCATAAAGCCAAAGTCACAAAAATTACCAGAAAAACAGGCACTGAAAAAAAATCCCACCATGCTTCCTTGTCATCAGTGTCCCACAGCTTCTCAGTGCTTCCAACAGATCGTTCAGTGCTTCTCACCTCATTCTGTGTGTGGCTGCCTCCACCTGCAGGGTTTCCTGTGTCTGGCACAATGCGTGTCTCACTCTCTGGCCACTCCCAGAGACCCTGGCCTTCTTCTGGGAGTACACAGCTTGTGTGGTGTGACAGCTCAGAGCCTTCTGCTTCTGTTTCACTGGTCCCCTCCTGGCCACCACCTGTCCGGGTGCCCCCTGCAGCTGGCTGCTGCAAGCAGGGTGTCCCTGAAGGCTCTGGAGCAGTCCTCCTGGAGTGCAGGCGGCTGATGGAGACATAGTGGTAGTCGTTGCCTTCTGCATTCAGCATGTAGCCTGGCAGAGCCATTCTCCTGAACTCCTGCAACACAGAGAAGAATAAGCATCCTGCTAGCAAGCAAAGCATGGGGCTGCCTCAGGGCTTTCTCTTTACCTCCTTGAACTTCTCCAGAGAGTGCTCAGGCCCAAAGACAAACTGGAGCAGCACCACCTCGCTGTGGCAGCTGGGCCTGCCCTTGGAGTTATAGATGTGGGTGGCCACCCTGTGCAGGATGGAGGTGCTGATGACCTGCGAGTGACGCAGCGCTGACACAATCTCATCGTCCAGGAGCCAGCGAATCTGAGCACAGCAAGGACACAGAACAACATCCAGGTGACCTGAGTTTGCAAGCCTCCCCCCCCCCCGTTCTCACCCAAGCCCCAACAGGATGAAAGTAGCCTCTCTCATCACCCAGCTCCCTCATCTCCTGAATGTACCTAAGAAAAGGCCTTTAGAAGACAGCTCTGCCTGGCCCAACCCAACTGCAAGCAAGAATTTTCTCAGGGTAATCCCACACTTTTGGGAAACACAAGGATAACATCCTATGTGACACCAGGAAGCCTAACAGTCAGTTCAGCTGACAGGCTGCAGCTTGGAGCAGGCTAGGAAGTGTGGAAGAGCAGTTGAGTGCTCCAGCTGGAAGCAGGGAGGCAAATCTGGCTTACCTCATTCATGGTGGCTTCAATAGCCTGCCTGTGCACTCCAGGGAGGTTGGAAAGGGCAGGGTGCCTAGCAGAGAGGAGACAAACAATCAACCAGTCCTTCTCACTCGTGCAGCTCCCAGGCAGCAAAAGGAAGCAGTGAGGGCTGTGCAGTGCCATACCTCTCATCCCCAGTGGACGGGAGCCGTTCCAGGTTGTGCATGATGTCCTCGTCCGAGCGGAAGGAGGACGGCTGCCCTGGAGAGCGCGTGAAGGACACGCTGCTCTCAGAGGTGCATCTGTCACCGGAGAGAGAGCAGCCTGAGCCTTGCAGCCAGAGAGGATAAACAGACACAGAGAGCACAAAAGGGATCTCTAGGGAAGGTGAGCCTATCTAGGAAATATTTTAGTTTTCTTAAGGCTGTGACGGGCTCTGTGAGAAGAAGAATTGTAAGCCTCAGTACATGGAGATGAGCCAAGAATGACTGTCTGGCTAGGGCAGACAGAGGGTGGGTGGCTGGGCCTCTTTCCACCTACCTGTTGTGGAGGATGTCTGTGTTCACAACTTCTATCTCCAGGGGCAGTGTCAACACAAAGATGTCCAGGGTCACACAGAGGTCCCCCAAGTCAATGGTGCTCAAGCCCTGGCAGCTTTCCAGGCAGCCCAGAACTTCCCCTGAGGAGAGATCACAAACCAAGGGACTCAAGCAACAAACATCTCTGCTTGCACACATACCCAGCCTGGTGGCAAGTACAGAGACTGCAAGAGGTGGCTGTCACACACACCTGGACAGGCTCAAGAAGGCCACCATCATCTTCCATGATCCTTTCAACCTTCCATGACCAATCCCACAGCAAGTGGGAGACCTGGTGGAAAAGCCCTTGTCTGATGATGGAAAACCCTGGGGGTTTACAGTGAAGGCTGGTCCAGGGAGATTGCTGTTTAAGACACAGCATGTTTGTTCCAGGGGCTGCTCACCCAGCAGGGACCTGACAGAAGCCCTATTGCCATTTAAGCCCCCAGCAAGAATTGTTCTTACCTAGACAGGTTGGCAGGGACTGCACGGGCATGGAGCTGTGCTGGCTGCGCAGCTTCACTGAGCAGGTCAGGTGCACAAAGAGCGGGGGCATCTCCTGCTCCAGGAACTCCTGCTCATTGAGAGAGTCCCCTCCCAGCACGCTGAAGGAGTCATCATCCTGGTTCACTGTGTTGGAGTCTGAGAGGGAATCTGTGTCTGGGAACTCGTGCTCCAGCTTCTCACGGTACTCCACCTCCAGCTCTGGGTCACTCTCTGTGGCAATGCAGCACCCAGACACTGCTCCTGTTGATACAGGTTCCCTGTCAGCAAACCAGGTCCACACCTCTGAGACCCAACCAGACACACCCAGCTCTCACAGGCATCATCACATGGACAGACATTTTCTTTTCCAAGACAGAGCAAGCAAATTTTACCTTCTTCAGCTGCCATTTCTGCCTCTGATCCCTCCATGTCCTCACTGCCTTTCCTGTCTGCCTGATCCCGAGATGCCTCTTCCTGAGATGGAGAGAAAAAGGGCACATACTACAACCATGCCAAGCAATACATCATCAGGTGTTGATGGGAGCTCCAGGGACTAAGTCTACCCATGGGTCTGCCAGCCTCAAATCCATATTTGACACCAAGAAAAGCTGCTCCACAAGGACCAGGTGCCTCCAGGACACCCTCATGCCTACCTCTTTCTTGGCTGATGGTGGGCAGTAGAAGAAATAGTGAGGATTTGATGGCACTGGCTTGAAATGTAAACTTCCAATTTCCAGGAATTTTTCCTAAAAGAGAAATCCCAAGTATGAAACAGACATCCTGCTCTACACACTCCTGTTGAAGCCAGGTCAAGCTCGCACATTCCTCACCTGGATAATTTTATGCAAGTCTGGGTGTGCCTGGCAGGGCTGTCCAATTTCCAGCAGTGAGAGGGGAAATTCTGAACAGCAGCTGGTGCCCACACTGCTCTTTGGCTCCTCTGTGGGGCTGGCAATGTTATGGGAGTCCTGCTCACTGTAGTCTTCCATTTCAGCACTGACAGGATTGTGGGCAGGTCAGACAGGCAGATTGAGAAACAAGACAAGTTTTACATGTTATCCATGCTGCCAGTATCCCACCTCCCAGCTCCCCAAACCTCATCTGTGTCAACACAATCTGAACACCCACAACCCCACAGCCCAGCAGCCACCCATGTGCCCAGCTGCTGTCTGAAGCCAGGCCTGAGGTAGTTTCACCATGCTGATCATAGTGCCAGGTCTGTACACCACACACACACCCTGCCTGGGAAACAGAGACACAGACTAACTACAGGACAGGCCTGCAGCAACCTCAACTACCAGCAGCCAGTCCAGGACACATCACAGCCCCTGACATGTCAACACCCCAGGGTCTGGGCAGCAAAGCTCAGCCCATGCTCACTCAGCAGTTCCATGACAGAATTAGTCCCTAAAACTCAGGAAAAGCAATCTGGGGAGTGGCATGTTGACTGGTCAAAGCACTCCCATGGTACTCAAATTAGTGATACAGATGGTAGATCTGGGTGCAATGTCTTACAAGCTATACATTCTTCAGTAAAAGTTTAGGCAACTTGCATTCAGATAGGTGATTCATAATATCCTATAAACAACAACAACAAAAAATGTTGCCACAGTTTTTCTTGTGGAAAGTAGCACTTGAAGTCACCTTACTTTTTAAACACTGAAAATTCTTCAAAATCACAGTCTCACCTCCATGATTTACAGTATAAGATGACATAGCACTGGATATTCCCAACAAATGCTAGTGAATTCACATAAAGAAACTGTCTGTTTCTTTGACAGACACTAAGGCACAGCACTTCTTTCTCCCTTAAGCTTATAGAGCAGATACAAACCTCATAAATACCCTAAGGAACAGGACAGAAGTTTAACATATTTCAATTCTGCCTTGGTGTTTCCCTTGTGCATTTTTTCCAAGAGCTTTAATTTTAAAAAGCGACACTTTATTCATTAGAAAAGGATAACAAAGCTGTCATTCACACCAGAGTCAACAGCAAACTCAAATGAGTCAAGCAGCAGCAGGAGATGCATAATTTCTCCAGAAACAAGTCTTGCAGGCTTGCAGACAAACTGCCCTCCAGCTCAGGCCAGATGGGACAGCAATGAGCCAAGACTATCAGAGAAAGAAAGGATGGATGTCATCAGAGATTGTCAAAAATAGAGGGTCCTGGTGGACACCATCCCAGGTGGGTATCTCACTGTAAGTGTCTGCTCCTCTGTGTGGCTCTGCCCTACAGCATTCCTTCTAGCAGGCACTAAAAGTTGCTTGAAAAAAGATTTGTCCTGGCACGATGCTAAGAAGAGAAGCAAGACTGAGGTGGGTCCCTACCTTGACTCAGAGACCAAGACACCTCGTTCCCTAGAGCTCTGCTCCTCCTCCTGCTCCATGCTGCCCACTTGGAAGCTGGCTGCCTTGGAGTGTGTGTGGAAATGCTGGTGGCTCTCTCGGAACGAGCGCACGTGGCTGCACACCGTCAGCAGGAAGTTGGTGATGTCAATCTCCTGCAGCAGCTCCTCACAGTAGTCCATGGCAGTAAGCAGGTCCTGGGAGCTGATGCTGTGTGACTGCTGAAGGCTCTTGAACAGCCCTAGAGATAAACACAGTGCTTGAGCATCCCATGGCATCCAAGGATGTGAGGCTGTGGGAGTCAGGCAGTGGGCACATATGGATGGATCTTCACCAAGTCCCAGCAGAGAGCTGGAGTCAGTGCTGGTGCTGGAGACAGGAGGCAGTCAGGGCACCCATGCTATGTGTTAGCCTGGCTTGGGTGACACAGAGTGCCCACGGCATCTGTCACCCTGAAGGTGAGAGGAAGGCATCAAAGAAGGGATGGTCCTTCACAGCACTCCACAGGTTTGAGAACAGCCTCTGCAAGGCCCATAAGGAATGCACACAGGCATCTTTAAATCCCTCCTGGTGGTACATCAGTCCCACAGCTCCTCCCTTTGCTTGGAGTAAGATCCCAAGGAAAGTGAGACATTGCTTTCTTAGAAGAACATCCAGGGTCCAACCCCAGTCCCACCACAGGTCCCACTGTGCTGCTGCTCACCTTTCACATAGCACTGGTGGGAGTGCTCCTGCAGCAGTGTGCAGTAAGTCACCAACTCCTTGTGCTTGTGGTCTAGCCAGGCAGCAGTTGGAGGACGCTCCAGAGACTGGGACCTGGAGAAGAGGAACCACAGCCTTTAGCACCAGTGAAGCACATTTTAGACTGTAAAAGGCTCTGGTGCCAGTGAAGCAGAGCCTAGGGCATGCACAGGCAGTGGCTGCTGTAAGGCAGAGAGGCCCAGCCAAGAAGACAGGGCCAGAGCCAGCCTCTTGCCGAGGAAACTCCTCTGTTTTCTGTCTAGGGCATTACCTGAAGAAGATGTCCCGGGGAGGGCGCTGTGCCCGCGGGCTGACGAGCTGCTCCCGCAGCAGCTCCAGGGAGCAGCTGTAGATGTAAATGGGGCAGCGGAAGCGGCGGCTCTCGGCCAGCTCAGACTGCGAGTTCTGCCGGCAGAAGGAGATGTGCACATCTCTCCGTGAGGGGCCACTCTGCTCCCCAGCGTCCTGGCTCACCTCTGCAAAAGTGACAATTCTAAGACAAAGGCCTCTGATATTGTTAGATATTGGGTTTTCAAGCTTCTCACCACTCATTCTTGCCCAGCACCCAACCACTCAGCTCAGTGCTTTGGCCACCTTGATCCCCTTTACAGCCATGACTGCTCATCACCACCACCACCACCACCACTACCTCGTGCAGCAGCACAACCCTTCATCATCACTGTGAGCATGCCTGATCTGCCCTAGGGGCTGTGCAATCAAATCCCATACACCTCAAGACCTGTGCTCTTCTCCCTAAGACAGTGTGCTGCTGACAGTGCCAGTCTGGATCATGAAATAAGAGTCACTGACTTTCCAGTGCAGCCCACTACTGCCATTCCTAGCAGCTTCTATCTTACCTGCAACCTTCTTGCCCACAAGGAATCAACCTTAGGCCATGGGCACCCAACTCACATTACACTCCTTCATGCCCCCATGAACATCACTGTGCCTCTTGTCTCAACTCTGCTGACTGCCAGGCAGGAGCTGACAGGCTGCAGCAGCCTGCTACTCCTCTTGCTTTAATCTGCTCAACAGTATGCTCAAGAATAGCAAGAATACTGATACTTTAACAAGGTGCTGTCAGTACCATGAGCTGGTGTTATGCTGAGGGTTGGCAATGGCACTGCAGCATCCCCCTCTTCAGCTCTGACTCGCTCTGCACAGACAGGTCCCATGGTATCTTCTCCAGATCGACTCTCATCTTTTGGAGATTTGTCCAATCCACAAGCCATCAGCTTCTGCACATCTGGAGGAAAAGGAAATAAAATAATCCTTTGTCCAGTGAGAACAGCTTAACCTCACAATCTACATTCCCAAGAGAGCAGATTTCCTGCTACCTTTTTGTGTGTAGAAGCAGCTTCACCTGAGCCTATCAGCCTTCACCAGTGCCTCAGTGGAAGCCAGACCAGTGCCAATGCCAGAAGCAGGGACTCTCCCAGACCATTCCATTAGCAATCTCCTTAATCCATTCCTTAACAACCCCACTGGGAAAACAGTCCAAATGGCTGCAGCTAGCAAACAACTCAACACCACATCCCCCACCTAAAAACCCTATGTGGGCAGCACCACATGCTGAGGAAAGAACAGGACATTCAACACTTGGCACTATTCTATTCCTGGCCATGTGGTGCAAAAAGACTGTACATGAACTCTGCTATTCAATTTTCTCTCCACCCTGCAGGAGCTGATTCTGGTTCTTCTGTTTCCCTGAGGAGATGGGCAGGACTGCTGCCTCCTCTTGCTCCCCACAACAGACCCCCTCACCTGAGAAGGTGGCTGGCAGGAAGGTCAGGAACACATGCTGTGGGTTGACCAGCTTGGCATAACATCGCCACTGAGGGGGAAAGGGCCCCAAGGTGTCACTCAGTGTCACAACATCCTCAGGCAGCTCTGTGTTGCCAAGGCTCTGGTGGAAGAGCAGAAGTTGGATAAACTCATGGCATATGGCACAGGCCCACCTTGAGGCAGGTAGCAAGCACACAGAGCAAGTTCTTCCAGGCCTGCTGGTTGGCACAGCACTGAAACCCCCCTGGTCACCTCTGCACATTCTGGGAGCAGCCTGGCTCTAGCAGTCACCATTCTGGGAGCAGCTGGCTCCAGGAATACAACACAACAGTCAGGAGATGCTTAGCCAGCTGTGCTGGGGCTAATTCTGACTCTAGGCAGTGAGTGCCCATGGTTTCAGAACAACCTGCAGCACAGTACCAGTGCTGCTGTACTGCTGTAACAGGCTTGGCCCAGAGTGAATGCAACTATCCACACACCTTCTAGATTCCTGTTTGACTTCAGACACAGGATACAGCCTAAACTGCTGCCAAAGGTGGGCAAGAACAGCTTTCAGCCTTTCTCAGCCCTTTTAACTCTCCTGCTCTTTATCAGCTGCTGCCTTGGTTTTTGAGGGGGCTCAGGAGAAGGACAGCAGCACAGCAGTACCTGCAGAGTACTTGTGGAGCCAGTCATATCTCTGGTGCCATTGCTGCCAACAAGATGATAGGATGCAGAAGCATCCTGCTGCTCCAGGGTCCCAGAAGCTTTTAGGGTTTCTTCTGAAATGGATCACAGAGAAACCAATCTGAGACACCCCAGCTGAGGGTGAGACTTGAAAGCAAGGCTCCTGAAAAACCTCACTGCTGCTGGTGTCACTACTGCCACACTCCTGGTCCTTACCTCTGATGACAGGGAGCGTGAAGGGGGGCTGATGGCCATCACGATCCCGTTGGAGAACCTGCTCCATGAAAGCCACATGATCAGCATCAGCCATGGGGATCTCCCTGTCACTGAGGTCATGCTGAAGGCAGCCATGGAAGAGGTTTAGTAGCATTTCATTGGGCACAAACGAAGAGTCCTTGGTCACCTCCTCATTCTCTGCTTCAAAACAGAACCATGGCAGCTTCAGAGACAGCACCTCCATAGCCACCACTTGCCCACGACCCCAGGAGACAGCCCTTTGCAAAACAACACTTCCACATAGACAGGAATTTCCCCAGCACCTCTGCAAGACTGACTTGGATAGTGTTGAGGAGGCCCTGGAGTTTTGACATCATTAGTTACCCTGCACTGACCCACCCTGCTACTCTAACTGTTGTGGAGATGCTGGGGGTACACACAAGAACCACCACCACAAAGCTGCTATCTAGGTTTAATGATTTCAAAAGCAGCTCTTACAAATTATCATCCCAGGAAAGGCAGCAATATAGCTGGACAGCCTGGAGCTGAGAGCTGGGAAGAACAGCACTGAGCTACCAAAAGAAGCATGGCAGTGCTCACATGCTGCTGTCCAGGGAGACAAGCAGGTGGAGCAGGCTGTCCATAGTCATGGAGGGAACACAAGGGGAGGCAGGTGGTGAAGGGGCACCTACCTTTTGTCAGCATTAGAAAGAACATTTCCACCTGCTGGCACCTGGGCAAGAGTTTCATGAGGTTGAACTGGAATGGGATCTCATGCACTCGAAAGCCAGGCCCCATGTCTGGATCTGCAACAGAGATGAACAGGACCACCAGCATTCCACAAACTGCTCTGGGAACTGTGACTTGAAACTGAGAACAGAGGAGCTCCTCCTTAATACCCTTTATGACTTCTATAAAACCACTTGCCCAGGCACAGCAGGCCTATCACTGAAGAGATGAGTTCATCTTCCACCTGCTCCTGAAGTCAGCTCCTCTCACACAATTACACAATGGTTGATGTTGGAAAGATCGCCTGGACCAACCCCCCGGCTCAAGCAAGGTCACCTTGTCACCTCTCCAGCCTAGGCAGAAAGCCTCAGTGCTTTTTTGGCCTTCCCAGGCTGAAGCCATTTCTCTGCTAACTTAGCATAAGTGCAAAAAAGTGACCCAGAGCCATCAAAGTCTACAAAGTTGTCAAAATACCTGTTCTACCTTCTGTGGGTCCTAAGACATTCAAGATCTAGCTGCTTCTTTGCTCCATCAAGCTTGCTAGGACACAGATGGTGGACTCACCTTCAGCAGCTTTGGTGTCTGAGGGAGGGCAGACCCACTCCTTGTTCTGGCACAGCTGGCTGATGTACTCGAAGGTCAGCATGGTGGCGATGCATGCAAGGTCCCGGGGATAGAGCTGCAGTAAGAGTTAAGGCTCAGTTTATGCAGCAGAATTATACCCACAAATGCAGAAGAGTCAAAAAGCAAGGAGAGGGAACACCTAAAATCCTTTTCCCCGAGCCACCCTATTCTCACTCATTGCTCCCTCCTTCTCCACCAGCCCTTTAGCCTGGTTTCACCTTGCTCAGGAGGAGTGCTGGTAGCACGACCTGCAGTCCCTGCTCTGGTCCAGCCTGCTCTCCTCCAATGCAATGACTTTTCACAAAATAATTTGTATTTTCCCAGCTGTCCCAAAGCAGCATTGCAACCACTGCACTGCAATCAAGAAACCTTTTATGGCCAGTGGCCAGTTCCTCTTTTAGAGTCCTCTCAGACACCTCTGTGACTAGCATGCCCATCTCTTCTGGCCCTCAGTATTTACCTGAAGTTTTGTGGTGCACTTACCCTGAACCCTTCTCCCTCCACAAAAGAGCCCATGTCCCTCCCCTTTCAGGGACTCACCGCTTTGGGTATTTTCTGGTAGGGCAAGCCATGGAGGTGCTTCCAGTTCTCAGCAGTACTGTGCACATGGCCACTCTGTGGCTCTACCCAGCACTCAGTGACCAAGTTCAGTTCTGTGTCCACTTCAATGGCCTCTACTTCTGTATCATTGTCATCATCTGTGGAAAAGCTGGAGGGAAGTCAAAAGGAAAGTCCTGTGAGGTGGTACAGAGTCAGCAGCCCACTGTAGTTTCTCTCAGAGCTGTGAGAGCAACTACAGGAACCCAAAAGTGGCAGGCAAGGCCCCAGCAACCTGGTGATCATTGACACCTGGTTATCTGTACCAGATGGTGGAGGTCTCCCTCCTTTCCACACTGGCTGCAAAAGTCTGGAGCTGTGACTCCACTGCCAACCCCCCCGAGAGCAGAAGAGCAGCCTCACCTGTCCTTGGTGGAGGTAGAGTGGGGAGGGAAGAGAATGTATTGGACGACACAGGTGTGCTTCTCCCTGTCACTGCTGCTCTCACTGGAGCCATCAATCTGGAGAGGAGACACTGCATGAGCCCTAGCCAGCACCCCCTTATACAGACAGCCCCATCAAACAGCACTGATGAAAAGAGGAAGGCTGTCCCAACCCCAAGAACTCCTCCAGCACAGCAGCTACCACAAAGCAGCTCTCTAAATGCAGATGAAGGTAGAAAAATGCACAACCCACAAGTGGCTTTACTTTCTCCCTGTACGTGTCAGGGGTGTATGCAGATGATAAATCTACCACAGGAAGGTGAATCCACCCCAGGAGCAGCAATGAGGACAGCAGCCAGGCTCACCTGCATGGGCAGCTCCAGCACCATGTTGATAATGCCATCCCCACTGGATGCAAAGTGGAAACCCTCTGACAGACGAACCCTTGCAACAGAGAGGAAGTCAGACCTGCAGGACTTCTCCACCCATACTGCGAGCTTTAAATGCAAGAATGACTGTACCCTTCACCCCAAAACACTGTCCTTCTCAAGACAGGGAGCTGCACACAGAGAATGGGGAGATATGACACTGCCAGAACAGCCTGTGTGAAGATCAGCACACACCAGGTACAGTAACACCTTTTGCACGTTTTCCAGGACATTTTCTCTCATTTTCTCCAATTACAGCTGCAGAACTGGGTAAAGCACTGACCCAAGTGGCTCTAGAAGCTGCATACAGGACCAAAACCCTCTGCATGGCAGCTTTAACTCTTACCTATTATAAGGCCTCATAAATGTAATAAGCAAGGTTGACTTTGCGTTCCCTGTATCCCCAGGACTAGCTTGGAGAAAGGACCCCTGTCTGGTGTGCAACTTACTCTGTGAGTGTGGACAGGAGCTGGGCCACAGCAGTGATGGGCACAGCGGGTGCCAGCCCTGACTGGACACTCCAGATCCAGCGCTGGTGGTAGAAGTAGCGGGACAGGGAAGCCAGGGTGGAGGAGGCGGTGCGATTGGCCACCATGGTGAGGGGACCAGACACGGGGGGGTGCTCCAGGTTCAGGATGAAGGGGGCTCGATAGTCAGAAGGCAGCTTCTCATACCTAGGAGAGGGTAGAAGTGTAACATGCTGACACAGAAAAAATACAATTTTTTTTGTTTAGGGTCAGAGCTGTCTGGATTCACAACCCACTTGTTGGGCCCAGGACAGAGTCTTCCAACAGCAGAATGTGCTGGCCCAGCACAGGATCCTGCTCAGAGAGCAGTACCTATATTACTTCCACACTGTATTTCATTAGGAGAGATAAATTTGCCTGTCCACTAAGAATCCCTGCTACAACTCACAGCCATGCAACCCAAATCCATCCCAACAAGCACCAGTTTCATCCACAGCACTCTCTTCCTACAACTGACAGCATCATCCACAGATCTTCCTCCTTCCCCCTCCACAGGACAAGGTGGTGACAGCCTGGTGCTCTATCCCTACCTGATCAGCAGCTTCTCCAACGGTTTGTGCAGCACAACAAGGCAGGGTCTGTCTGAGAGGGCTGACTGGGCCCCAGCCACAGGTGAGGACTTGGAGGGAGAACTACTGCCCAACATTTTCCTCTTTGCTTTTGGAGTTGCCTCCTTGCTCTGCACCCTGTGGGGAAAGCGCAGCTGCAAGATTCGGTCCCGTAACTCTTCCACTATCTGTCATGGCAAAAGCAAAAGGCAAACATGACCAACTTTGTCTGGAGACATAAACCACTCAAAATAAGTGTCTAGAACAAGAGCTTGACCAAAAGGAACAGAACACTCCTTGAATACACAGAAGAGCAGGAGTTAAAGGTAACTTTACTTCTGAGGCACTAGCAAGACCAAGATCAAGATGACACAAGGCTCTCTGGTCCCTCCTTTAAGTATTTTTAAAAGCAAAGGAAGATTAAAAAAACGCCAGAGACTATTTCAAGGCTGAAGAAGTTGCCTTCCACAACTCAGATTAAAAACAAATTAACTGCATGCCAGCTCCTCCACAGATGCAGTTCAAGCATGCACCCTCATTCTTCCCTCCTCCTCTTCTCAACACCTACAGTAAATGTAAACTAGTCCATATCAGCTGTGGGAACAGCACTGGCTCTGTCTTACATATTCCCCTACTACCACATTCATTTGTCAAACCTCTATGGCAAAAGGTTTCAGGAGCCTGAGCTATTTTTTTAGGTTATTTTTTTTCCAAGATACTTTCACAATGACTTCCTGATTACTCTTTTAAGCTTTCAGTAGCTCTGAATACAGTTCAACCCACACCAGCATCTGATTCCCACAATAGCCCAGTGTTTTCTTTGAAATTTCTATAGTTAGATTTCTTTTCATGATCTCTGTTCAACTTTTTTCAATTTTTATTACCATTGTAGTTAACCAGAAGAACAGCAGCTCTCCATCTTCCTCAACACAAACTATTTCAGTAACTTTTCTCATCATTACTATGTCTTTTTCAAGGAAAGGAATGTCTCCAAACTCAAATGTTAAACAAGAGTTCTTTCCTGCACTGTGCTGCCACTTGGGTCCCTTTCAAGGTTTCATATTGGTATTACAGAATCACTAATGGTGCTTAAGCTCCCAAATCCCACTATTTTGCAGTTATCCATACTGGCTTCCAGCCACCACTGTGCTGCTTAGGTGTCACCAAAGCACAGAGGTTGAAATAGCTTTGTGCCACCTGCACATTTCCTCAGCTCATGTTACCTTTCTGCAAATTAGTTCCCTACCCTTGGACTAGAAAAAAGATTGGGAAAATCACAAACAGCTTCTGCTGGGATGAAACAGAGCACTTTTTCAATTTCCTTCCTTTGTTCCCCAAGGCAGTTTGCTTTATGACATCCCATTCCTACAGTTCTACAGTCATGCCCTATGCAAAGTCTCACCAAAAAGCTTTCTGAAAGTCAACTGTATGAAGTGCTTTCCTTCAGCATTGGAAATTTGAACTGCTCAGCACAAAACCCCCTTTCCCTTAAACAAAACAGGCTAAGTTCTACTGCCATCCTCCATACTGAGTAGTTAATCAGCTCTATAGCAGGCAAAAAAAATATTATGGCTGACACAATTTATGATCTACATATAGTTCCTGCTGCAATGACCTGGAGCTTGCCCACAGCTGCAGGATATGCTGCCTTTCTCATACTTTCTTCATTTGCACCTGCAAAGGGAACTCCAAAAAAAAACCTGTCACTTGGCATTACCAAGCCCACATGTTGACCCAGCAACCACTGCCCAAGTCCTGGATCCCCTGAAGTCATGAAAGGGCAGATCTGCCAGAGTGCCAGAATATTTAGCATTATCTGGCTTTATTATCTCAGAAAGAGATGGCCCTTCCCATGTTTGTTAGCTTCTCCTCAGACTAGTCTCTAACACTAACGCTAAGCTAGACAAACCAAAGATTTCTTTCGTGAAGATAAAAGACCTAGATTTAATGATAAACCTCTTGTTTATATTAAAAAGTTCACACAGTTTAATAGCAGGGTATCTTTCTCATGCTTTACCTAGGAACACTTAGACTTGTCTCAGACATTATAACTGGGGAATGAGTTCACACAGCAACTCCACCTTTTGCATCTGACTAGGACAGCTCATTTATTTTGATACAAAAAAGTTATTAGAGTCTATCTGACAGACTTTTATCCTGAAAACATTTCCTAGGTACTAATTTTTTTTCTCTCCCTGTACCACTTACGTGGGGCATTGTTTGCATTTTAACTATTAACTTCCTCCCTGCCCAATAGATTCAATATACATGTACTGGAAGAGATAGCCCAGGGAACATGCAGTACATCTATCACAGAGGTCTCTGCAGATGAGTCAGACAAGTATCTGCTGTTCTTTACAGATGGTATTGATTGTGCTTCGGTCAGAAGGACAGACTAGATAACCTCTGAGTCATTTCAAGCCCCACAACTGAATTAAGCAGTGGGAAAAACACCCATGTGACCAGCTATTCTATTGATCTTCAAGTCTTTGGGTTTAGATCTTTCATAGACTTAACAAACAAAGTTTGTCCCAAATGACCCTTTCTGTTACAGTAGATTCAAGCCCATCTAAGCCTTAACATGGTAGTTATTATTAGAGGGTAGCTGCCTACAGTGTTGCCTGTGATCTACCCATCATTTCCACATTCAGAATTTCTTGCTCTGCCCCCACCCCATGAAGCAGACAGGCAGCTCTCACCTTGTTCCTGGCCTGCGCAGGTGTGCCAATGGGGAAGCCCAGCCGGAGAACCATGCAGGGAGCCTTGGAGATGATTCGTACCACATAGAACGAGGAAGGGGTAAGATCCTCAGACCTAGGGAGGAGGGATCAGGACAAGGCTGAAATGGCATGGATCTTGCTGCTCTGACATGGCAGACCAAGCAGAGGTCTGCTCCACAGAGCTCAATAGCCCACACAACCTCACAGTAACACACATCAGTTCCAGCATGCAGAAACCCCTCAGCTGGCTTCCCTCTCCCTCCAGGCTGCACCTGAACACAATGGAACAGTTCAGAAACTGTAGGATTTCATACCCCTTGTCTAGCTCTCATCCTCTCCTGTAAACATCTGCTTCAGGCCCATAGCCACACATTGGTCTAACCAGCTCCTTGGTCAATGGAACAGCTCAGAAACTGCAGGATTTCATACCCCCTTGTCTAGCTCTCATCCTCTCCTGTAAACATCTGCTCCAGGCCAATAGCCACACACTGGTCTAACCAGCTCCTTGGTCTGGCCACAGGCCCAGCTCCCCACACAGCAGTGCCTCAGAGCACTCACCCGTGGATCAGCTTGACGTAGGAGTAGCCCTCCACGAGCACGAAGCTGCTCCAGTCGCGCAGCAGGGAGGTGAGCGCCGAGTGCGAGATGCGGCACTGGATGGTGCTGTAGCGCCCGTTGTTGCCCGGCGTGTGCAGGTGCTTGGGCACAGGCCTGCAGCGTGGGACACACAGTCATTGCAGAGCTGCAGTGTCTCTCCTTCCCCCAAAACCCACAGAGGCTTTGCTACATCCATCCTACTCTGACTGGTCTGTCAGCCTTTTTTCCTCCACAGCAGCCAATGAATATGCACCTCTCCTAATCAAGCATTGGGGAGAGTCACACTCCACTCTCTTCTGCACAGAAGAGAGTGCACTGGAATTTCCACACTGCAGAGAGCATACCCCTTGTATCCTATCTCCCTCCATGAAATATATGACTATTATTCACATTATTCTGCAACTAGGACCAGCCTCAAGACAGCAATGCTTTTGGGAAAGCAGCAAACTGTGCGTTAGCTCCCAAATGAATCGTCCCATACGCCCTGCAATCAGGAAATCAAAACCCAAGAGGGACTTGAGAAACAACTTATTGTTCCAATCAAAGATGACTTCCCAACCTACTGCCCCTCTCAGATAAACAAACCTTTAGCATCCATCAGGCCCCACTAGTGAGACCCTTCCCTGGACACCCTGCTTTCCCAGGCTGGCCCACAGTGAGCACACAGCTCAGCCCTGCCCATTACATACGTGTCATGCTCCAGAAGGACGACTATACGATGCATGTGCAGCCACCTCTGCCAGAAGTTGGCATCCATGGAAAGGATGGGCTTCCAGTAGGAGGCAAACTGGGAATGGCTTGAGTCAGACCCACTGTGCTGCAGAGATAATACCTGAGAAAATGATGGGACAATATTCAGCACAAAAGTTCTCCACCCAGAGAGAGCAAGAATTTCTCTAGCAGCTGAGCTGCTGCAGACTAAGAAGGTCACATCTCTGGCTTTGGGTAATTTCCTCTGAACATAGAAAGGGTGCTCACATTGAAACAGGCAGTACAGCGTAAGCAAAAATAAATTAGGCTCCTGAAATGTCAAGTTAATTAGGAATTTAACTACTTAGCATCAAGTAAATCAACCATGAAAAAGATAGCATATGTAATGGCGTGCCTTCTGATTGAGAGAGGGATATATGGCTTGTGTCAGCAAAGTAATTAAACACTGAAATTACTCATCTGAAAGTGCTCAGGCAAATAGGGTGCCAGAATGGGTGGCACTGGGCAACTCTGATAGGTTTATATGGTGACATTGATTCCACCAACTATAGCAACTCTGCTGACATAGAAATACAGTGGTGGTTACCCATAAGATGGGATGCCCCAGATATACTGTGGGAGACATAGCCCTACATAGGGAAAATGGACTAGGTAAACCTAAAAAAAGAGCTTAAGCAATAAAATAAAAGGGATAGTTCTCTGAAGGTAAAGCTCTCCTAGCTTTAAGATCTCCTAGTCCTCTTCCATCTATGCCAAGGACACTGGTGGCAGGGAACAGGTAACATGCTGGCTCTTCTGCTTAGTGAGTTTCAGTGAGCTTGAATTTTGCAGTGGAAACTATTAGCTCATATTTTGTTTAGTTTCTGCTGTGCAGATGACAAGTATCTCTCTTGCACCTTCCACATGAGTGCTCAGAGCAATGAGCCTATTAAACAACTATTCAGCACATTGTGCATCTTCACCTGACAGTCCTGAGCTACATCTCCAGGGCACTGGCTGCACAGCCAGCAGCAACTCCATGCCTAGGGGATATCCACTGAAAAGGCACAGCAAAAGCAAGAGTGTCAGCTTTCCCATCAGTCTCACACACCACAGCACTGCAGGAGAAGGTTTCACAGCACACTTAGGAGACTTGCTGTTGGGCTTAGAGGTGTAGCTGCAACAATTAAGACATAGAGTGATGTCTCAGAGGGGGAAATGTATGGCATGGGATGTTCACTGTGCCACACCTGAACTCTCTGACTGAACAGGATAAGATGAAGACAAGATGAGCAAGAGACGAAGCCTGAGTACAAGAATAAGCAGGGGAGACAACCTGTCCCATGTTAAACAGAGAGAGAGGGAACATACCGGAGTGGTGGAGCCTGGGGGGATGTAGAAGAGGGGCACCCCATTCTTGGTGCTCTCAGGAATGGTAAAGTGTTCTGGGACTGTGTCAAAAGACTGCAGATGTACCAACATCTGATCTGTTTGGTTGATGCTGGAAAAGAAGAGGCAGTTAGCCACAAAAACTCCCCCCCATGCTCTCCCCCTTGCTGCCCCAGTCAGCACAGGGCTTGCACACACAGCACTCTCTGTGCCCTGGGAGCCCATCTACACCAACATAGCTTTACAGGGAATGCTGTGATTCCTTGTGTTAAAGGGGCTTCAGTGTAGAAGCCTCATACATACAGAGGATGATCAGAGTTGGAAATGAAGTGCTAGAAGAGGAATCTGCTGGATAGCTGGGAGTAACAGCCACCCTGGCCAGGAAACAGCTGTGACCCACAAGCACTTCAGCCCCAGAGACTTGTGTGATTGTTTGCTGCTCCCAGTGTGAGCATGCAGCACAGCTGTAAGGCTGTGCTATAAGAACACATGACCTCCATGGGATGGCAGTCAGAGGCAAGGTTTGCATCCCAGGACCCAGATCCAAGAGCAGCAATACCACCACCCGGAAGCATTCTTACAAACTAGATCACAGACCAATTGAAATCTTTTCCTTGGCTAGACAGCAAGCTTGTAATCAGTCATGAGTCATTCCCCTTCCTCAGAGCACGTTCCTTTTGAACCCTGGGCTGGGATGGCCACCTGCAAAACCCTCATCCTAGCATGCCAAGGAAGGAATTACTTGGTGGCACTGGCAACTGCTGGGCATGGTGCAGCTCACCTCTGCAGGGTGTTCCAGAAGCGCCGGATGACTGTGGTGCGGTACAGGCTGGTGATGGGCTTCCTCATGGTGCAGCTGATGTCGTGCAAAATGTCATAGCTTCCCTCCATGGTCACTTCCACCCAAGTGCTGCGTTTTGATGGGTCCAGGGGCCAGGGTGTCACAGCTAAGTATTCAATCCTCATGTTATGCTTCCAAAGCAGCACTAGTTTCACCTCCAGCTGAGACCCACCTGCATGGGAGCAGAAGAGAAAATTCAGGTGCTTGCTCTGTACACATCTGAGCATTATCTCTGACCAGGGATTTATGAGTACCATGAGATTGTTTGATTGCTGAGGGGAACAAAGCAATCTAACAACTGTTTGCTTTAGCTGGTCACTCTGTCTCCTCTCCAACTGAGGGAGGCTTTGCTTGCACTGAAGCACATGGCGAAGAGTTTGCAATTCTTGAAGTGTACATGCACTACCTACACCAGAGAAGGTAACTGAAACTCAGAGGAGGTGCTGACATTTGCAATGGGCTCTCTTCTTCACAGCCTCATCTTTGTTTCCAAAAAACTGGTTTTTTGCACAGATGAGCAGGGCCATTCAACTATAAAGTTTTGTCATCCACACTGCAGAGTTAATCCATCCCATCACAGAAACACAGGTATCTGATGGACACCGATCACAAACAACCTGGAAGATGAGGGCTAATTCTCGAATTAATCTCTATTCATCCTGCACAGACTGTATTTCATGCATCTAGAATTTCAATCTTCAAAGCTTCTCAACATGTTTACCTTCTCTTTCCAAAGTTAAGATGTTAAGAATGAATATTCACCTATCCTTCTTTTAACCTTTTCCTTTAAATGAGCCTGTCTAACAAGATTAACAGAAACACCTGACAGCAGGCCTTGCTGAGCCAAAAGAGCAGAGAACTATCCCACTCCTGCTGACTGTGCATGTGTATTTGTACTGAAACATCCCAGGGAAACACATGACCACGCTGTGATTTCAACTGCTCCATCATCTATTCTATGTCCAGCCTGCTCTACAGTTTGCCAGACTTGCAGGGTTTGTGTGATAAGTGATTGGATGTGCTGGAAACCTTCTGAACAAATCATCAGCCTGATGCTCTGTTTCCTGCAGAGTTGCATTTGCTGCTGTCATAGGCACATCATGCCATCTCCTTCATGGGCTGATTGAGTTCCACTTTAAAGCCATCTTTTTGCTCTACGGTCCCTGCAGGGAGGCACCTTCCCAGGACTCTTCCCCCATCAACGTTTAGAAGAAACCTTCCAGAGTACATGCCAAATTCATGCTTGGTAGTTCTTCTGATTAGATTATTTTTATTCTGAGAAACTTCATTTCCATAACATTGACAAGGAGTGTGCAGTACTAAGAAATCCATACCCAGTTTCAGCTGTTACTGTGGCAGAACATTCTGTCCCCTTAACACACACAGACCTTCCTGCACCTTAAGAATTCACCTTTCTTGAACAAAGATGATCAAAAGTGTGTACTGTATTTTACCTATACTTGATCTGGGGGATTAGTAGGATTTTATTTAAAGTCAGTAATACTTTCTAAAATGGATGGTTTGTGTTACCACAAATGCACTTGCCAGGACTGCACCATCTGTTGTTTCCTATGAAGATTGTCTTGTTTATCAGAGAGGCTAAACAAGAATTTATGGATTCATCTCTTTTTATTTCATACTGTCACCTCATTCTTATTGCTTTAGAGCTCATCCACTGCTTTCTGCACAATCTTTTGGTTCTCATAATAAAGCCTTTCTACTTCATCAGCAGCAAACATGATAAATAAATTCCCACATTTTTGCTTAGATCATAAACGAAAATATTTCCTACTTCCACTTCTGTTTCCATTAGTCATCCTGGCTTCACTCCTGTGATCCCACACAAGCAGAACTAAAAACACAGGCAAAATATTTACTTAGTTTGAAGTTACATCTAGATTAATCTTTAGGGTTTTTTTTTTTTACTGCAAAGCACTATTTTTCTGGTTCCTGAGTTAATAGCAAATAAAATTTTTTCTACTTTGATTTCCTTCACAACGTCCAACTCTGATTTTTTCAGAAAGCTCACTTTGTCTTCCTGATTCCTGTCACTAGAGAACAGCCATTCTCACTGCTCAGCTAGCACCCAGCCAGTTTTAGTGCTGGACTGATTCATAGAGGAAGATTATGTTTTGAAAACTGTCCTCCAGGCTGTCCTCAACACAAAATGGTCCGTGAGAATTTTTTTTTGTTACAGAGGGAGATCCCCCAACAATGTCCCAGAAAGTAAAAGAACTGGGCTCCATTACACACCATGACAACGAAGCTTCTTTCTCCTCCATACCTTCCAATCCTTTCCCCTTCACATGCACTTCTGCATTCCTAAATAACCAAGTTGCCTCCTAAACACCTAAATATTTAAAAATCAAACAGTGGGGTAACCAGAGTACTTATAAATATCACAAACAACCTCTCCAGGCAACTCTGAGCACAAAGCTAGCTTTTTATTCTATTTTGTTTTTGGTAAAGTGAAGGAGAAAACTGACAGTGTCAAAGTCCACAGCTACACTTTTTTCCTCTTGCTTCACAGCCAGCTGGCTCCTTAACAGCCCTTAATTGGCAAGTTTTGGCAATCCAGGTTAATTAACTGTTCTTTGTTATACACTTCCCTGTAGAATGGCTCAGAGAACCCTGATTAGCCAAACATGCTTTTCCTCAGCAAAGGCAGCGCTGAATGTCTAAATGTCTTGAATAATTTCTCAACTCCACTTTAACCTGTTAGTTCAGCAAATTTTTCACCAAGTCCCCAGAGCATTTAGCCTTTCCCAAGTATTAAGTAACATTATCTGCTACTAGTTTGAAGGCTGCATAGAAATACACTCCATGTTTTTGAAACCTCTGACATTTCATTTTTAAATTTCTTCTAAAAAACACACAGAAATTATTTCTGACTTTAAAGGAAGAAAAAAGTAAAGGAGAATGGAGGTTATTATTATGTGTGCTTATCTTGCTCTTACTCCTCCCTGTACACCTGCCCATAGTTATTCACCACAGAAGGTCACTCTGATCCAGCTGCTCATCTGCTCTTGTAAAAATGGGAGACCAATCCATTTAGCATTCCAAGGAGTAAAAGCCAGCAGGCAAATATCTGGAGGAAAATGCAAGGAGCATGGTAACATGTGGTGATATTTCTAATCCATTCCTCCAGAGTGCAGGAATTCACTGCTTTACAATATCCTGACCCATAGGTTGTAGCTATACCTTTATACAAAAAGATACAACATGAACTTGTCTGACTGCTTTTTGAATGATTCATACCTGGTGAATGCTCTTCCACCATTTCTATATAGGACTACACAGCCACCAAAAGCACTTCAGCATTGCTGCCAGATTAAAGAGAAAGGCCTTTTATCCAGCCCTGTTCAAGCTGTAAGTGAACTTGTGCACAGAAGAATAAAAGACACAGAGGACAGGAATGGACTTGTCACACTGTTTCACAGACACTCCTAGCCAAGGAGAATGCAATGGATCTCATCTGCCTGGATTTAAGGGAAGTAATCTCATGCCTCACCTACATTAGTGAAAGCAACCTGCAGACGTTACCAGAACAGCTGTCTCACCTGGAAAATTTAGCAGAAAATTCCTGAAACAAGAATTACTTTTAGCAGAAAATTCCTGAAACAAGAAACTAGAGAGATTCATGTAAGACCAAATTCAGGAATTGTCCCACCTAATATGATTGTTAGCAATCTTCCCCCCAAAAAAGGTGGTTTAGATCCATTCAGTTTGTAAGATGCATCAAGGCAAATAAACTGAAATTGCCAGGCATCACAGAGGAATGGGTATGTGAACTGAGCAAGATAAACTTAGGAGTAATATCATGAGAAGGACAGCACATTTAGGGACTACTAAACAAACAAAACCCAAAAAACACCCCCAAGGACTCATCAGCTGAAAGAAAAGGTGTGTGAAAGACTCAGGGATTTCTGCAATACAGTCATGGAGAAAGCCCACGTGATTCCTCATCTATCAGATTTGGCATTTTACTTCAGAAGCAGGGAAATATTAATACTGCTGAACAAGGCATTGATTAAACCACACTTACTACACTCTTATCAACTGTTTTGAGAAATATGAGATCAAACTGAAAAGAAAACAACTTAAGGGAAAAAATATAAGAGCTATTAACCTGAATAAACAACACAGCATGCCCTTACAAAAGAAAGTGAAATATTGGCTTGCTTAATATTAACCTGCCAAAAGGTTACAAGGAGAAAGATGTTGTTAAATATGTTCGTGCAAGTCTGAGAAGGAGGATAAAGTTAATTAAAGATAATAGTCACACAGGTCTAGCTTGGCCTTGGGGAGTTTAGAACGGAAGCTAGAGAAAGAGCAAGGAAGCTCTGGGACACTCTTCCAACCAGAGAGGGGCAGAGGGGATTTATATGTTTTTCAGGCAGACCATGGTAAATTCACAGAAAACATCACATGGCAAGTTTAGAGTGGTTTTGGAGTTAGATCACAGACTGATTGTCTGATATAAAACACATTCTAGAGTACTAATAAGGTTGATTTTGGATTTTTTCATTTCCCCTTTAAGTTAAAGTACTATCACTAGTCACAACTGGAGACAGAAATTTAGGTAGGATTTACTGGCACTCCTAAGGATAATCAAACCCCTCAAGGTCCCCAGTCAGCAGCTAGTTCTCACGCTCCAGGTGCCATGTCTAGTGAGTCAGGTAAGAGAACAGGATCACTGGAAGGTTTTATGGTCTTCTAGAATTGGTTATGGTCCTGACTAATCTGACATTTTCACGTAACAATATCCTTGTTTTGCCCGATTTCTTCTTTTGGAAGACTGTAGTTTGGAGGCATTAAGTCTGTTGTACCAAAGGGCTCAGCTTCATGTTAGTATTTTGGAGTGCAGAAAATAGAAAGGGATGAAAAAAGGAGAACTAGAGATGAAATCTGAAAAAAACTCTGCAAACCCCAGTTCTGTCACTAGTTTCTCTGCACATGTGGGGAATCATTTCCAAGATACAGAGCATCACTGGCTGTCCCTCCCCAGGCACAGTCACAGAGGGTGAGCCTGGCAAGTGCATAACTGCACAATAGTGGGCAGCTCTGCATCAGGCAATTATTCATGGAAACAGAGTTTGGGGAAAATGGCTCCTTCCTCCACAACACCACCACTGCTGAGATGGCAGACCCAGTGCTTTCCTCTCAGCAGCTGAGAACAGAGTCCCAGCTGTGTCCAGCCCCCAGGGCAGCAGTCACCTTTGGTGATGTTGACCTCCCGGATGCTGTAGCCCTCGCGCAGCCGGACCGAAACGATGCTGACGAGGTCAGCGTGCACCTCCTTCTCCGTGTGCTTCTTCCTCCGCATGGCCAGAGCAGGGTTGCTGCTTGCAGACACCAGGTGCTCATTGAACAGCCTGTGCTGGGACACTGCAAAAGGCAGAGATGGGTTTGTGAGGGAGCAGCTCCCCTGAGCCCCATCCTGTAGGAACAGGTCTCCCCAAGAGCTTCATATAAGCTGCCAGGAACACTTGTTCGCCTGAGGAACAGTACATCCTTCAGGCACCACCTACACCCACTCCTGATTCTGCAATACTGCAAACAGGTTCATTAGTGTGGCCAAGAGGCCTGGGAAAGGGACAGGGTGTGGTGTCAGGCACTGCTTCCTCTCGGACAGCATTTGTGACAAGGCACGCACTGGAATTCCACATTCAGCCTAGACAGGCAGAAACTGCACATCTGTCTCAGCAGTCACAGCAAGCTTTGGGGCTTCACTGATTTCCCTGGAAAATCCTGAGCTCCCAGGTGCTTTTTAAAAGGTATCAGGATGTGGAGCTTAAACCACTAACAGCTGATCTTTTTAAGATTCAACATTTTCAAGTCCCAAGCCAACACTCTTCAAACTTGCCAGTTAATGTGGCTTCTGCTGCCAAGTTACAGAAAGAGCAGATGGCACCAGCATATCACTGGGACATAAAAGGGTGTTTCCATGTCTTACTGGTAACTAAACTAATCTCTCTTGGCACACTCTCAGTCACTAACAGTCACAAAATAAGAACAACCAGGAGAGGCACTTGGGACAGTTCTCAGGGGTCTAGTTTTTCAATCCAAACCGCCATCTGCAAGCCCTGTTAGGACAAGCTCTCCAGAACATCCCCACCTGACAGCTAGCCAGTGTGCACAGAAGGGTGGGCAAGAGCTTCCAACCCCCTCCACATCCCAACACAGTGGGCCTAACTGCAGATTGCTGAGCTAGGGGAATGGTGGAAAATAAGACATTTGTTTTCCCTGGTTCACCCAATTCCTGGAACCCAGAGGGGAGGCTGTGTGACCCATTGTGCCCACAGCCTACAGAAGGCATGACAAGGGAGAGTATGAGCATAACCAAGCCTGGAGAGTCACCCCAAAGAGAGGTGCTCTAAGACATCCATCTACTGGAACAAGAACATGCACATTCCTCACCACAGTAATACTCTGGGTTCAGGGACTCCCCAGTACGCAGAAAGGAGTACAGCAGAAATGCCTTGTGATACACATTCAGATCCAGGCTCAGGGGATCCAGCTCAGGGCATGTGGAGAGGTAAGCACCAAAAGTGGCCATGGCAATGAATTTCATCAGTTCCACATTGGGAACGTGGCCAAAGCTGCAATCATAGGAGTAGACACCGCCCACCTATGGGATGGATAAAGGAGACACCTGAGAGAGAACAGCAGTGCTGAGAACAAAACAGACAGCTGGTCAAGGACCCACACTTCTCCTCTGGAGGTGAATGCCACCACCACCTCTGTCCCTGTGGTACCCACACTGGCAGTCAGCAGCAGACATACCTGCACAAAGGAGCAGGCCACAGTGCCACTGCGCAGCTGGTTCAGTAGAGTCTCACACACAGCCACGTCGGGGACACTGGTCACACCATCCGTAATTATTATAATACCTGGAAACAAGGCAGCACCTTAGTGCCATCCTCCATCTCAAACAGCTATCATTGTCCCAGGAAATCCACCAGGCAAAGTTTAGGCAGGGCAAAAGTAGAAGGAAAATTCTGAGGTGATTTAGAGCTTCCAAAGCATTATGGAGCTGGCAAACATCCTGATTAGGTACAGCACAGCACACAGAAAGGGCATAGCTCTTCACAGCCCAGGTTGCCCTGAGCAACAGTCACACCTGTACTGCCTCACAAACTCCCCAACACTGACACACAGCACTTGGCACAGTGTGGTCCTCCCCATTCCCACCACCACAATTTGCCCCCAGACGCAGAGTAAATGCCTCAGTTGAAATTTCATCCCTAACAGAAAGGTCCATGCACACATCAGCCCTTATAAAATCAACCTCAGCCTATGGCAGGAGGAACAGAACCTTTCACAAACAACCAGGCCAACCTTAACCCCGAGGACGCAGCCAACCTGCGCTGGAGTTGGAGGGCAGCAGCTGCAGGGCCAGGATCCCTTGCCGGACCATGCTGACCAGGCCAACGTCAGCAGTGACCACAGACACACTGGGCTTCCTCCCAGATGACTCCTGCACATCACCAGGGCTCTCTTGGCTCAGGGGGGATAAATCCACCTGGAAAAGTTAAAAAAAAAAAAAAACAAAACACAAGGCCCCATGAGGCAGATTTCAGCTCAACTCCTCACCCTTCCAAACACCTTTAGTCTTGCAGTCCCATGGTACTCTGGAGCACTGCAGCAGACTTCATCTGTAGCTTTAACTTCCAGGTGCTCTTAAACTCCTGGTCACTTGGGCCCCTTAGAGCAGCTGGGCAAGGCTGCTTGAAGGTGGAGGGACAGCAGGCTCAGAGCTTTATATAAAGCTGATTTCTAATAGAAGGGTAAATTGGGGTCACTTTGGGGTCACTAAAACTCCTCTGTGGAGCAAAGCAGTTCCCAGTTTAAGAGATGTGAATACCTCCTTCTCCCCCTGTCATTTAGAAGCTGCAGCTATTCAGCATCTACTTAATCGACTATATTCAGCTCAGAAACACTGGAGAGGCAGAGGCAGCTGTGTCTCAGTTGTGAAGCTCTGCAGCAGAGGGGGCAAGGAGCCTCCTAAAGACAAAGTCTGGTGTCTATGCATTTAACTCAAATGGCTCTCATTATGCAGTGTTGATATAAACAAATGCAGGTAAGCTTCTGCACCTTCTATGAAAAATATCCCCTAGGCAAAGCCTGAAATTTGTATAATTACACCAGTGAGAAACCTACTGTATTCATAGTCCCTTAATCCCCACAAGGCTTTGGCATCAACCCTGTAATAAAACATGGCTTTGTTTTCACTGCTAATGCACAGAATGGCTGAGACCCCCACCCCTCTACAAAGCTACAGATGATTGGAGCTGGGAAAATAAAACTAGAACTAAACTTTTGCTATGCACAAATGGGAGCAGCTTGTGCCTGTGAGCAAAAAATATTGACTGTCCATCACTTTAACTTGCCAGATGCCTTAAACTCAGATACTTGTTAACAATGATACAGCAAGTGCAACTTCAAAAGTGAAAAAAGTTTCAGTCCCTGCCCTTCCCCTGGGGCCTCCCACCTCCACCCCACAGCCTGTGGCAGGACTCACCAGTCCCTCTGGCCTGCAAGAGCGTCTCTCTCCCCCATTTGCATGGAAGAAGTTACAGGGTAGTTTACCATGAGAGAAATATGGCATCAAGCAGGAATGCATACAAAGCACTGCAAAAACACCATCTGGACTCACCAGCTGAGTTATTTACTTCCGGCAATCTACTTTCTGTTTCAGGGCCAGCAGTTTTAGCATTGAAACATACAAATTGCAGCTAAAATATGAGATTCCAAGCACTTCAGATATGCAACTGCAATACATCACCAACAGCCTCTTGGTCATCTGATTCTGGGCCTTTTTTCTTTTCCTTTTTGCCTGAACTCTAACTAATGCTGACTAAGGACCAAATAACCTCAGCCAGACCAGCAATGACTTTGACTGCAACAAGATCAAAAGCAGCATGGCCAGCAGGTCAGGGGAGGTGATCTTTAAATGTCCCTTCCAACCCACACCATACTAGGACTCTATCATTAATTTGCTGATACATATATCCATGGCTACTAAGCAACATCTGTCACAGATTTCAAGGAGAACTTGAAAAAACTGGCTGTTTATTCAGCTTCATGGCCAGTTTTCATGGTAACAAAGAAATATTTTCATTCAAGAAATGTAACAGGGCATATTCGCTGCTATTTATAGATTAGTTACATGGACATAATCACCTCTCCTGCCACCTTCTTCAGAGAGAAAGCACATCCTACCATTTCTCCCATGACCTACAGTCAGACTGTCTTACAGCACATGAACTTTGGGGAAGGTAACCATCCTCACCAGTCCTTCTAAACACTTAATGGTTCTGCTTCCTCAGTGTTCATGTCTCATTGCTGGATCCCACAACATTATCTCACCAAGTCCTTACCTGTTCCTTCTGCACACCTATGCTGCTTTTCCTCTTGCCACCCCACCTCAGAGGGGTTTCAGAGTGCACATCTCCAGGAAGCCGAGAGAGCCCAGCTATCCCTGCCCTCCTTACCTGTGGTTTGGGCTCATACTGTTGCTGAAGCATCTCTGCCACTTTGTTTTCAAAGGCACAGAGCTGTGTGTAAACTTGGTGCAGAAAGGCCTCACGCTTCGTCTCATCCAGCTGACAGCCCTGGAACAGTACCTGGCCCAAGGACACACGTCAGGCATCAAGTTAAGTTCTTATAGCACCCAAGATTGTACACAGGAACACAGTTCTGCACAGTGAAGGTCAAACACATCCCTGACAAAGCATGGGTACAGCACAGGCCACTTCTCTCTGTTCCTGCTCAAAAGCACCTGCCTGTGAGCAGTGGTACTTCATGGCAATTAATGTGCATCCCACAGCAGATGCCTATGTGACACTTCGGGGAATCTCCTTCTTGGGCAAGAAACTTCTACTTCATTTGGCTTTCTCCAGGATAATCAGTTATTAGGAGAAGGTGATGTGGGATCACTGTTAAAACACATTAACTGCAGTCTGATGTTTCTAAAGAAAAGTCTGTTTGTTCTAATCTACCTTACTATAGACTGATCAAATTATCTTCCAAGGGCAACAGCAAATTAAAATAAAGAAAAGAAACAAATTAGAGTGGACATTACAAGAAGCCGAGTGATGTGACAGAGTAAGCCTGCCAGCACAGAAACTCCCCAGGGTGACAGGCATGACACCTGTGTTTGCAGATGTCACCCTGGTACAGCCAATCCCTGTCCACAACCAGACACAAAGATACAACATGCAGACAGAGACCTCAGCAGATTGGTGGGATGCTGCATGTTACCCACATCCCTCAGCCTCTTATGGGCAAGACCTCACAGTGACACAGGAGAAAGAAATGATCACCACAGAGAGTCTTTCCTGGACGAGCAATACATACACACATAAGCCTTTTCCTCCATAAAAGAAACAGAATTATCCAGTTGTTCCTGAAGATCACAGTTCATAGCCTCATATACAAAGTGGGAATTTAGAGAGGTCCAAAGAAAAATGTAGCAACTTCAGGATGCTCAATATAGTGTAAATAGGGGAAATACTGAGGCACAGCATGATGGTCTGCCGGACTGTTGGATAAGATGAAACATCAATAGCAAATGGAAAAATTCCTGCAGCACTTACTCCAGTAGCACCTCAGAACAGACCAAAGTGATGGCCACACTCCTCAGGTACAACACAAACCTGGCAGAAGGCTTAGGCAGGGAGGGCTGGGGAAGGGGAGGCAGGGAACAAGCACAGACTAACAAGCTCCTCCTGTTACCACACACTTCCCCTGGTGTGGTAGCAAAGGGATGAAATTCACCACCATAAACACATAAGTTATGTGAAAATACTGAAAGGTGGAAGAGATCAAGGATGAACTTCAAAAACAACACTGGCCCCATAAACCAGACTCAAATTTATTAAACAGACCTGACACAAGTAAAATCTCACTGATAAATCTCAATACTGGGGTTGGGTTGGCTGCTCCCCTCAGCAAAAAGAAGCATATTCAGACCAGTGCAAAAAAACCAAGGTTTGTAGGAAGAGGCAATTATCTCTGAATTAACCACTGCTACAGAGCTGGAATAGGGAGACAAGGTTTTGGTCATACAAGCTCTTCTTGAATGCTTCAAGCTAATTAAAACAGGCAAAAAGAATTACTCAACAGAAATTAAAAACAAAAACAACCCCCAAACAACAAAACAAGAACAACAACAATAAGCACACATTCGACATGAGGCAAATGTTCCCTGTGGCCCAATTTTAAGATCATGCCTGAGGGCAGCATTGTCCAGAGAAACCTCTGCTTCTTGCCCAGGAAGAAGTTGCTCACACACACTGCATTGTGCCAGGCCACATGTTTTAGTGAGACAAGCCTGCAGCAGAGCCCAGCTGCCACCTGCCCCATTTCCCTTGTGCTCACAGGACACCTGCAGAGCACAGCGAGCTGCTCACGCTGTGCCAAGGCAGAGCCTGAACTTTACCTGGTGGGACTGCAGGCCAATGATGGAGGAATACACCTGGATGGTGACAAAGATTTCTGGCTGGTAGATAATGTCTGAACCGGGGATACGAAAGGGTCTCAACAATCCCACCAAGCATCGGGAAAGGGCATGAAACACTTCATCAAAAATTATCTCCCCCGTTGAGTCATCCTACAGAAACAGAGAAAGGGAACAGCTTTTTTCATCTCCTAGGACCTTCAGTCTCACTAGTGGTTGTCCCACAGAGCAGAGCCAACCACAAACATCCTTCTGCAATGGCAGCTGGATTAAAGTGACAACTCCTGTAAACAGCAGTCGCACATTATGCATCCAATGGAGAAACAGGACTTGCCATTAAGTTCCCAGCCAAAGGCACAGCATGGCTCCCTCCCAGGAAAAGCAAGACTTCTGCAAAAGTTCAGGCTGACACTGAGAGCAATAAACCTTTTCTCAGCAAACAGAAATGGGTTTCTGTTTTAATGCAGAACACCCCAGACAGAGGCAGTTTCTGCTCTTACCACAATGCCCGTGGAAGGGCTCAGATCGAGCTCAATCACAAATCGGTACTGGCGGGCCAGGAAGGTGACCCGTGTGGAGGGGACGAGGAGGTAGGGCCTGGGCTGGACCGGCTCGTCTGGCTGCCACCCGTTAGGCAGGATGCTGAGAACATCAAGCTCATTTTCTGAATTTACCTGCCAGAACAAGCAAACGGAACATGACAGAACATCAAGCCACACCAAAGGAAGACTCCGTGAAACGAAACGGGCTCAAGTGCCCGGCAGGGTGCAGGTGCTGCCGGGTGCTGCAGCACCAGCGGCGGTGACACCGCGCAGCCCTGAGCACCAACTCACCAGCTCGGGCTCGGGCACGGCCCGGATCACCTGGTGCAGGCGGCTGAGCACCCAGGCGAGCCGCACGTTGCGGGAGATGCGATAGTCCTTCTTCATCAGGAGGAACACGTGCCCGGCCTCCTCCACCTGCGGCGGGAGCACAGCGGCCCAGGTCAGCCCCGGAGCAGCCACGGACAGCGCCCGCGCCGCCGCTCACCCCGGGCTGCTCCGGCCCCGCGCCGCCGGCCCCACTGCTCCCCATGGCGGCCGTGTCCCCTGCGCGCTCGGCTCGGCTCGGCTCGGCTCGGCTCGGCTCGGCTCGGCTCGGCTCGGCTCCCCCAGCCCCGCTCCCGGCCCGCACCCACCTCCCCGTCGGGCCGCTCGGCCGCCGCCATGTCCGCGCGGCCCCGCCCCGGAAGTGCGGCTCTCCCGGGACAACGGGGCGGGACCGCCGCCGCCATCGCCGCCGCCGCCGCTATCGCCGCCATGCAGGTGAGGGCCGGGGGAGCGGGACCGGGCCGGGCCGGGCCGGGCGCACCCGGGGCTGCCGCGAGCGCGTCCCCGAGCAGCCGGTGCGGTGCTCTGCTGTGCACAGCCCCTTGCTGCTGCGCGGCCGTGGGTTGAGCGTGTGTGCGGCTGAGCGCCCCGGTCCCGCTTGAATGAAACGTTGTTAATGGGAAAAGAACCGAATTATGAAGTGCTGTGAATTTGTGGCATCCGCGTTGTCCAAAGAAAAGAGCATTGAGGGCAGGTTGACAGGACAAGATACACCTCCTTTGGTTTGTTTGAAAGAGCAGCTGTCTGGCCTCAGACAGATGTTCTGGTTGTCCCGCTGGAAAAGAGAGAGAAAACAGCTTGTCCCGCTATTCCTCGTTTATAGGGCTTGTTACATTGTCTCTCCTTGTTTCAGCCACTTAGTCATACCAGGCTTTTTGCTACTTTTTCACTGTTTGCTTTTTTAAAGTTTTGGTTTGGTTTGTGGTTGTTTTGGTTTTGGTTTTGTTTTTTTTTTTTTTTTTTTTTTTTGGAACTACGACTATTCTTCATCCTCGTTCCCTTTATCAGTACATATTCCTACTCTGTTCCTTTGCAGCTGGGAGAACAGAGTGACCTGTAGTATTCGAGATGTAAAGGCGGGATGTATTTATGTGGTGACATAATGATGCTTAGTTTCTGTTGCTTTCCTAATAACTCCTGTGGTCGCCTTTACTTCCTTGACTGCCTTTCCAGGATTGGGCAGATGTTTTCATGGGTTACCCTCAGATAATCCTGAGATTTTATAGAGTTAAAACGTTATCAGCTCAGATAATGTCATTGTGTACAGAAACTCATGGGGTTTTTTTCCCCTTTGTTTTGCCAGCCAGGATTTTTTTTTCTCTTTTGTTTCGCTGCCTGCATTGTTTTACCTTTACCTACTCTGTATTTCACCTTTACCTCTCAGTTGCTCCATATCAGGAGGTCCTTCAGAGCCCCTACCAGAAGCTCTACCTTTACTAACTCGGGCCAATGTAGCATTGCTAACAAACTCCTCAAAGTGTCCTCTTAGGGAGGCACAGCATTCCTTGGAATCGCTGGTCAGTCTCACAGGGTGCTCCTTGCACAGCTTGCATCTGCCTCCAGCTCCTGATGGCTTTGGGAGGAGCCTGGGGAGGGAGGCTTGGAGTGCCCTGCTGCCGTGAGAGTGCTCCTTGAGCAATGGGGTTTCATTCGTCCTCCTGAGGCCTTCTTGGATCAGCACGGGCAGGGGGCCAGGGCAATGGCCGTGGGTGCCCAGCCTGGCACCTCTGCACTAAAACACTGGCTGCCAGCCCGGCCTGTAACACAGGCAGCAGTTAACCTCCTTGCACAAACACAGGCACACAAACTGTTGCAGGCACATTTCTTAATTGGACAGGAACTGACTAGTCTCGTCGCAAGATGAAGGAGAGTGCTTTTATCTCTAGGTGGAACAGCCAGCAGCAATCTGTTCGTGAGTCCACTCCATGGACTGGGGATCACATTTTAATAAGGTTTATTCAGCTGTTTGTTTTAAGGTGGTTAAAGTGAAATGGAGTCCCATCGGTGATTACCGACTTGTCAGAGTACAAATAAAATAGAATAATGTTGTGTTCTCATGAACATGGAAGGTGCTCTCTCCATGAAGCTTACCCAGGGCCAGTGTATTTGAACAGAGCAACAACAAACCCAATAGCAAGCGTGCCAACGATGTGAGTCACTCTATCTGCTTCTCCAATCGGTATTCCCTTTCTATTATTTGATTGCTTTGTCCCACCCTCCTCTTGGATTATTGTACAGTTCTCAATTTACACGAGCAGTTCCTTAGGGCTGGGACTTTAATTATATTTTGCACAACACTGTCGCATGAGTAAGTTAGAGTAGATATGAGTTTAGAGGGATTTTGCAAGAGTCAAGGACATGCCTTGATGTCTTCAGCAGCACATCCCCAGTCTTGACACTTTGTCTGTCACCATCCTCCCTCACCCGGAAGGGGATGTCAGTGGGGGAGATTTCTTAAGCAATATAATCCCAGCAAAAGGCAGGAGGTGAGGGGTGTGTGTGGGTACAGTGCCAGTCTGTGTCACGGCAGGGCAGTGCCAGGAGGAGCTGCCAGTTTCCTTGGCAGCTGCAGGTGTCACATGGGCAGAAAGAAAGTAAAGAATTACACAAACTGGAGTCTTCAGTAGTCCACGGTCCGGGTAGTCATTTTACAAAGACTGTTTTGGATTAAGACATCACAGCACCCACAGCTGCTTCAGAAAAGGCTGAGGGAAAGCTTACTTTGATCTGAGTTAGCTTAAGTAGCTTACAAAGGTGTCGTGAGCTAGTTTTGATGACTTTGCCTGATGTGGTGAAAAGCAAGTGTAAATGATTGTGTTTTCAGACACTCATCCAGATCTTTAGCAGGACAGCTGGCCAAGCCTTTGTCTCAGGCACAAGTCTCTTGCCTAAGTAGCCTGACCTAAGGGAAAGGGATCAGTGTGAAATAATGGGATTTTTATCTCCAATGCCTCTGCTTTCTCTGAAAAGGAGGCTGCCTGTAGGAAGATTGGATCATGGATGCATGGGTGTGGATTCACAACTTCTTTGTTCTCTTCCCTTGTCTACCTTGCCTTTTTTTAGAGAGAGGAGAAGCAGCTGGAGCTGACCCTGGAGGCACTCATCAGTCAGGTGGCCGACCTGAAGAACTCCTTGGTCAGTTTTATCTACAAGCTGGAGAACGAGTATGATCGACTCACATGGTAAAGTGTCTCACTGTTGATCACTGCCAGAGCTCTTCAGACTTGGCTCAAAGGATTAATTAAAAAACATTAGTTTCTTGTCCATAGGTTTCAATTTTCTTTTTACATTTGTGCTGGAGGAACCATTACAGATCTTCCACAAGAAAACCAGTTGAAAACCATTGGCTTCATGCTGTAATTAGAGTCACACTAACACCTTTTAATCCTGACATTTGATGGGAACTAGACTTGCATCTGCAGTGAGTAGAAGTTCTCAGATGAAAGACCTTAGAGACCCACATATATTATATAAAACGAGGAATGGTTCTTTCTGCATTTCTTGACCTTTTCTGGCTTTTTGTGGCTCTGATATAAACTGAGCTTTTGTGTTTTGCTGATTCTGCTTTGCTGCAGTTTGAGAGCCTTGCAAGATGGCGTTCTCTTCCTGGAGAATATGGAACATAAAGATGTTATAGTTGCAGCTTAATAAACTATATGGTAATCTTAGTGTCTGCCACTGCAGCAAAGCTTCCCAGACAAGTTAACATTTATAGTTCATGTTGCACAAGGCAGGAGAGCTGATGAACCCAGCACAGAGACTAAGCTGGAGAGAACCTCCTTGAAAAGATTATCAGTTGTTTAGCTTCATTGTTTCTTAGTCTGGATAACCAAGCTACAAATGTCTTCTGCCCTGGCTGTACTGCTTCAGAATGAAATTGTTTCTTAGACCTTGCTCCAGAGTTCCACTGGGAGAGGTGGTGAAAGGAAAGAAGTGCTTCTCTGTGTGTTACTGAAATCCCACACAACTGCCACTTTCAGTGGTACTGCTTGTAATGTCCCTGAGGTGTTTGCTCCATTTGAGCCTTTTCCAGTTAGGACTGGGGTTTGTCCACGCCTGCATGTTCAGCCTAGGTTTTACTGCTTACTGTCTGGAGCAGACTGATTTGAGGACTAATAGTGTTTTTTCCTTGCTCCTCAGCCATTTGAGTGAAGAAGACAGAAAAGCCCTATGTGGCATGCCCTTTCCATGTTTTATCTTCTTTATTTGCTTTTCCAGGCCTTCAGTTCTGGACAGCTTTGCATTGCTCTCAGGACAGCTGAACACCTTGAATAAAGTGCTAAAGCACGAGAAGACACCGCTGCTGCGGAACCAGGTGATCATCCCACTGGTGCTGTCTCCAGACCGCGATGAGGAGATCATGGTAAGCATGTCCCCTGAGTATCAGAAAGGGCAGGAAGTACTTCTGTCTGAGAGCTGCTTTGCTGTGGAGTTTTCACCTACAAACACTTGCACTGGATACACTTTACAGGAGGTGTTGCTGTTAATAAATACGTTGTTGTTACTAAACAGGCACAGTGCAAATTCCTAGACAAGTTGTTGAAACTTCCTAAGGCTCCCCAGATCAAGGTTTTCCCTGTAGCCTTGTCCAGCACCACGGCCTGTGCCCTGGTCTGGAGCTGCCTGGTGCTGGGCTGGAGGGAGAGGCTCTGAGTGAGGCTTGTGCCCCATTGCAGAGGCAGACAGAGGGGCGTGTGCCAGTGTTCAGCCATGAAGTGGTGCCCGACCACCTTCGAACTAAGCCCGACCCTGAGGTGGAGGAGCAGGAGAAGCAGCTGATCACAGATGCAGCTCGAATCAGCCCTGATGCAGCTCAGGTAGGTAAAGAAGGGTTTGATACTTCTGCCTCTTACCCCTAGGGCATGAGATGCCTTTTAACTGCTTCCTTCACCCTTCCATTTGACAGTTTTCTTTTTCACCTGTGTCCTTTCCTGTCTGAGATTTCTCCTGCTAACCATAGCTGAGGTTTGGTTTCATCCACAGTTTCACAAGGGTATCCAGCTCTCTGGCTGTTCACAGGAGCTGCCCTCCAACCAGTCTGAGGTGAAGGCTGCTGCCCTCCAACCAGTCTGAGGTGAAGGCTGTCCCAACTCCACAGTGTCCTCCTGCATTAGCACTCTAAGCTCAGCTATCAAAACACATATTTGGTTACATGGATCCGGGGAAGGGAAAGCTTGTTCATTTATCTTGCTGATTTGTACTGAGTTGGAGGTATCCTGGCAGTTTCTGACAGTTTTCATTTTGCAGAAACAGATCCAAAGTCTGAACAAAATGTGCTCAAATTTGCTGGAGAAAATCAGTAAGGAGGAGCGTGAATCTGAAAGTGGAGGTATGTCACTGAGGTGGAAGTGGGGTATGGGATCTAAGCAGCAAATTTGAGAGATTAGAGGGGGGAAAATAGGTATATTGGAGAGACTGAAATATGAGAAACACAGTTGAGCAGCACAAATGAAAACATTCCAGAAGATGCAAGATTGGCTGTCCTGGAGCCCCCTAATTTGAGAAGGGAGCGTGTGGGTGCAACGTGAAGGTCACCCCAGCCCTTTGACACATCCACCTTTGAGGAGGTGATAAGTATCTGCCAAGAAAATTTCCCAATCAACTTTAATTAATAAAAATAGCTGTGAAAATGCAGCAGCAGTGAATGAGAAACCCTTTAGCTATGTTCTGAAGGAGTCCCCATGTTGGCAGGCTTTTGTGTGATCCTGTCTAGATAATAGGTGCTTCAGGCTCATGGCCAACCTTTTCTGGTTGTGGTGTTCACTATTCCTGGGAGTGCCACACACTACCCATAAAGGCAGTGGCGTTGTTTTTACTCTCATCTTTGACACAGGACCTGAGCACAGATTCTGTCTGCTATCTGGGAATAACAGTGTAACTGGGCACATATGTGGCAAAAAGACTTGCAGACACCACCTTGCTTATGAGCTTCCAAAAGGGGATGTTGCTATTGTTTGTCTGAATCACAGTGTTACCTGCCATAGGATTCAGCATGCAATAGCCTTTAGTGGCAGCTTCTTATGGGCATGGAGGAGTTAGGTCACTCTGTCCTCCTTGCACGAGCTGATTATGCCCTGCTCTCAGTGAAAAAGCTCTTGGATCACCAGTGTCCATTGATTTTGCAGCTTCCTTGACCTTGCTGAGACTCCTGTAGGACAGCCTGTAAGAAACTCATCTCTTATTGCACGCACTAAAGTAGCAGAAAAGTAAATTCAGGACCAGCTATGCTACTTCTTAGACCTGATTGCCAAGTCTAAAAATAACTTTCAAACTACCTTCATTTTTTACAGGTTTACGGCAGAACAAGCAGACCTTCAACCCTGCAGACACCAATGCCCTGGTAGCAGCTGTGGCCTTTGGGAAGGGGCTGTCAAACCGCAGACCCCCGGGCTCTGGGGCATCTGTCCAGTCAGGCCAGCCAGGAGCTGGTGCCATCATTGCAGGTGCTTCTGGCATGCAGCAGGTGCCAATGACAGGTGCACCAGCTCAGCAGCAGCCAATGCTGGCAGGAGTGCAGATGGCACCAGCAGGGCAGCCAGGTAAAGTTCCATATCTGAGATCAGTTGAAACCCAGGGACCAGGAAAGACAAATGCAGATGTGGAGATTCCTCCCCAGTCACCTTTTAGATGTGACTAAGTATGAGGTTCCTTTTGGGCCTTAATGATATGAGTCAGGTTGTAATAGAGGAGTAATACCTGTTTAAAATTGGCTCAGAGGGTGAGGTGGATCTCAGCCAACCAGCTTCAGCTCCTTAACTCCCTCTGCAATACTGTTTTAATAATAGACTTAGGGAACATAGGATCATGGAGATCTCTCTCAATATGGAGAGAGATCACAGTGTAGTTTTCAGGGATACTGGTGGTTTTCCTGTGAAATTTAAGTTGGGGTAGGTAATAAAGTGGAAAAGTTTGATGGTAATGAGTTATTTAAGGTAAGAAAAGAAAGTTTTCTGTAAAAAGGTAGAAGGATTTCCTATACAAAGTGACTTTGCTTAACAGCAGTAGATGACATTTGCATTGAATATAAAGTGAAATACATAGGCATAGAAATTTGACTACACATCCAGCACCTGGACTCTAAGCTAGTTACTTGTATTTGTGAAATACATCTATGATAGAAGAGTTCTGTAAAGACAATAATTGTGTATTCAGCTGGGGCAGAAATGCAAGCCAAATGCTAGGAATGTCTAGAAAAGGAAGAGGGAAACAGAATATCTTTAGGCTATTCTGTAAATCCATTGGGTACCCACATCTGCAATATTATGGGCAGTTCTGATATCTCCTGTGCTAGTGGGCATAGCTTTGGGCTAGGGAGAAGAAACTGGAAGCATATAAAATCCCAAATTATATACAGCAGGCAAATGAATGATTTGCCTCATTTGCAGGAGGCCTCATTTGCCTCCCATGATACAGAAGGATTGGTGAAACTGCACCAATCAAAATGTGGGCTTGTAGATTTAGAATGAAAGGGAGATACTTTTCTGAATGCTAAATAATTACACTGTAGAGCACATTGCCTAGTTTGTGATAGGCAGATAATGTTTATATGAGATGGAAAAAGAAGTAAGTAAATAGACTTCTGGGTGAAAAATGAGTCAGTATCTAATCCTGAGGATACCAACTCTGATTCCTTGACCCTGAGGCACAATATGATAGAAGCAGAATAGGTATTCTGCATGGAAATCACTGCAGGCTTGCCCTATTCTGGTATTCCTACTTTAAAATCCTCTGCTCTCAGGAATGGGGTTGGCCTGGGGGACCTGCAGGCTAACCCTGTATTGTCAGAATGTTTATGTTAATTGCAGTTTAGGATATCCTATATCCTAATTGATGTTTTCTTGTCTGTATATAATGATTGTTGTTCACATGTGTACTTGAGCAACAGTATTGATCCTGAGTTAAATATGTATTTATGTAAGAGTTAGAAAGTAATTTCCACTGTAATTTGGTAACAAAGAAGACCTCCTGTGATTCCTCCTGAATACCCAGAGATACTGTATCCAGGCTGGGGAGGCAGTCACTTCTGTAGGCCTAGCAGAGAGTGCACTGATAACGAGAGCACTTGTCCAGCCTGCGTGATAGGGAAAGTACCTCTTGATAAGGGCACTATTTTGCTTTTGATAGTGTCCATAGCTGAGCCTGAAAGAATACAAGAACAAAGTATATCTTTACCACAGTTGCCTATCAGGGATTTTAAGCCAGAGTTTGGTTTGATACCATTGGGTCCAGGAGCCATTAATTTTTGCAGTTCCTGTTTGAATTACAGTTTTGACTTCTACAACACCCATGGCAGTATGTCCCACAGCTTTATCACATTTTGCTTCAAATCTTTTTGATGTTTGAATATTTTGCTTGATAATTTTATTGCATTTTTCTTTTTTTACCCATGTTGTGAGAAATGGTGAATAACCATTCCTCAGTTACCTCCTCCATACTAGTTTTCATGTTTTGGAAATCTGTCATGTCTCCTTCCTTTATCTATTTTTAGGTGGTTTTCCCTTTGCTAAGTCCTATTCTCCTTAATATGACTTTGTGTGAAAATTATAACTTGGATCTTCCTTTTCACTCTTACATGCACTTTTTCTGGTTGTTCTCAAGACTGGGAAGACCACAGCCACTCACAGTGTCTCAGATGTGGGTGAACCATACAGTTTGGTTCACTGTTGCTTTTGGAGTGATATCTAACAGTATTTGTCTTTGATTTTTAGTATCTATCAGTTGCTGTTAGATCTCTATCAGTTACCTGTCCATTCATTGCTGAGAGTAACCCACTATGGATATGTTTGAGAAAGTTTAATTATCTTTATTGGTTTAGGCTTTTGCTTATCAAATCTTTTCTCATCCTGCTGCACTATAACTTTAACTTTCAGAAGTTACCCTTTTTTTTCTGGTTCAATTTGAAGACACTGAAGGAGTGTTTTTTTAATATCTCTCTGTGCTGCTCTTTAATCACTATTTATTTTTCAGATCATCTCAGTTTTGTCTAACACTCTACACTTAGTGTAAGCTGCTAGTAAGATGTCTTTGAACACACTCCCATGTGAGATTGCTATCAGCAGAGAGTAATAATGCCCAAGAGGTGGATGTGGTTACAAGAAGTTACGAAATCTGAGAGAGGCTTAGCAATTTATATATATACACCCTGACTATAAATAATGCTGCAGGGAAGGGGCTACTGAGACTCTGAAATGGAAGTGGACACAGTCTGGGGTCTTCTGTGTGTGCTGCTGCCAGCAACTTCTGTGAGACTAAGTCCAACACTCTTGCAGGACCCTCCTGACAAAGGGAAAGGCTTACTGAGGATGAAAAAATAATAGAATTGAAGAGGATAGCAGGAAGACACAGGAATTGTCAAGGAGATTTGTCAGTAGAGAAAGATGCCAATTTGTGGAATAGATTGATCATGTAGGTCAGAAGCTGAAAGGTTCTGTAGCAAATGAGCCTGGCGTAGAACTGGAAAAGCCCAGACAGGGTAGTTGTGAGTCTTGTGTGCTCCTGAGCAAATGTCCTCTCATATTACTGATTTTGCACTGCTTTTTCTCTTTTCTCTCTGCAGGAAAAATGCCGAGCGGCATAAAAACAAATATAAAATCTGCCTCAATGCATCCGTATCAGAGATGAGCTGAGGTGAAACAGACCCGGGGAACAGCAACATTTGTTACTGCTGCAGGCACCCCACCTGGATTCCTTCTAGGACTTCCAAGTCCCTCCACATATCCACACACCATATTTGGGAAGACAGGGTTTATAAGGCCCTTCCCTGTATTTTATTTAGTGCTGGGTGGCTTGTGTGGAGCTGCTGCTGGCCATGTCTCCTGGACACAAGTACTTCTCTGTTCAGCCAGAGCAGAGGACTTTGCTTCTGGTATGGATGCTATCTTCTCCAGGTCTGTTCTGGAGGATCACTACCCTTTCCTGACAGAGAACCTGAAGAGCTGCACAGAGCTCTTGTTTCTGCTTGTTCACTTGTTATGTTCTTTCTTTACTTGGTCTTGTTTAATAAAGACCTTGTTATGCTCGCTGTGAGACACTGTGTCCATCTCTTGGCTCATAAGGACTCTTATTTCCCTTTGGGTAAGGCTACAGAGCAGCACCAGTCTAAACCACACTGAAAATGTTGGAGGCCAAGTGCTGGAGCTGCAGGTCTGTGTGTAAAGGGGTGTAGCAGAGTGAGTCAGCAGGGTACAGACATAAGCAGCAAACATCTTGTGCATCAAAAACCAATTATGGCTCTACTCCAGAAAGCAAAATACTGGGAAGGACTATTTCAAGGCCCACAGCAAGAAGACAGCACTTGAGGAACAGAAGCACAGAGCTTTTGTATTCTGATGCTGCAGCAAATCCCAGCTGGATCTGATTTCACTTCAGTGCTTCTCTGCTTCTGTTTTCTATAAAGTTTATTAGCTGCTTCAGGAGTCATTTATCACTTCAGAAAGGTATTTCAATGTGAGCAGGACTGTGACACTTCTGCATGGCCAGGTTGTGAAGTCTGGCCCATTTCTCTTAGGAACTGAGCACTGTGAAGCCATCCCTGTTCTACTTTATGCCCTTGAGCTGTAACATAATCTGCCTAATGAGAGATTCCCGTGAGACAAAAGGGTGGGGACACATGCCCGTGGAGCCTGTCAGTACATACAGCACTATCCTAAAGGACAAATGTCCTGCCCATGGTTGCTCTTGCATGGACTTCCTTCTGACTTGTGTTGAAAGCCAGCAGTGTATTTTACTCAATAGCATCTGTCAGCAATCTTCGGGTGAGGAAATCTCCACTCAGCAGATACAGCCTGCAGCTGCTCCTGCACTGCTTGCCTGTGAGCTAATCAGATCCAGCTTATTTGTGGAGGCTGTGAGCTGTTCTCCCAAAACAAAACCGTCCACAAAGCTGTGACTAGGGCAGTTATTGACCCATTTTGACATGCTGGCCCTTGAAAAGCACTGAGCTGGGAAGTAGAAAGTTGAGCTGGAAGCACAAACAGCTTATACAATAGCAAAGCTGCTCCACTACAAATGAGTCTGTCTGCAGTGACAGCATCCCAGCCAGACTGGTGCAATTGCTTTTTGCTCCTAATGAATGTGGAGGTCCTGGCTCTCTAGGATGCCACTGACTACAGCAGGGAACTGGTGTGGAGGCAAGTTACTGGTTCCAGTGTGAGTGGTTTGTGCAAAACCAAGCCTGGCAGCCGGGGAATCGGAGCCTGCAGGGCTATTCCTGTGGCGTGCTGAGAACCATGGGGATGGCTGTTCCCTGCTCTGTCTCATGTCCTTGCTTTGGTTGGAAAGGAAGGCAGAACACTGTATGTGTCAGATCCTTGGCACTCATCATTCATGGAGCCTCAGCTCTAGGATTCTGCTTTGCTTCATCCCCTCAGAGTGGCTTCCTTATAAAGCTAAAATGCCTCGGTGCCAGAGCGCAGGGCCAGCAGCTGCCTGGAGCGATTCGGGCAGCCCGGGACACAGGCAGGGCATGGCTGCCTGCTGCCCACGCCAGCCTGAGTAACACGCCTCCCAAACCGCCTCCAGTGGGGCAGGCCAGACCTTTCACACAATTGGACTGCAGGGAGGGAAGCACAGGCAGGTTTTTTTCCATAGATTATAAAGCAGGGAGGCTGGCCAGGCTCCCAGGCTCCCAGCGTAACTTCCTGCATGACACAGGCTGCCTTGAATTAGTTCTTGTGTAAATTAGAGCACTGTTGTTAGGAAAACAGTTGATTTTAAACTGGTGTGTCCCTGCTACAGTGGCTGGTAGGTTGTTCTAGAAACTGTTTTCCTTGTTTCACCTTCGACTGAAGCTGCATTTCTTTAATTCCCTTCAAGTCAGTGGATCTTCTCAGGAAGGAACTGAGCCTCTGAGTTGTTAGTACCAGAGGAGTCCGATATTATGATCGAGCTTTCCTGATCCTTTGTTAAGACAGACTGAACTGATGAAAGTCCCTTTTGCTTTAAGGCATATTTTCCATTTCTTGACTCACATACAAATCTTCTTATGCATCTGTGTCCCTTGGGACACTGGACCAGGACATGCTATTCTAATTGTGGGAATGGGAATTTCAGATGTAGAGCGACTTTAACCTCCTTATCCAGTTGCTGCTAGTGTTTGAATGTTTAAACAGGGAACAGGGACAAGCCTTTTACCCATAAAGTTACTGTGGAATTCATGGTCCACTGCTTGTCACTGTGGTCTGCATGTCCAACAGGGATTCACTGCTCCCAGTGCACTGTGTCAGAATAAAAGTGTGACCTGCTGGGTCAGGGCAAAGGCTCAGGCTGTGTCCTGCTGTTGCAGCAGCCAAGTAGGTGATTGGGAAGCACACTTCCTGTGAGCATGGGATGTGCTGCCATTCTGAATTCTTGTGTTTTTTTCCCCTGCCTTATCCAATCCCTTTTGAACTCATCTCTTCCAAGCAGGATAATTTTGGCAGGAAGGAAGCTCAGCCCTGGCATGGCAGGTGCTGCTGGTCTGTCTGGGCTCCAGTTCAGGTGCAGGAGAGCGATGGAGGAGGGCACAGGTTTGTTCTGGCCCCCCAAACCTCCCCTCAGTACCTGTACCAGCTTTACCCTGCTGCAAACATATGCTCAGTACCTGCTCCCAGAGGGGAGCAGCTCCTCTCCTGCCTAACACTTGGCCAGGCCACCCATGAGCTGGTTCCTTGACTGCACACACTGCTGTACCAGCTCTCTGATACTGAAGAATGTGCCAAAAAATTTATCATGTTAGTCTGACAGGCTTATTGTCTGTAATCCTTGTTGATTGGTATTTACATTTCTCTGCTTTAAGTCTTTATCAATATGATCACATATTTTTTGGTCATTATTTTCCATAGGATGTCTCTTGAATAGACACACCTGTTTACTAGGCCATCCTGTTTACTCTTTTAATATGCTGGCATAACATCAACTTGCTTGTTCTCTGGAGCTTCTCCAGGTTTCCTTGTGTTACTGGATCTCAGCATTAATAGTTTGGATGTTTAAAAATAGGTGTTATTTTTTTAGATGCATGATACCCAGACTGAAGAGTTTTCAACATTTGCCTTATGCAACTGTTTTTTAACATCTTCCTGAGTTACTGTTAGAGTGGAAAGTGCTTCACCCTCATGACAGGAATGCTTCATCTGGCCTTCTCCCAAATGCAGGAGAGAGATATTTATTGCCTTTCCTTCCTGCCCAGCTACCCACAGGCCCACTGTTCCCAGTCTGTATCGCACATGCAGCCATGGTGGGTCATGCCCACAGCCTGTCCTGCTGCTGCCCTGGGCTGCATCATCCCTGGGAGCCATGAAGCTCAGAGTGGTGCCACCACTTCCCTGCATCTCTCTGCATCCCGTGATCAGCATGACAAGCACCTGCTGCTTGTTTGTTCTCTTGTCCCGTCCCCAAGCAGCGATGTGCACACAGATGTCTTCTGTTTAAACGAGCAAAACATAACATTTTGTTTGTTTTTTTAACCTACAGATCTTTTAAGTGGATGTCATTAAGCCTTTATAGTGAAGTGAAGTGTGTGAGGTGTGAGGGAAGAAGCAACTGAAAAGATAGGGGGACAGAGGAGTAGGGGAACCTCTTCAGTTCCATACCACAGGTAAGGCAGGGTTTGGTTTCCATCCTCCTGCTAGGACAGGATCTTTCTGCCAGAAACATCTGGGACCAAAGAAGAAGTCTTGTGGTGGTTGGGTTGAAAAAGCCAGAGCACTTTTATGCTAAGAAGCAAGATAATGGGGTGAGTGCTGCCAAAGGGTGTTCAGCCAAGTTTTTCATCTGCATTGTTTCCAAAGCAGCTTCACCTGCAGCTCACTGAGGGGAGACAAACACATGGAAACAGCAGCAGAAGATGCATTTTAACTGACCTCTGAAAAGCTCAGAGACTGCTTGGAAGTCAAAGGCACAACCACAGGGTAAGTGGTCAAGTGGTGGAAACAGCTCCCCAGTCTGGGTCTTTGCTTTTCCCTGGGCTCCCTGCATGAGCTTGGTGGCCCCAGGAGAGGCAGAGCCTGTCTATGTGACAGCTGGTACCTACAAATGAATACACAGCTGCTTTCAAAAAATCCCATGGATCTCCTCCTTCCACCTAAGGGCAATAAATCTTCAACTATCTTAGACACAAAATGTTACAACTTTGTACCTCACAGAGATGCTGTGGTGGTAAAAGCTCATGCTCAAGAAACAGGACTTTTGGATGTGTTTGTAATACATGCCATAAAAATAGTCCAAGCTGATGTGATTCCACAGTTTATTTATTGTTCCTATGATACTGCAGCTCTCTGGCTGGATCCAGGAACACTGCCTTGGTGGAAACCTGCACTTAGAAATTAATGAAAACCTTCTGCAATTTCCCTAGGAGTAACCCTGTACATAAGCATAATGCAAAGCATGCTGTCTGGCTCCTCTGAAGGAGAAGCCTTTGTCCTTTTTATATTTTTGGTGTGTGTTTTTTAAAGAAAGGAAATTACTGCATGTATATTTCTGACTGAGATGCATATTTTCTAAAGTCAGGGGTTCAAGAGCTGTAGTTCTTGTTGCAGCTATCTTATCACCGCTGCTCAGATTCTGTCATTGATTTACCTGCTGATTCTAAGCCTTCTCCCTTTGCTACCATTGTGTCCAAGCAGTTTCTGCACTGAAATAGCAGTGGGTGCTAAGTCCAGCCTGGTATGGCAGCTGCTTTCCTCTGAGTAAAGACTGTGCCCCAGGGTACTTTTGCATGAAGTTTTTTATTTGCTGGCCATGCATTGGGGTAAAGGCCATGCTTTGGGGCTCTGCTGTCTGTGGGTGTTATTTCAAAGCTGCAGCATTTCCCAGGATGTTCCTCTTTTGAAGGCAGATCTCCCCCCTCTATGCCTGTTGCCAGGTGGCTTTGGTGGGACGTGGCTGTCTCCCCCTGCCACCTCCCAGTCTTGGGCTCTGCCCACCTTGGCCTGCAGCACAGAGGTGTGCTGCTCCCACGGGAATTTGCCTTTGAAACGTGCAGCGGATGTTTATGTGGAGTTTATTTTTGGTACTGAAGTCGGGGTCCTGCTGTGTGATATGAGAGACAGCTCCTGTCTCCTGCTTTGCTGCAGCAGCATGGCGGGACTTCAAAGCACTGCCCCAAGAACCCGTGGCAGTAGCTAACGCAGGAACGGTTTGCATTCCCCTGAGAAACATGCTCTGCATAAGTGAGACTGTGGAACCAATTTTGGTGTATTTAGGCTCTATGGACATCACAGCAGTAGAAACATCATCAATCGTCATTTTCATCATCATCGTTGTCATGATGGCACAGCCTGTTTTGCTCTGTCAGCAGAACAATGCACCAGGTTGTGACTTGATTGCACACGGAGCTGTGTGGGAGCTCCCACGTGTGCAGCACCCCGCAGCTGGGCAGGGAGCCGGGCAGCCTCGGGAGGAGCCGGGCAGTACTGGGGGGGCCCGGCAGCCCTGGGGGAGCCGGGCAGCCCCGGGAGGAGCCGGGCAATACTGGGGGGGCCCGGCAGCCCTGGGAAAGCCGGGCAGCCCCGGGGCCGCGGCAGCTGGAGCTGGGCAGCCCTGGGCTGCGGAAGCCCCACTGCAGCTGCTGGGGAAGTAATGACTCACAGAATGCTGCTGTGGGTGCAACCACCATTCCTCTTAAATGTTGGGATTCACTCACACAGAGAGTAAAACCAATAGGAAATGACAGGAGTGTTCCAACCCACGTTTTGAGCACGCAGCTCCCTCTCCCTTTGCCTCTGTGTCCTGTACTCCCTGGTGTGTCTTGCTGGAGCTCAGGTGCAAGATGCTTGTCCCCTCACATGCATTCAGGGAGGCCATCAACAACACTTTTTTGGGAGGTGAGTATACACCTGTTACTGGGAGAAACAGTGCAGCCCCTCCCCATGGGAGCTGCCCCACTCCTACTCTCCCCTTTCCCTGTGCCCCTTGGACCTGCCAGGCAGGTGCAGTGGGCCATGGCAGACCTGCCACATGTTTTCTTATCCCTCAATTTCCTTTTTCTCCCTACCCATTGTGGGTCTCAGGACATGTACTTGTGCTGCTGACTGTGCCAGTGGACAACCTCAGACACAGAGAAGATGCCAGGCAGGCCAGAGAGGAGAGTATCCCCTGCCAGCCTGCAGCCCAGACAGGCAGGCAAAGCCCAGCCCTGGCTGGAGCTAAACATGGCCTCATTTCATGGCAAAACAATTCCTCTTTGTGCAGCCTGTTCTCCCAGAACAATCCTCTGCTCTGACAATATCCTTTTTATGGCTTAGTCCCTGTGGAGTGACCAGCAGTGTGCTCAGCCTGATGCCTGGCAGCTCACACCCCACTGCCACATGGCCGAGGTGCAGCACCTGCGATCCCTGCCCTGGGCAGCCTCTGCTGAGACTCTGTGGCTACTTAAGGTCAAGGCAAAATCTTCTCAGGAAAGTCCCCAGCACAGCCTGAAGCACCTGGGAGGGTTTTTTCTTTTACCTTTGGTCACTCCATGGAGCTGCATGGCACCACTGTTCCACAAGTTAGGAGGACAGTCCTGGGACACAGCTGTGGAGCGTGACATATAGGTGTCGAGTCACCAAATCTGACTGTGATCCCAGCTCCCTGAGTGAAGAAGTCACACAGCTTCACCAAGCTGCCCCCTCAGGCTCCAGACAGTCTGGGACAGGTTGCCAGAGATTATCAACTCCTGTGGGCTTTAAATCATAGAGGTAAAATGAAATTACTTTGTATGGAAAGGGGACTCTGGGGATGAGCAGGGCCGTGGCTTTCTCATCACCTGCTTTTTCTCTCTTCAGGAGCATATGCCCATGTACCCAGCCTTGAAAGGTCCCTGAGAAGGGGCGGTTTTCATGTCCCTACAAGAGACAGAGCTCCCAGAGTTCCTGTGGTCTTCTGCCAAGGTGTAGCTTGTGGCCAGGCACCAATACTTGTACAGTAACCAAGGACTCCTGTTGAGCTGCATGTCCTGAAACCTTCCGACCTCCTGACCATTTCCTGCCTCCTGCCAGTGCACTCTGGGCCTTGAGGTGGTCCTGCCATGCCTGCTGCCGTGCAGAGACACTGAAGAATGGGCTTCTCCAGGCTTTTAGGATCCTCAGACACCTTGCTGTGTCTATGGCTTGGCTTCTTTCCCTCACCCTGCCCCAAGATTTGGTGGATTTGAAACAAGCACCATTATTCCATAAGACTATCCTCTAGGCCACACGAACAAGTAAAGATGCTTTAACAGGTCCAAAGTGGGCTGAAACTTCTGGCATGTCTGTGGAGGACCCCAGGGTGCCCTGTATTGCTGGGGTGATGCTGCCAGCCCATGGAGGTGGGTGGCAGGGCTCACACTGGAGAGGCTGCTACACAGCTGACAAAGAATTCTTGTCGCAGTAGGAAACAACAGTCATGTGTGCTGCCCACCCCAGCTGGAAGGCAAAGTCCAGCAATTAAACACACCGGGGTGAAAGTCTGCTGTCAAACCTCCAGGGCACCACCACGGTGCCAGCAAGATCCCAGGTGATGCTCACACTGCCCCTTCCATCTCAGGGAGTGCCTTTTTGCAGGTGGCATTTTAATGTAAATCTAAGTGTCATGTTACAACAGGGGTTTCAGCGGGGTCATTTCGTGCCTGTTGGCTACAGAAATGTTGTAGGTTGTTTGCTGGTAGCTTGAGGGGCTTATAGGGACCTCAGATTCCAGGAATGCAAGCATTTCTTTTGGCTTAAGGGAAGAGGGCAACAGTGATGGGGTATTTGGCCTTTACTGCCACTACAATGTAATCAGCACAAATAACAAAAATTTTTCACAGGGTGAGTCACTTAATCTTGATATCAGCTGTGGAAGGAGGCAACACACCAGCCTGAACACATGCCCAGGCATGGCCTACCTGCCCACCTCCACTTTCTGAAATTGCAGAGTGACATGATGGCATTTAATGGGCCTTCAGGTGCTGACTAGTGTCATCTCTCACCACTTTTAGTGGCCATAAAAGGCTTTTTTGATTCTCTCAGTATAGACAGAGGTGTTGCAGGAGTATTTCTTGGATGTGTTGAGATTGTGAGCAAATTCAACTTACCATTTTTTTTTCCCTTGGAGCCACAGAGAAAGTGTGCAGCAATGATTTGTGGTTGATACTGCTTTAGAGTCCAACCCCAGGGAAAGGGAGTAGGGTACAACAACATTAGAGAGCCAGTTTACATTCACTGTTTTTATCTGATCACATGCAAAATCTTTGGTTTTTCAGGATTAAATAGAAAAGGATGGGAGGATCTGCAAATCATCTTTCCACTCCTCAAGTGTATTAAGGTGTGTAAATTTACTATGTGTGTCAAATACATTACTGAAAAATGACAGGGCCAATTGTTTATGTGTTTAATTTCACTGAATTCATTTGAAGTTTTTATTTTCTTTTAGATTTTTTTTCAAGTTGAATAATGCTAATGTTTTTGCCTAACAAACCTCTCACCATTCAATTGATCAGTATTTAAAAAAATTCATAGCTATAAATTCATTGAACAAGAGAATACAAATTTACTGTATAAACCAGGCATGATAAAAAGGATATTTTAGTTCCCCAGAAAACAAATATTTTTAGAATTTCTAAATTGTCAGAAAACTGAGAAACTTGACACCTGAAGAGACTGAAACCTCCCATTTCCCACCCAGGTGCATGGTGAGCCTAAGCCAGTCTTCAAGACTGGCACCAGAAAAGGTGCAACACTGCACCAGCATCTCTCATTACATGCAGAAAAAAAATTATCATTACTAATCCCTGAGGTCATAACCTCTCAATGAACTTCATTCCTTTTCCATTGCTTAGTTCTTACAGACCTTCCCATCTGATAGTCTGGTAATTGTGTGCACTGAGGATGGCTTCAGCATTTGTGCCTTCAGCAAGTTACATTAGCCCACGCCTGCTTTTTGCGCCAGGGCAGAGCTGTGAGGGGAGAGAGGCGCCCTTGGCTCTGCAAGGAGCAAGGAGAAAGCAGGAGACAAGGAGCAGTGGAGGGAACAGTGCAAGGGAGGAATGCAGAGGCTCCCACTCGCCTCCATCTGACTGGGTCCCCATGCTAAGAAGGACCAGCAAGACCCTCACTAAAGCTAAAGTGAAAATGGTATGTTGTTCTCCAGGATAAGAAATAGAGGAAGGAGCTTAAGCTTTTCCAGACAGGAGCCTGGTGCAGCCCAGGCTGCTGGGAGCAAGCTCAGGTTGTTTCTTGCATTGCAGGTGAAGAATTAATGACTTGCAGGGCTGTGCCAGCTGCAGGAGTGGCTAGGGCAGGCAGGACTCCCTCGTGCAGGCATGTGACAGGATCATCTCTGGTCTGCTGGTCCAGACTGTAGTCAGGGTGACACACTTGGCTGGCTGCAAACAGCTTCTCTCCCCAGATTTCAGCTCAGATGGGCAGGATTCAAGATGCAAGCAGAAGATTACTCATCTATGAAAGATTCCCAAGACACCTTGGGAAGATCAGGCTGTACACAACAGGTCACATCACTTATGTCCCCCACCTTCCTTATTTTTGAGGGATTTTCTTTGCTATGTGTTCTTGTGCTACCCTGCTTCCAAAGAGGCTGGAAGGCAGAAACCCAGATCCACAACACGTACCACATTAGTCACCACGTACCTCCTTGCTGGAGGCTGTCCCCAGGGGCTAGGAGGGGACCCTGCATCCCCCTTTGGAGAGCACAGCACCACATCCATGTCCCTGCAGCCAGGGTGCTCCTGCAGCCCAGGGCAGGGTCCCTGCTCCAGCTGGAGCTCCTGCACAGGCTGCTGCAGCACTGCCAACTGTGGGAAGGGTGAGCACCAAGGAACACAGACACCTGCTGAGCATGGGAAGTAAACAAAGGCCAATGTGCAGACAAAGGGAGCCCATCAAAGCTAGTGAGTGTGAAAAGAACAACAAACTGATGGAGGAGAAGTAAAATGGTGAAATCTACTAGATGTGTTGGAGAATTAAGGAGTGAAACAGAAGGTGCAGTAGAAATGAAAAAAACTAATGAGCAAATGCCACAGAGAAATAATAGTGGAGGTGGCAGACACAACAGGGAAGTAGAGTCCAGGACCAAGAGAGGAGAAATAAATTGCATTCAGAGCAGAAGAAAAGACAGTGACCTGGAAATTAATTCCAATAGCAGGAAGAGGCTGGGCTGTGCAATTTGGGGCTCATTGTTAGAGCCTGACAAGCCTGCCAGCAAGGGTGGATCCAGAGGAGAGAGGAATGCTTGGAGAAAGCTATGTGATGCAGGATACAAGGTGGAAAATAATCCAGTATGAGAGAGTGAGAAGGAATCCACTGATCTCTAATTTCATGACAAACTTTGCAGCAGGGTTTCCATTGAATTAGAACACAAATCAACTAAAAATAATGTTGCAAAATAAAAGAACAAAAAAGAAAAACAGTGAAGAGTAACAAACAAGGCTGATGCCTGTACTTAACAAGGAAGAAAAAACGATCTAGACTGCTTTGGCTCTGCCAGTCTCGTGTTAACAGTATCCAGTTAAAGAGTAACACAGCACACAGGCACGAAATGGAGGATAAAATAAAATTTATTATGTCGACTAACTTGATAGCTTAAAAAAACCTCTTTCTATAAAGCTAAAGGCACTGTGTGCCCTCCAGGGAAGCAGCTCTGAACCTTGGGACCAGTTAGGAACCATGGTAGGTGTTGGGGCAGAAACAAGCACAGGAATTCCATGTGGGAAGGAGTGGAAGCAAAGACTGAGGAAAGGGAGCATATCAGGACACACAGGTTACTACTGAGGTACTTTGTGGATATTTTTATAAATTATTTTCCTTAAGGACTGACGTAAATATTAGGTGTAATCTGATGAGATCAGAATGTTGTAGTGCATTAACAATGTAGGGGAAAGTAAATGAATGCTGTACCACCAAAAAAGGGCAAGAAAATCACCAGAAGAGACATTGACCTGCCTCTGCAAATGCAGCCCTGCCTGTGTCCAGGTGGGAAACTCTCACTAGGTGAGCACAAGTCTGTAACTGCTCCTGGTCACCCATCCTCAGGAGAGGAAATGTGAACAGCAAATAGAGCTACCATGGCATTAGAGGCAGGAACAGGCAGACTAGTAAGAAAATGCTGGAAAAACTTGTTTAGTCTTCCCTGTAATGGCTGAGAGGGAGATGATTGCAGTCTACAAACACACTGCAGCACGAACACCAAGGCAGGACCGTGGTGACATAAATTACAACGCTGGCACAGGAAGAAGTGTTTATTAACCAGCCGTGCATCAAATTAAGCTGGAAATGAGAAGATGATTCCTAACAATTAGAATAGTGAGTTCTGAAAACGCCTTCAGAGCAGATGAGCGCGACTCCAGTCCCGGGCACGTTTTAGGATGCAGATAGGCCTGGCTGTGGAGGCGCCACAGGACCGAAACGCTCTGGAAACTGCCCGCGGTCCGAGCCGGCGTCTCTGGGCTCTGCCCGGTGTCTCCGAAAGCTCGCGGTGCCTCTTGCGGTGTCACGAGGGGGATAAAAGCCTGTGAGCCGCAGGTTTAAGGACCTGTACGGGTCCCCCTCATGCCGTCACCACCACCCTCGAGCCAGGCCTCCGCACCGCTCGCTGACCCTGCCGCAGCCCGCATCCTTTCCCAGCCATTTTCCACTCTCCCCTCACACCACTCGGCTCCACAGGCAGAGCCCGCCCGGGCCCTCAAGCCCCACCGCGGTGGGCGTGGCCACGGAACGGGCGGGACGCTACGGGCGCACTGATTGGCCGCAGCTCTCCCGGGGGTGGGACTCTGCGCTTTCTGCCAATCGGCAGCGACGAAGGGGCGGGGCTTCCCGCTTTAATGGCGGGGGCGGCCGTGGCGGCGGCAGAGCGGGGTGCGGCTGGTGGTGAGTGCGGGTGGCCGTGGGGCGGAGGGTGTGGGGCTCGTTCTGGCCTGGCAGGGGCCGGGCTGGGGATGTCTGATCTGCTCTAGCGGTCATTTGGGGTGTTTGCGAGGGGGAGTTTGGGTGGAGGTGTCCGAGGTTAGCGGTGGGTCGAGGCTGGTGGTTGGGATGTGCTGAGGGGGCTTCGGAAGGTGGTTGCCGAGCCGGAGGATGCTGAGGAGGCCTTAGCAGGGTTTAGCTGCTTTGGAGAGTTAAGTTTTGCTGCCGGGAATGGTGGGTCCTGCCCCGGAGATGCCATGTGCTTCTTGGCACCTGTTAACTCGTGTGCTGGAGGAGGCTCGTGTGTGTATATGTCCATTTTCCCCTCACCTGGGATGCTCACGGTCATGGGAGGAGGTGTATGGTGTCTCCTCAGCGCAAGGGTGGGGAGGCCGTGGCCTGATGGGTGGGATGGGTGTTGTGGTGCTGTGACGTGCCCATGGCGGGTGATCACGCTGGGTGCGGCTGTAGAGGCTGTCACCTCTCCGGAAAGGGGAGCACCCGCAGTACCGTGTGGTAAATCCACCGGTGTGCAAACCTGCCCGTGTCAGACGGAGGGACGCAAGTGGAGTCCGAGTTGAGGTGTTGAAGTGGTTTTTGGGTTTGTGGTTTTTTTTCTCAAAAGCGACAGGGTCCTGTGAGGAGCTGTAGTGCTCCTTGGCTCACAGCCTGGTGCCGCTGTCTCAGCGCACCCATGGTGCCATTCCCTGAGCAGTCGGCCGCTCTCCTTCGGGGCAGAGCCGGCCCCTCTATGCGAGGCTGGGACGCCTTCCCGGCCGGCCGGGGGCAAGGACTGTTCCTCCACGCTGTGTTCCGTGGCACAAACACCGGCCTCTGCCAGAGGCCGCGCTGGGTCCCGGCCGTGACGGGGCTGCCTCCCCACTGCTGGCCGGTGGCCCGAGCCGGGGGTACGCCTGCTTCCCGGCTCAGGGACCGCCGGCTGCGCAGCCTCAGGAGCGAGATCGGCATCGCCCTGTTGGCGCTTTGGCGGGATCGTCCCGGCTCCACAGGCAGCGGAGTAGCCCCGCGGGCTCGCTGGAAGGTGGCTGAAGCCGCACACGTCGCGGCGGCGGCGCGGGGCCTCTGTGGGCCCGCTGCGGCCCTTCCCAGCCGCGCAGGCCCCGCTTCCGGGCCCGTCCGCGCCACACCCGAGCCGGGCCGGGAACCGCCCGGGCGGGGGGACCCGGCGCTCCCTCCGGCGGCAGCGGGGCCGGGGCCTTTGCCAGAGGGACTGGCAGGGGTGGCAGCAAGGCTGAGCGGGGCTCTGCCCGGCTCCTGCCGTGGGCACCGGGCTGAGCCGCGGGTACGCTGAGGGCTGTGGTATCCTGGGGCTTCTCTGCAGCGGGGCGCGAGCAGCTCCCGGCGGCCGGGCAGCTTTCTTTTCCCCAGCCGTCAGCATCAATGTAACCATTCAGACGGCTCTTCCCTCCTCCCCCGGGCAGGGTGGCAGTACCAGGCCTCCCCCGCTGCTGCGACACAATGTCAGCTTTGAGTGCCGGCTCGTGTAGGTGCTTGGCCTCCCGCTGGCCCTCGCTCTGGAACGCGGCGGCAGGAGGAGGCGGTCACTGTCACCCCCCTGGCAGCAGCGGCAGGAGGAGGCGGTCACTGTCACCCCCCTGGTAGCAGCAGGAGGAGGTCACTGTCACCCCCATGGTAGCAGCAGTTGCCTGGCCTCGGGCTAACCTGGCCCTGGTGTTGGTCGTTCACAGCGGTCTGTGCTTCCTTGACCATTGCGGGCTCGATAAGCACTGGCAGTTCAGGGCATGGTGTGTAGATCTCTTTACATGGGCCGGTTCCTCTGTTGTAACGAAAGGGAAGCTGGGAAAGCTACTTATTTTTACGTTGTAACAGACTAAATGAGGCAGCATAAATAGGCATTGCAACAAGAGGCTAAGCTTTGGGGGTGGCAGTCTGTGCCTCGGTGCCTGGGCTGCTGCCTGCAGAGGGGCTGTCAGGTGCTTTCCCTGTGACTGATCATGTCGGTTCTGAAGTCCTAAAGGCAGGGAGGGAAAAGTGGGGTGAATACTCCTTCCTATGCTCAGTGGGGAGCATGGAATAACACTGGGTGCTTTACCTGCTGGTGCATTTCCTCAGAGCATCTCTTCCCCTCCTGGAGGCCAGGATTGCCTGTGCAGCAGTGCATCCATCCTGCTGTGCTGTCCCAAACTGACCACCTTCTCTTCTACCAGAATGCAGCCAGGGCAGATTCCTAGCTGGATGGAGCTGACCTTCCCACCAGACCTGCTGGGCAGCTTCTTGAGGGTAGTTTAGAGTCCAACAGCTGGCTGAGACTGCTGTGCCTTATCTCTTTCCTAGGAAGCCCCTCTAGCTCATGGGTGTGAGCTGCTGCTAACAGCCTGTTCCTATGAGAAACAACAGCAAGATGCTAGCTGTTGCAGCATCTACTTGCTACATCTTGCTGTGGGGATTAAGCTGTGCCACCCACACTGCCTGGGCCTCTGTGGTCCTGCCTTATGTTGAGTTCTTATTTTTGTTTCCTGAAAGCCACTTGGGAGGAGGGGATAATGAGGTCCTTCAGGGAAGAAGTGTTAATATGAAAGTACTGTTAAAACTGAGACTAAGGAGTAAAAGCTCACTCTGACCTGGAGATGTCTCATACCATATGTAAGGGAGCTTATTGAAGTTGGATAGTGTCTGCTTTCTCTCCTGGTGGAGAAAAGCTTTGCATCCTGAGGAACCTTTGAAACTGGTCTCAGGGGCAGGTGCTTTACTGGGTGCTGTCCTTGAATGTTACAGGTGAATGCTTTCTTCTTTTCTGCTGGGGGTTACAGCACAGTGAACACTCAGCCTGAGATGCTTACGAGGGACACTGGGAGTGGTGCCTGTGATGGCCCAAGAGATGCTCTGTGTTTCTGTGCTTTTGTGTTGGAGTTCTGGTAGTTGTGCCCTGCTGGCTGTCAGATGGTGGGAGTACTTGGGCTGGAAAGTCTGGTTCTTGCCAGTCAAACAGGTGAGGCAGCTTGGGCTCTTATAGGGAGGAGACGGTCCCCAGGAGCCAGGACTCTTCCCTGCAGGAGTTGTGGGGCTGCTGTTGCTCAGAGATGACAAGTTGCAGCTGCCACAGCCTATTCCCCACTGTCAGGCTGTTGTCTGCATTCTGAGCCTTCAGTGGCTTGAGGGTGGTGGAGGTGGTAACTGGGTCTGATGTTTCTTGATGTCGTGTCATAGGGTCGATCCTTCGCTCTGGGATGGGTTGGGGTGGTGAGCTGTCACTGGCAGCAAGTTCTCCAGCTTTGTGGCAAGGAGCTCTCTTAGCCTGTGGATCAGACCAGCTAGCTTGCTCTCATAGTTTAAGATTTCTCTGTGCACATACATTCTATAACTCATGCTGCTTCTATTTAACACTAGAGGCTTTCCCTGTCTGTACAGCCATAGAAGCAAGTGCACTGACTTTGAGTGGTCAATCTACACCTGTGGTGAGATAGCCAGGCTTCATACTTCACTTTCTTTGTGCTTGGAAGGCTGTGAACCTCCTCGAAGGTGGTAACCATTAAGCCTCAGGCATGTTGGGTTCTAGGTGCATGTACTGTGGCACTGGACTATGACATCTTCATTCTGTCAGAGAATGTCCTGCTCTCTTGTTAGAAGATTGTGTGACTGCACTGCCTTCTTGGTGTGGAGGGCGCAGGACCCAAAGCTGGTGCCATGGTAAGTTCCAGGCAGTGGCCCCTTGTCTTGTTCAGAAATGTCTCTGGGTTCATGCCTGGTCTTCTTGAATAGTCAAAGCTGTTGGAGGGAGTTTGTGAGTCTTTCCTTTCTGCATCTTGCTTTGTAGATTTTAATGCCCATCTCATCTTGCTATACCCGTCTAATTAACGCACAGGCCTGAGTGGGGCAGAGCACACTAATCATTACTGTGTCATGATTACAGCCAGGGCTGTGAGAAGAGAGGTGAAGCCTTGTATTGAGGCATTTGCATAGTGATTAAAACCAGAGATGAGAGCTGTGGTACAGCCTGTCTCACCTCCAGATAGAGGTACTCTGTTTCTTTGCTAGGTGGCTTTAGAAGGCTGACCTGGTTTTGGATGCAGGTGTTAGGAGTTGGCCTGGCTCTGTCCTTCCTGAGCGTGCTCTGTGCACTCTGGGGGGCTGCTGGGTGCTTTCACTTCAGAGAGGGAGCTCAGCCATCTCTGCCTTCACCTGGTGCTGTATGAGGGAGTGACACAGATCAATATGGTTATTCAGAAAGGAATTACCTTTTTTTTTCCACTTCTGTTGGTATCTCATACTGTTTCTTTTTTCCTTCACTTCTTTATTCCCTTGTTCCTTGCTATGTCAGATTTTCTTTCTAATGTTGCCTTTTCTGTTTGTTTTTTTCACATTTCATCTGCACTCATCTCTACTGATATCAGTTCTCTGAAATGCAGCCACCAGCTTTGAATGTGATAAGGAGTAAACTACTCTTTACAGCTTGAGGAGGTGCTGCCCCTGCAAAAAGTATGCTGTGCATATTAAACCTCTTACTGCTCTTGGGGTGCTCTTGTAGGACCTTGAATTCTGATTATCTGCCTTGATTTTCGTACAAGGTTACCAAACCCTATTGCAATGGATGTCCCCCTTTCCCTGAAAGCTTGTGAGGTGCCACACTGACTGTCAGTCAGAGCTCTCCTGCTAATCTGGGAGTCTCCTCTTGCTGTCCCTGCTTCCAGTGAGTATGGGAAGGGGAGAGCTTAATCTGTTTGTAGGATGCTATCCAAAGGCCTCAGGGTTTTACAGGCACTGCGTGAGAGAGTGGTAGGCTATTAACACACACTTGGTGAGGATGAGGAAACTGCCCAGCTCCAGGCAGGGCACTTCCTGCCACTTGGGTCCAATGTGCCAGGAGCAGCACCCAGCCAGTGTGATTCCCTCACTGGTTGCAATGGCAGCTCTTGCAAGAGCTGTTACATATCACAGCTTTGAGAGTTGGCATCCCTTATGCCTCACAGTGCCTCCTGTACTGACTTCACAATGTGCTGGTGTAGAGCACACGGTACCAGGTTGGCAGCCATGTCCTTTGCACTCAGCATGAGGCATGCAAGCCAGAGGAAGTGACTAATGGATAGGGTTCAAATAGGAAAACTTATCTGGTGCTGCTAGCATAAAGTTTCCTTGCAGTCTTTGTAGTTAAGTTGTGACTGAGTTCTGGGAATGGTTGTTCTCAAATTCCAATCAGAGTTTGCCCCAAGTCCTCAGAGCTGAGGTGCCAGGCTAGCAGAGTGGCTTTACTGCCCATATCTGTTGGTGTGACTTTCCACACTTAAAACACAGAAGCTCTGGTTGTCCTGCCAGACTTGTCTTCTGTGGCTGGTGAGCTGGTGACAGGCATGTCTTTATGCTGATTTCTTTTGAGAAAAAGCATTACTTTGGAAGCATGTGGACAATGCTATCTTGAGTCTTCAGTGAAGGGCTGAAATTATTAGCAGGAATGCAAGTGTACTTGAATACAGCTCTCCTGTTGAGTGGCCTCTGCTGCATGTGTTGGAGCTGGTGTTAGGAGATGCTGTGTGTGAAATAAGTGTGTACTGCCTGGTTACAAGCCCCTCTCCCTTTCACTGAGCACAGAGCAGCAGACAGTGGAGATCCAAATTCACTTTCTGTGCCTCACTGTACACTTGAGTCTTAGAGTGATCCCCCTACAGAGCTGATAGAAAACAGGGGTTTGCAGCTTATTGCTGGCTGGGCTCCTTCTCTCTCTTGTCTTGCTCTGACTGCCTTGCTGCCTGTGTGTTGTTTGGGGCAGATAAATGTGCATGTTGCTCATCTTGCTGGATTTGCTTGTGCATGAGCTCAGGAAAGCTGCTGGAGCTGTGGCTGTGAGCTCTTGGTGATGTTTTGTGGTGCCAGCCTTGTGAGTGCAGTACACACCCCTGTCTGTGGCTGGCTTCATCAGTTCCACTCTTGTGCAGGGGAATACAGTCCCTGAGCACATGGGGCTGTGTGCAGCCTTTGCTGGACCCCATGGTGACTTTCTGGAATGTCAGGCAATTGGGTGGGTGCTATGGTGGGGAGCTGGGGCAGGAAGATGCCCTTTCCTGAGAGGTGGTGGAGCTCAAAGCTGCATCACGCAGCAAGCCTTGTTGCCAGCCTGTAGGTCAGGGATGTGAGTTAGTTTCACATCTGGCCAACTGATTATCTCCTGACCTTTGAGGGCTGCTACTCCCTGGGGAGCCCTACAGGGCCAGGCCTGCTTCAGCCAGTTCAGCAAGGGCCCTCTGCCAGCTCTCCCTGGGGTGGCAGCTCTGTGGCCACCTACCAGATGCTTTTGGTGCTGCCTTTAATTAAACTAGTGGGGAGATGGGGGTGTTTGCTTTTGCACTTATTACAGGACTGATTTCTGACCTGAATGCTGAGGAGTAGGAGTGTTCCATGTCTGGGGCAGAGTCTGTTGCTTGCAGATGGTTGTGTGGGGAGATGTGTGCCCTGCAAGGCTGTTAACAAAACCAACTCTGGGCTCTGTCAGTGTCATGGTTCTGACAGTGCTGTGGCCTCACTGGGGCTGGTCATAAAAGGCCTTGCTGTTGCTGCTGAAGTTGCACTAATTAGCTGTATAGCTTGCTGGAAATATGCAGTCTACACATTGCTTGGTGTAAGCAAGTATTTAATCCTTGATGTTGGTTACTGGAGCAGATTGCAGCCTGATACCCTAGTTTGCAAATAGTGGGAACTTTTTGTGTGACATGGGGAAGCGACTCCCTGTTGCTGAGAGATAGGAGATGTGTTGCAAGGTTTCTCTCTATCATCTAGGGTGTGTTTGGGCCCCTAGGGCTCCTGCTCATTTGGGATGCTTGGACCTATTTGCTTGATTTCTCTTCAGATGTTCAAGGCTCAGTTTTGGGTTCTGCTTCTCTTCCCAACTCCTTGCTTAAGAAGGCCAGGATTTAGGAGGAGTTAAAGTGTCCCCCATGTGCAGAGAGGACAGATCCAACCACTGAGCTGTGAACACCTGCGGTGTGTGATGTGGAGTGCAGCAAGAGCTGATGCCTGTCTGGATGATGGACCCCTCTCAAAGTGTCAAAGAGCTCAGGTTCCTGGACAGTTGGTGCTGGAAAACCCCTGCCTGCAGCAGAAAGGCTGGCATGGAGCAGGCATGGCTTAGGCAGGCAAGTGCACTTCACACCCCCCTGCCTAGTGCAGGTAACTCTTGGGTGTGCCCTGCAACTCCCACTTTGCTGCTCAGCTCTCAACTCCCCAAGGTCAGTGGCTGCCCCTTGAGGGACAGAGGAGGGCCAGACATAGCTGCATCTGCTCACTGAGCAGGGCATACTTTGGCCACTTTGGTGTAGGATGATGTAGCATGCCAGTGGGGACAGATGCCAGGTCTCCCAAAGACCTGAAGACCTCAGGGGTTTCTCTGGAGCTGTGGTTGCTCTGTTAGCTTAATTTAGCAGGATGTTGTTCTGCCTAGAGAAACCAAGGAAACCTTCTAGGTCCTTTCCATAAGGGCCTATAATTCTACTAGTAGCATAATGTATTATTTTTGTCTTGGTAGAAATCCTGGTGCTTGTCCAGAGCCTGTGTTCAGGACAAGTCCAATGCCTCCCAGCTTCCTGTGGCATGTGTGGCTGTAGGGGTGTCAGAGGTGCTTCACAAAACAGCAATAAGACAGACTTGTTACTGTTCATGTTGGTGGGCACTTCTGTGCCAGTCCTAGTTTGAAATGGGCTTCTCCCACTGCTGGGGGGCATAGCTGTCATGGCTCCTGCATTGTTTTGAGCTGGGTCCTAGCTGGCCAGTGGTACTGGAGACTTTGGCCCAGGGTCAGGGAAGTGATCCATAGTGTCTGAGCTGAAGTGTGTTCCTGCAGTGTGAGATGCAGCTCTGAGCTCAAAGACAGCTGGCACTCTCTTCTCATCCTGGCCTGCTTAAAATAGGCAAGAACTTGCAGGATTTTTGTCTCTGCCCTGGACCTGTAGTAAGGCTGACTCATTCACCTTGATAAGATAAACACAGACCTTGAATAGTCAGGTGCCTCTGCTGGGAACTGACTCTTGAGGGCTCCTCAATCTAGCAAATAAAGGTGTAGCTGGATGTAGTGGTTGAAAGCTGAAACTAGACAGACAAGTTTGGAGCTTGCTCTTAGCCATTAGAGCAACATAAAGCTCAGCAGCTTTCCAGACTTGTGCTTACTGTGTTTCCCACAGCTGAGCCTTGAGTGTCTCTTAAGGATGCAATAGTTCCTGCTACACTTCCAGCTGGCCTTTGCTGCACGTGGTGAGTGGATTATCTTGGCAGCACCCAGAACTTTAAATATTACTTGAATCACGGTGATACCACAAGTGAGTATTACTTGCTATAAAACCCTTTGAAACCTTGCTTGGGAGGGTGAACAGGTATTGTGCTGCTGAGGTGCCCCTGATATGTGGGGGGATCAGTCCTAAATGGGCTTTGCCCTATTGCTCTATCTGCCTCCAAGATGGCACAAGGAGCCACCTTCTGTGCTTTCTGAAACACAGCAAAACTTCTTGGGCTCTGTCCTTGGGCTGCATGGCTGTGCAGGCTGCTCTGGAGCCTTGCTTGGGGGAATGGGTGTTTTGGAGGATGGAGGTGAAGGAGGAGACCTCTTCCTGCCTGCTGCCCTTGCAAAGGTTAGGTGGCACTCCCCAGTCTGGAGGAATGCGGAGGGGATGACTGGGCAGGCACAGAGCCAGCACCACTGCTGCACCAAACTGATTTGCTGGGAATGGTGAGCCAGAATGGTGTGTGCCAGGCCTCCCTGAAGGTTACTGCTGGCAAAGCCTGCCATGGAGGTGCCTGGTAGCTCTGCACAGGAAGCGTCTGCTGCCACCCTGCCTGCAGCAAAGATGGCAGCGAGTTCTTCCTCTTGCTGTGAAGCTGAAGGAGCAGTGCTGGTGTTGGCTGGTGAGGGCTCGAGGTGGCAATGGCTGCTGAGTACTCAGGGACCTTGCTGGGAAGAGGGGTACTCTGGCTTCAGCTTGCTGGCTGCTGGTCTGGAAGAGGCCATGTGCTTCCTGGTGGTGGCAGCAATATACCTCCTGGGATGGCTGGGCACCCATTTCCCCAGGCCATGTGTGGGCTGTGACTCCAGTGCACCTTCTTGGAGGGAAGGGGTAGGTGGAGTGTCTGGTAGCAGCTGTGGGGAATGCCTCCCTTGCAGATGGATGAGTCAGGTGAGGCTGGGCCTGTGCTCTGCCTCCCTTCCTGCTGCTCTGGTGTCCTGTGGGCTGGGGAGAGGTTGGGGAACACAGGGAAGGGGTGAGGGTGTTTAACACTTGCCTGCAACAGTGAGAGCCCTTCCTGCTTTTCTGGAGAGCATCTGCCTAGATCACTTTCTGGTGTGTGTTCATACTGAGGATGAGCAAGTGTGGGGAGTGCCAGTCCTTCTCCCTGCAGCCTTCCATCATACGGCTTTCTCTTGTCTGGAAGGGAGTGGCAATGCCATTGCCAAGCAGGATGCACATGGCCCCTGAGGTACTAGGTTATGTGGTAGTAGTTTCTTGTCCAGAGGGTTTTGTGCAAGGATGTGAAACCAGGAACTTAGACATCAGAAACTGATGTTTGTTTCTGAACCTATGGATTTCCTTCCTCATGTAATGGGGCTGCCAGTGGTGGTGTGCTGCTTCTGTGGTGGCAATCAGTTGGCAGGAGCCCAAAGCTGACCATAAAGGCACTGTGCTGTGGAGAGTGTGGGCCAGCCCTGCATCTCTGCTCCAGGGTCAGACAGACAAGTGTGCTGAGTGATATGGCTGCCAATGCTGCTGGCAATGTCATGGTGCTTGTGGGTGATAATGCTTGAGCTTGTACAGCAGGAGCAAGATTAAGGGGCTGGAGATACAGTGCTGAGGTTGGAAGCTTTCCTAGCTGGCTTGAAATGTTGGGTTCTTGCCTTGAGTGAAGGGAAGGACTGCTGGCATTTGATGATGGTGTTCCCAGCAGAGCTGGGGAAAAACAGAGCCAGGCTCTGTGAGAAGTGAGGTGGCCTGTAGCTCAGCTGGAAAGTGGATTCTGGTGTGTGATCAGCTGAAAGCAACACTGGGCAGATGCATGACTGTTTCTCTGAAATTGGGCTTGGGGTTTACTGATCTGCAGGGCTGTGCTCTGTAGGCTGCTGTCCTGGGAGAACAGCTTCTTGATCTTCCCTGCCTCTTTCCACAGAGACACTGCCACCACCATGGAGGGGATTGTGACTATGTACCAGGACTTCATGAAGAAAGCAGGTCAGTGTTTGGCTGTGCCCAGCTATCAGACAGGCAGCATGCACTACATGCTTTAGTGCCAGAGGCACTGGGGGGTGGTCTGTCATCCCTGAAGCATCCCTTGGTGTAACTGCATCCTGCCTTTGCCCTTACACAGATGCAACTCTGGGGGTTTTGTGCTGCCTGTTATGAGGCTGTCTTGCATCAGTGCCTGTGTCAATTGTTCTGGGGCACTTGTGTTCTCCTGGGCAGATGATCTCCAGGCTGCCCTGCAGCATGGCTTCAGGCTATATTGTGCTGAGTCTGACTACACCAGCCTGTGCTCCCAGACTGCTTCCCTACTTGCACTCGTGTCCTGGAGCAGGATTGCCATGCCCTTGCCTCCCCTGTGGCAGTAGCAGTGCTGGCAGCAGGCTGGGCTGAGGATGCTGACTGCTGTGCACTGTGGCTCTCTCTGCAGACCCCCGCATCGCCGACTACCCGCTGATGCAGTCCCCGTTCCTTGTGATGGGCATCCTTCTGGGATATGTCTACTTTGTCCTATCCCTGGGTCCTCGGCTAATGGCCAACAGGAAGCCTCTAAACCTGAAGAAGTTCATGGTGCTATACAACTTCTTTCTGGTGGGACTCTCCCTTTACATAGTCTATGAGGTGAGTTATTGGTAGCTTGGTCGGACATGGGTAAAGCAGTGTGTGCAGGTTGTGTGGGTGATGGGGAGCCCTTTTCAGCCCTGGCTGTTCCCTGCCCTTCTGTGCAGAACTTGATGTGCAGTGGGTGATGTGTTAGGCCTCACCCTGATGATGCTCTTGTTGCAGTTCCTGATGGCCGGGTGGCTCACTGGGTACACCTGGCGATGCGACCCTGTGGACTTCTCACAGGACCCCAAGGCCCTCAGGGTGAGTTCTCATCCCTCTCCAGATAAGTGGGGGGAGCTTTAGTGCTTCTGTTTGGATGGCAGGGTCACAGCTCCTGCCTGTCCTGAGGCAGAGGATGTGTAGTCTCTGGGCCTTGTTTTCATGCCAGGATAACTGTATGAAGCCCTTCACTCTCTGGGCTTGTTCAGGCTGAGGCAGGTCTCTGATGTTTACCTGTTCTGTTACAGATGGTCAGTGTTGCTTGGCTCTTTGTTTTCTCCAAGTTCATTGAACTGACAGACACGGTGAGTTACTGACAAGGCCTTTTCACCACTTGCTGGGCAGGGAGCTGAGCCCAGTGTATTTGGGGTAGGTGCTTTTGCAGCCCTTCCAGTCTGACCTGGTAGTGCTTCTGTCTGGCATCACTGCCAAGGAGGCCACCCTGGAATGTTGGTGCTGAGGCCACTCTTTACATGCTTCAGCTCTGGAAGCTGTGGGGTGATCTAATGGGCAATGACAATGAGTGGGGGGGGAGGGAAGTATCATTGAGAGCACACACTGGGTTAGTGGCCCAGCCTGCTCTAGCTGCTCCCAGGCTGCAGGTTCTTAATGCTGTTGGGCTTTCATTGCAGGTCATCTTTGTCCTGCGGAAGAAGAATGAGCAGGTCACATTCCTGCACCTTTTCCACCACTCTGTTCTGCCATGGAGCTGGTGGTGGGGAGCCAAGTTTGGTCCAGGTAAGATGGCAGCTGTCTGGGTGCAGGGATTGGGTAGGGTTACCCCAGCATGCTGTTTTGGCCCTGTTGGGCTCTTAGCACCTCTGTGTAGGGCTGATTGCTGTGGAGTATTGACTTACACTAAGAAAATTTATCTTAACAGGAGGAATGGGCTCATTCCATGCCATGATCAATTCCATGGTGCATGTTGTCATGTATTTCTACTATGGGCTCTCAGCAGCAGGACCTGCCTTTCAGAAGTACCTGTGGTGGAAGAAGCACATCACAGCCATCCAGCTGGTGAGTCTGTGTGCTAGAGCAGAGCATGTGCCTGAGGTGAAGGGCAGGCCAGCCCTTGTACCTTTGAAAGGTGCAGCCTCAGCAGCAGTAGTCTCCTCTGTAGCATATTGCTCTGAGTTTTTAGCAGCTCTGCCCCACTGTGGGCCTCTGATAGCCCTACCAGCCTGGTTGGGGTGTGGATGCTGTTCAGCTCCTGGGCTGTAGCTGTGCTGGGAGGGTGAGGCACATGCTGCTCTGAGACTTGTGCCTGCCTCTTCCAGCTGCTGCTGAATGCCTCACCATAGGGAACTCTGCTTTAGACTGGGAAAGGAGTCTAGGTGTTGCCTTTAAAAATAAGGTCTCTAGTGGGTTCCCTGACCCTGCTCCTATTAATAACTTGTTCTTACTCTGCCTTGCTCCCAGGCACAGTTTGTGATTGTCTCCGTCCACATCTCCCAGTATTACTTCATGCCCAACTGCCAATACCAGTTCCCCATCTTCATCCACCTTATCTGGATTTATGGGACCATCTTCTTCATCCTCTTCTCCAACTTTTGGTACCAGTCCTACACCAAGGGCAAGCGGTTGCCCAGGGTGGCTCAACAAGCAGCCCAGCACAACGGTAGCAGCATCCATGAAAATGGCACTGTCACCAATGGCAAGGTCAAAGCCAACTAGAGGGTAAAGTGCTCCCAGAGCCAATGAGAGCCCCGGGGCAGAGGCAGCTGGGACCTGTCCCTCTGCTCCTGGGTGCCACTAGCCAAGTCAAGTGCCTACAGACTGTTGTACCCCTGTGCCCAGTCCTGCTGCCCCCTGTCTGCATGCTCAGCCCCTCTGCTCTGAGCAGCCATGGGCCACTTCTGCTCCTGGGAGGGCTTGTGCTGTTTCTCAGTGTTGCTGAGCAGAGAGGCAGCTGCCTGCATCACAGCTGTGGGGCTGCAGTCCCATTCCAGTGTTTCCAAAGGAACTTTCCCCAAGTGCCTACATCTGGCTCTTCTGCCTAGGGGCCATTTCCTTCTGAGTAGGACCAAAAGAAGAGACCGCTTCCTGTCCTGGTGCCCTCTCCTCTTCCCTGTCTCACAAGAGCTTGTATGGATGAGCAGATTCATCCCTGGCTGCTCGTTACTGCCAGCTCGTGTGAGTGCTCCTGCTCTACGATGCCTTGTGCCACTTTGTTCCATGCCACAGTGCTGCATGTCCCTTCTGGTCCCTGTGTGCCCAGCTTGGGAGCCCTGCCCTGGCATATCTGTGCCCAGGGGTCAGTGGAGAACGTAGGGGCAGTACTTGTGGGACTTAAGGGCCCAGACCTGCCCAGTACGGTACCCATGCCCTGTGCCTAGTACATAACAGGGGCTGTGACAGCCTGAAAGGCTTCCCCCTTGTGATAAGCCCAGGTTGCCTTGCTGTCCTTGTGCCTGGGCTGGGTGCTCAGTGTGGGCTTAAGCCACACTTACCTGATCCTCTAAGGCAGCTGGTGGCTTGCTCCATAGTGGGGGAGACCAAGCTCAGCCAAGTCTTGGACCACTTCCACTCCTGTTCATTCAAGACTTGAGCAATAAGTGCCCCTAAAATCAGCTCCTGGGCTCTCCTGCTCAGATCCAGCCCTGCTCTGGCCTAGCCTGAGCACAGTATAGGGCAGTTTTAAGTGAGCACCTCTTGCCTTTGTGGATCTGACTGGGCCTGTGTGAAGATGTGCTCTGTCCTTCAGCAAGGCAGTGCAGCAGTTCTCCTGGCCTGGTGCCCAACACCTGCTCTGATTGTAACCAAAACATGCTGATGGCCTCGAGGACGAGGTGAAGGAGCCAGGCCCTGTCAGATTGGGCTGCTCTTCTATCACAAATAAACAAACAGAAGGAGAAATTGCTCTGTTCTCTTGTTTTCTTGTCTCAATATAAGCCAAAGCTCTTCCAGGTGCTTGGTCCTGCCCAGCGTGGTTGAAGGCAGGGCTGGGAGAAGCAGCTGGTGTAGCAGGTTTGTGCTGGGGGAAGAGGGTGCTGGTTGTGTGCTGATGAAGCAGATGGCAGATTGTTTCCAACTGTTTTGGTAGAGCAGTGCTCAGGGCTGGATGTGTGTCAAGGCTTCTGTTGTGAAAGTGACTCCACCCTGTCAAAAAATGGCTGGGGTGGAGTGTGGGCTGGGCCCTGGGCCACCTGCCCAGGAGGAACTGCTGCTTTTCAGAAATTATGGGGATTTGAGGTATGGCAGAGCAGGGAATAGAGACTTAGGAAACTTGAGTGCTTGAGAAACAGCAGTTTGTTGCTTTCTGAATCTGCCAAAGCAAAAACTGCTGCTATCTGTGAATGCCCCTGCAGCATGGATCTGTGCACAATGTAGCTCAGGTTGGTCAGAGGAAGGTTAATGTTGCTGTCTTGTTTTTGCTGCAGAAGTATGTCTTTGCCTGGCTGGGCTTTGTTATTTTTCCAACTGTCTCATTCTGGGGTCCCTTTGGTGCTGTTGGGGTGTAGGGCTGCCTTCCCATCCCCCCATAACTGGGGCCCTCTTGAGCAGAGGGCAGCCTGGGTGCTGACTCAAGCCTGGGAAGAAGAGTGGGGAGCCAGCTGGGCAGCGTGTGGCTGGGAGGAATGTGTTAGATCAGCAGCCTCCAGATGCTGAGTTTCACTGTAGGGTTGGGTTGTGGGGTGGGAGGGCTTTGGTGGATGTCCAGCTAAAGCCCTGGAGCAGAGCCTGGTGTGAGAGAGCTCTGCTGATCTGACCTGGGCTGCTGTACACCTCAAGGCCATGCTCTGAAATGTAGGAAAACATCTTCAAGTGCCCTGAACTGGTGTGACTAATATGCCTAAGCTGCACACAGCCATCACCTGCTTCTACAGCACTCAATGTCCTTGTCTGTAAGAAGTCATGCAGTGTTCTCCCAGTTGTTGATGCTTCTCTGGAAGTAAAGACTTGGATGAGAATTTGTTCTTGTCCATGCTGAGGTGGTGTGTAATGTTAGGTCAGTGCTCAGAAGTCACCACTTCAGGAGCTGTAGGTGATGGTCCAGCTGACATGGACCTTTTCCTGTCACGCCTCCTTCTCCCCTCCCGCTGGCTCTGGCTAAAGACAGGATTGTCTTTGCTTTTGCCCAAAATAGTAACAATGCTTTAAACTACTTATGCTTGGTATTTTAGAATGGGCTGTTCCCTGCATGTGCTCTGCTCTCCCTTCCTCCAATTGTTCCTGTTAGCTGTGCTCTTCTGTGGGCTGGCCATGGCACTTGGTAATTAATATGCTGTCATGCTGTGAACTGAATTCACACCTTATAGGGCTGTGTTTACTGGGCCTGCTGGATCAGTGCCCACTTCCTTCCTCAGCTCCTCCTCACTCCAGGACTGTAAGAGACTAGCATGGGGTCAAAGACCCTGCAGTATCATTACCCTCTAGTAATGCTCAGATGTCCTCTAAGGGCTGTGTAATGCTCAGCATCTGGGTGTGGGGCATGTGCTAAGGAGAAAGAAAGAGTCTGTGAGAAAGCTGAGCTGCTTTTACATGGCACTGAAAAAATGACAGGAACTTTTTGGCATATAAAGCTTTCCTTCCAGGTCAGGGACCAGGGAAGGCCTAATCAGCTGTGGCCCTACAGGGCAAGTCTGTGCTAGCTCCCAGCACCAAGTGCAGGGGTGTGGGACAGGGCTCCTACAACAGCAGCACAGCTCTGTGGAAGAGCCCAGCCTTGCATCTTGGGTTCCTGCCTGCTTCCCCCTTAGAGACAGCTGTGGCCCGAGGATTCGTGTCCCCAAGTGGCCTGATGGGGATGCACCAGCAGCACTGCTGGGAAGGTGCTGGCTCAGTTGTTGTTTTTTGAGACTGTGCCCCCCATATCAGCTTTGTGTGTGCGGGGGTAATGTGCTCTGGTGGGTGTGGTTACACACTCACTGGCCTTGGCAGATCACAAGTTGGAACCTTTGAAGGTTCCCACTGCTGTAAGGCTCAAGAGGCAGAGCTGGTGCTAGGCACAGTGTGGTATTGTGCTGAGGGAAAGGTGAAAACAGTTAATAATCCACCCTCAGTTAATCACTGAGGGCTGATGGGAGGCACAGGCTTGGTGGAGCTGCTTTGTACAGGCCAAGGTGCTTATCAGCTGTGCAGTGTCCCCAGCAGCCCCTGGCAATGCTGGTGGCAGCTGAAGGACAGGCTTGATGGGCCTGGTGCAGCCCCACAACCTCAGACACTGTGGCTCCACCATGCAAAGCAGCATGGCTGAGCTGGTTGTTGGTCAGGTAAGGCCTCAAATATGATTCCTGCAACTTACTCCAGCACAGTTCAGCCTGGGAAAAAGGCATTTTTCCAAGTGTAGGGGAGTCAAGCTCCAATAAATGAGCTGAGCCCTGGTGCCTGCTCCCCTGCATGAAGCCTCAGTGAGGCACCAGGGCTTCCTGTCAGCAGGAGGGGAAGAGAGATCAGTTGTTGGAGGAATACGTGACTGAAGGCAAAGCACAGGGTTGGTGGTGCTTTGCGTGGCTCTTGCATGACAGCCAGGCTGGCTGTGGCAGTGGCAGCTAACCTTTTGTTTTACATCAGGCTTTATGCCAGTACCAGCCCCTTATCCAGATTTGGGGTGATTACAGCTGTTGCTCTATGTTTCCCCCCTTCCTTTTTTTTCCAAAAGCTATTCTACTCCAGCACCATAAGCAGGCAGTGATGGCTGCCTGTAGCTAACAAGACAAACTGAGATGTGCCTGCAGAGCCACAATAAGGTCCCTGTGGTTGTGAGATAGGCCAGGACAACACTAACTGAGGCTACAGCCATGCTGTGCTTTCAGCTGAGCCCGTGGTGGAACCACTGTGCTTGTAGTCAGCACCTAGATGGGGCAGGTGACATATCTGTCTCCACTAGGACAGAAACAGAAGTACAGCTCTTGCACAGCATCCTTCTGCTAGGCTGTGCTAAGCTCAGGGACCTGTAAACTGGCCCTTAAGACCTAGGTCTCCACTCCTTGCCCAGATCCCCAGCCTTGGGGAGAAGGACTTAGGTTTAGGAGCCATGGCTTTTTCTTCCATCAGACTCCATTAAGGAAAAGTCAAGTTAAGCAGTTTATTAACATTTAAAATACTGTACAGCATTTAAACCAAAAATACCCCCCCTCCCCACAACAATCCCATGGTGTCAGCGGATGCTCTGGTGAATAATACTGCTTTTGGCACAGTTTGCTTTCTCTTTCTCCTTCTTCTTGATGGGGTCCATCTCAAAACAGCGCCAGAGCCGCAGCGTTTCATCAGCAGCTGCTGATGCCACTGTTGTACCATCCGGGCTCATGGTCAGGTTGAGGATTCTAGCAGTATGGCCTGAGGAGGAGAAGGAGTGTGCAATCAGGGCTGAGCTGATCAGCACATGCACATTTACTCCTGTATGCTCCCATGAGCCCTGCCAGCTTGCATAGCTGTCCCCCCACTGGCTGTGGCAGTGTGATTTCAGACCCCAAGCATACACTTGGAGCAATGGTATCTCTTCCACAGCCCGTGGGCATGCTTTACTCCTAGCAGCATGGCCCCAGATACTGTCCTGTATCAGTGATGCTGCAGGCTCAAACCAAGGAGTGCAGCTGTCTTCAACCTCTAACAGCCCCCACCCAGGCCCTGTCCACCTACCTTGCAGCTCTGCAACTTTGGCCATTGTTGGATATTTCCATATAACTAGCTGATTTTGTGCAAATCCATGGCCTGAAATCAGCTCCTTGTAGTTAGTTGACCATAAGATAGAACAGACCTGCAAAGAGGCAGTGACACAGGTGAGACAGGGTGCTTGTGCTGATGCTCACTACTCAGAGGTGAGCATGATCCCCTCCTTCCCCATGCCTCTGGGCCTGAGGAGCCAGCAGCTCTGTGTAGGTGTGCTGCCAGAGGATGTTTGTGTCCAAGCTGATGTTCATATCTCACCTGGGAATGGGTATCAACAGTACTGAGGCAGGCACCAGAACAGACGTTCCAGATGCGGATATGTCTGTCACTAGTGCCACCTCCAGTGGCTAGAACATTCGTCTGCCATGGGCACCACGCCACAGCCTGAGAGAGGAGAGTTCATTTTAAAACATACAAGAGGCAACCTGCACCCAGCCAGTGCTGCATGCCTGCCTTGCACCACACATATCTGCCCATGGCAGCTCTGTGCTCACCTTGACAGCACCCTGGTGCTGAGTGAAGGTCTGTATGGGAGCAAAGTCTCCACCCCCACCTTGGGTGCATGGCCAGACGTTCACCAGATTGTCGTTGCCACCACTGGCCAGGTAGCGCCCATCTAAAGACCATTTGAGTCCACACACCTCCTGTGTGTGGCCAGCAAGGGTGGCCACGTGATGTTCAGCCACTCTGACATCATGGTGATGGATGTGCCCATTCCGTGCACCACTGCAGAGAGAAGAGAAGGCTTGCAGGGTCAGGCTGCACATTTTCACCCAAATCCATTTTTGTTGTTGCAAGACTGCTATACCTGCCACTGGGTTTCAACCAGTGTTACCAGCAACACTGGTCTATTGGTGTGAGTGAAACACCCACACAAGCTCTTTACAACTTCAGCACAAATTGCAATACAGGAAAGAGGCTCCAACAGATAAGGCTGAGTAAGAATCCCAAGCCAGGACAAACTTCTCTCTGCCTTCCCTAACCCATGCCACACATAGATTGAGGGATAGGAGCTTGCAACCACTGAGAGCTGCCCTTGACCCACTGCTTTACCTGGAGAGGATGTAGCTGTTCCAGCTGAGGGTTCCCACACGGGCACAATGGCTGGTCATGTTTCGGAGACGTTTCTGCTGCTGAACGTCCCATAGCTAGAGAGGTAAAGTAAAAAGTTCTTCAGAAGAAACCCAATCCTGTTTCTATGCCCTAGGAACCTCACTGCACAGGCTCTGGCATTCAGCTTTCTCAGTAAGGGAACAGAGAAAGTGTGTATCTCGTGACTATAGCACAGAAGGTAACGCTACTTATCAGAAAGCCCCCAAACCAAACCCTGCCTTGCACACTGGGCAGTTCCACCCCACACCAGGGAAGACAAGTCAGGTGCATGGCATCCTTCCTCTGCCAGCCAAGGTTATATTCCAAGGCCCCACAGTTCTGTCAATCCCTAGAAAACACCTCTAGTTTTACTCTTGCATTCACCTGAACCTCAGCACTACTTGTGCCAACAGCAAGGTAGTTTCCTTCTTTAATCCATGACACAGAAGAAATGTACACATCTGGATGCTCCATCTGCAGCAGCTGGATAATCTCCCCAGTAGCATGATTCCACAGATAAACAGAGTTGTCCAGAGCCACTGCCAGGAAGTTCTGGGAGCTCCAGTCTATGAGATTCAGATCTACAATTTGAAAGAGCAATGCAGGTCACACCATGCTTAGCTAGAGAGCCCTGCCCTTCACCCGTGCTGATGCAGCAGGTGCGGGTGCACATGTGCACACACACACGTGCAGGTGAGGGGCAGCCTTCTGAGTGTCACTATGCCCAGCTGCTGGGGCCAGGTACCCTGCTCCAAGGCATCTACACAGTGCCCTAGACCACTGTCCCTGTAAGGCCACACAGGGACACTGCAGAAGTGGTCTGTGCTAGCCTGGGTACACAAAATAATACAGACAGCCCAGTTACACTGTCCTAGGAACAGCAATCCAGTGCAGAATGTTCTGGATGTCCAGCACTCAACCCTCTAGCCTACTTACAGTAGTCGTTGCGGATCTCTGGTGCATCCAAAATCCGGTCTGGGTTTGAGGGAATGTATCTGCTAGTCTTCCTGCTGGATCCAGGTGTCATTTTCTGACTATAAAGCACTTTCAGGTTATTCTGATAGCCTGTGTGCAGAGGAACAGGTTTGTTAACCTGAGTTAGTTTCCTCCCAGCTGAGTGCTGCTCACCCAACTAGGAATCCCTTGGAGTGAAAATAAAGTCCTAAGAGAAACACAAGTGTGCAGTGCACTAAAATCACTGTTCAGCAGTATGAACTGCTGAACAGGGGCAACAATTTCCTCATTCATGGAAACAAATTTAACAAACACTTGGGTTTTTGAATCCCATTATACTTAGTTGTAGTTTAAGCTAGAAAGAGCATCAAACTCTCTGCTGTGCACTTACAGACTTCATGAAAGTTTGGAACCTGCAGTACAGGTGACCAACTGGCAGTCATAACAACTTTCCTAAATAAATTCACTGTAACTGTTATGCCCTCCCTCCACCTCAGGAAACTTAAGAAAGGAGACTCCAGCCTGTACAGCTCTCAGAAACCAGTTGATTTCTCCTGTGACCACACACAGACCCTCTGTGTTGCTGTTCCCCTGACCTGATCTCTCCTGCTGATTCAGCTCACACAGAGCCTGTATCATACCTTCTGGAGCATTCTGTGGTTTTCCACTGAGGCGGAGGATCTTTGCCTCTTCTACATCAAACCCATTCAGATTCACTGCCCAGGCTTTCTGTTGCTCCTACAGAGACAAATCACCCTCAGTGCAATGCATCTAAAACAACTCCCACAATGCAATTTAAACAGACACCTAAGTCCCCTTCTCTTAGAATCTGAAGATGTTTGACTGTGCTGCAAGGATCAGTCACACAGAGGCAGGTCAAAGCAGTTTTTCCTCAGACTTTCATACATCGTCCTGCTCACATTTTCACACAATGGCAAATTCAGTGTCATTGCCAGTGGGAAAAGCCACAGCCACAAAGCGACCAAATGCTTCATAAACAGATTTCAGAACACAGTGTAAAACATTCCAGAAGTGTTTCCTGTGGAGACATTGTCCTAGAATAGCTACCACCAGCAGTTTCACTTTGCATAGGCTCACAGCTTTGTGTTTTTGTTGCCTGCTACATTTTAAAATCTCATTAGTCAAAAGCTGAATTTTGCTACCAGAAGCAGCATAGGCTTAGAGTCCATGGTAGTCTCTACAGCTTCAATCTCATCCTAGGCTCCTGAAGCCCAGAGCTGCAAATAGTGATGGCTGGGACTTGTCAGTCTCATGTGTCCACTCGATAGAACCTATAGTTTACTGCTCTGTAAAGGGGCAGGAAGGAGTAGTGGTTGTTGAAGTAATTGTAACTTAGCAACATGCTCACCTTCTTGGTAGGGGAATCCTCAGCAGGGTCATTTTCTTTGGTTAGGAGGAAATTTGCCATCTCCATCTGCATAGTGCTGCGGTTGGGAATGTAGCGATCCCCCCCAGGCTTTGTGGGGGTGCTTTGAATTTTGGATCCAGATTTACCTGCATTTGCATATGAAAATATTGTCTTACAGCTATTTAACAGCCTGTATTAGAGCATTCACGGGAGCAAACCCAGCACTCTTCCACATCACACCCGCCAGACAAGTAGGACTCTCAGATCTCATGCCACCCAGTCACGACTAACTTTATTTTCCTCCTTGCCACCAAGTTGGTTAGGGACTATGTGTTGCAATTCCTTGGGTCTAGTGCAACAATTCCAGAGTCCAGAGATAAGGGGAAGATACAAAAACGCTCACAGGATGTAAAGCTGTCAGCTGACAGTCCCGCCCACACTTGTCCCAGCATGCAGCTGTGCCAGCAGGGTCAGCTGGGCGAACAGCAGCTCGCCAGCCCCAGGGCTCAGAGCTCTGCCCCTCATGCTGGCAAGGAGGTGGGTGGCTGTCAGGAGCACAGCCCACCTCCTCCTGCCTGAGCAGCAGCCGGTAGGGCAGCGTGGCAGGGAGCCCAGAGCCCCATGGCTACAGACGTGCAGCCTGGGCGAGGTTCCCGCACTCAACCTCTGCCGCTGGTGGCCGGCGCTCACCGGGTGTCTTGGACGGTGTCTTGCTGGAGCTGTAGGAGCGATTGGCCGGTTTCATGGGCGACACGCCGACTGGGCTGGGCCCGGGGCCGCTCTCCTTGGCCTTGCGCTGCCATCGCGCAGGCGGCGCGTTCGGGATTGGCGTGTCCAGCTTCAGCAGCCCGTGCAGGTCCGCCTCGAACAGGAACTGCGCCATGGTCCTGCAGGCGGGCGGGCGGCGTTAACCGTGCCCACCGTCCGGGCTGAGCCTACTCCGACAGGCCCCGCCGGGCTCCCCACCACCGCACCGTGCAAGCGCTCCGGCCGCTCCTCCCCGCCAACGGACACCCCCACTCTCCCCAACCGCTCCTCGGAACCCTTTCCATCAGCCGATACGCCCTCCCTCCGCTCCTCGGGGGTCCTTTCTATCAGCCGACACCCCTTCCAGCCGCCCTTTGTAGCTCTCTCCGATAAGCGACATGCTCCCTTCCCCTCGCCCGCCTCACCACAGCCTCTCCGGCCCTGCGGCACGCTCACCTCGGCCGCGCCGCCTCCGCTCGCCCACCCCGCCCGCTCCGCAGCATTTTAAACGGCGCGCCTACGGGGCCCCGGTTGGCCGCTTCAAACCCAACGGCCGCGCGCTGCCAGGCGACGGCCGCGCGACGCAACGCGATTGGCTGAGCCACGGGACGGGGCGGGACGCTGGGCCCGTGCAGAGAGGGGGCGGGACCGGGGGCGGGACGAGGGCGGAGCGTTCTTCCTGGGGCGGGACGATCCGGGCCGGGGGCGGGGCGGCGCAGGAGGGACCAGGCGGGGGCTCGGGGGGAACAGGAGTTTATGGCGGGGTGGGGGCGGTCGTGGCTGCCCGCGGCTCCCAGCCGCTCATGAGCAGGTAGGACTGGTTGGCGATGTCGGTGCTGGACAGGCGGCCCCCAGCGTGCTCCGGCGGCGGGCCCGCCTCACGCAGCGGGCCGGGCAGCACCTCCAGCAGGCAGGGCAGGACGGCCTCCTCCGGCGGCTGCTTGTCGAAGGCGCTGGCCTGAGGGGACACGGAGTGGACGGGGTAGGGGCTGCCCTTCGAGCTCCCCCGGGAGCAGCTGAGTCGCCCTGCCCACCCACTCACCTGGCCGTGCTTGCTGCTTTCCTGGAGGAAGCTGCCCAGAGCACGGTGCAGGTCGGGAACGGGCGGCCAGAGTTTCTGCTTCACATTGCTGGGTACGGAGGAAGGGGCATCGAATTTATCCTCAGACTTGAGGTGCCCTAATGCCCCGTGCAAGGTGCCCAGGCTTGGTGCTGGACCCCCCCGCCTGCCCCCGGCACAGCCCTTTACCTGTAGAGGGAGGGGAAGGTGCAGCGCAGCCCCAGGAGCACTGCTGAGAAGAGCAGCGGCACCACCGTAACACTGGGGATGAGCCAGCCTGCATCGGAGGAGGAACGCCAGAACTGTAGCCCTTCCCAGACCCACCAACTCTGAGCCCCTCGCAGCCCCCTGCCCCGTGCCCCCACCCCATTTCCAGCACTCTCCGCCTCTTGCCGTCAGCCGTGTGGCTCCTGCGGCCGCCAGCCCTGCCCCTTACCCGCATCGGCCACGGCATCAACCACAACGGGTTTGGACCAGGCGCTCCAGCTGCCCCGGTACCACGGCCCGCTGGGCCGGGCCCGCACCTGCGCGTGGTAGCGGGAGCCTGGCCGCAGGTCCAGGACCTCTTTCCTCGCTGCTTGTGGAACCTGCAGGACCTGCGGGGCAGAGCCGAGCTGGAGGCATGGCTGCTGTGGGCTGGCACCAAGGGGCGGGTCCCGCTTTGCCCGACCCCGCGCCTGCCGTGTGTCAGCAGCGCTGCTCGGGGTATCCTGGGCAGGCCTTACCTTCCAGTCGTGGCTGTTCTCCGTGGCATAGCGGACCTGGTAGTCCAGCTGCTCTGCCAGCAGCTCCAGGGGCGGCAGCCACTGCAGGCTCAGCCGGCCCTGCGTCACTGTTGCCTGCACAAGCTGTGGGGCATCTGTGAGCACTGTTGGTGTTGGGGATAGGCATTTGTCGCTCCTGTGAAACGGGACATGGGACACTGTGTCCCCTGTGAGCCAGGCAGGGGCTGTGGTGGCACTGGGACTCACCAGCCTGGTGCAGCCAAAAGGGCTCCTTGAAGTAGCTGAGTGTGGGCAGCATGCGGGTCCTGGTGACATTCACCAGGACAGAGATGGCACTGCCAGCCTTGGGCTGGAAGGTGCAGGCATAGGTGCCCTGTGCCCCCCTGCTCACCTCCTCGCACTGTTGCCATGCATCTTCCCTGTGGGAGGAGTGGGGAGCCAGTCAGTGTCACCAAAGCATACCCACAGCCAGCATTCCTCCTGCTCATCCCCAGGAAAGCTACTGCTGCTTGTAGTTGGAGGTGTAATGTGGTGAGGGGATATGAGATTGGTGGTGGAAGGACAGGACAGATCAGGGTATGGGCAAGGGGCCCAGTGTGGGATATTGGGACACAGCAGAGCAGGACCAGTGGTCCCTGGGATGTGCCTGCCTGAGTGCCACCTGCCTGCCATGCCCCTTACCTTGTGCCAGGCCCGCTCGGAGGTGGCTGGTAGAAGAGCTGGTGGGAGCTGTGGGGCTCTGCAGGGTCCCAGCTCCACTCGCAGCGCACGTGCCGCAGGTCAGGGGTGCTGCAGCACAGCCCGATGTCTCCTGGGCAGGGAGAGCCAGGACAGGGAGGGCGCTGCTTCCCCTTGGCCCCCAGAACTTTGGAGTCACACCTTGCCTACAACAGGACCCCCACCCCCTGCAGCCCCAAGCGTGGGTGCCTCCCTGCTGTACTGCCAGCACCCTGCAGAGGCGATGGCTGCTCACCCGAGGAGTGGGGTGTCTCTGCAGCCACAGCCTGCGACCAGGGCCCCCAGACGCCGTCCATGGAGGTACCGTCGGGCTTGCTGCGCACCTGGATGTGGTACCTCACCCCTGGCTCCAGGCCCCGGAGCACCACTCGAGTGTTGGCCTGGACCAGCCTCTGCAGGAGAGGGGCCAAGCTGAGGAGGAACTGCAGGCTCCAAACCCCCCTGCCCATCCCTGACACCTCTATGTACCTGTCCCAGTGCTGGGGAGGCTGCCCTGGGTGTGTGGGTGCTGACAGTTGACTGCATGGAGGGGTCCCCAGGGTGCTGCCCACCGGGGTTCAATGGGGTGCTGCAGGGCACCCCTGGGGAGCTGGCAGGGCAGCACTGCACCTCGTAGAGGAAGAAGTCTGGGAAGTCAGCGAGGGGTGGCTGCCACGACACGCAGAGCTGCCCTGCAGCCCCGGCCCAGCGGGCAGTGATGTTCCCTGGGGGAGCAACGAGACCTGCAGAGAACATGCCAGGGTGTTCGTCCTCCTGCAGCAGCCCCAGTCCGGGCAATGCCTGCTCCTGCTGGGGGACACATGGAAGTCCCTTCCCAGGCTCCACCACTCACGGTGTTGCCAGCCCCCGTGGCAGGCAGAAGGTCAGGGGACCCAGAGCTGGGGACTGTCCAGTTATGACAGGGCATTGCCCAGTGAAAGGGACTCACCCACGGCGTCCACGCTGAGCTCCCGCCAGTACTTGGTGTGGTTTGTGGTGGCATTCAGGACACGGAGGTGGAGCTGGGTGAACAGCCGCACGTCCTGGCTGGGGAAGACGCAGACATGTCGCTTCCCGCCAGCCCCACGGGGCCACGTGGAGACCACGCACGCTGTGGGCACATCCCTGAGGAACGGAGAGTGGGATCTTGCAGCACCTCACACCTCCTGACTCGGGCCAAGCTTGAGGAGAGGCGATGTGGGGCACAGCACCAAGACTCAGTGTCACCAGCTCCTTTCCCGTGCCATAATCCACTGCAGGGCACCGTCCCCATGGGGCTGAGGCGTAGCCAGGCCCCAGCCCTGCTGCAGGGTGTGCAGCGGCTGCTGTATGGCTTCCGTGGGCTCTCCATCTCTCCTTGCAGCTTGGAGCCACTGGGATGGCCCAGATTGCTGTGACACACTGCCGCTGCTGCTCTCTGTGCAGCAAGGAGGAGGCTGGGCTGTGCCCCCACCATCTCCTACCTGCTGTACCAGTAGTAGAAGTGGCACATCCCAGCTGTTGTCTCCTCCTCGTCCCAGAAGCAGGTGAGGTCCTCGAAGCAGCGGGAGAAACAGAGGATGTCCTCGGACACGCCTGCTAGCAGTGCAGCGTCTGGGAAGAGTGTGGCCATGAAGGAGCCCCTGGGCACAAACCCGTCCCCATCTCACCTGCTTCCACCTCAGGCACGCGGGGCAGCCTGGGCATGGCCGTGGCATGGGTGCTCTCCACCAGCTTGGCACACTGGGGAGGGACATGGCACCCATGCTGGCTGGCACGGGGGTCCTGGCTGGTGCAGGGCTCCCCCCGGCCCCACCACGCCCCCTCCTCAGTACACGAGGTCCTTGAGGACAAACAAACATCCCGAAATAGCTCTGCGGTCGGGGGGGAGCTCAGGGCCCAGCGATCAGGGGGAAGCACCCCTGCCCTGCTCATGCCGGAAGGTGCACGGAAGTGAGATAAGGAGGAGCAGCACCCCAGGGAAAGAGAAAGGGCCTGGGGGCTGGTGTGGGGCATGTGGTCCTGAGCAGGGGGGATGCCCAAACCCCTGCCCTGGGGGCATGGCTGTCCCCCTCAGTAAGCTGTGCTCCCTGTCATTACACAGACAAACTGGAGCATCACACCCTGCAGGATCTCTGTCTGAAGCACTGGTAGCTCTGCTCACATATGGGTGTCTGTCCTTGTTGTTGTGAAAGGGGGGACAACCCCAAGGTGCAGATGTGTGATGCACAGGGGTGGTCTTGCTGTCCCCAGCATTGCTTCAGCAGTCCCTTCTCCCCCGCCTCCCTCTGCCCTGTGACCTGCTCCAGCCTTCTTCCTACCAGCATTTGCTGCCTTCCCCAGAGGTTGCCCCCAGCTTTGGGACCCCACAAGCTCACTGCCAATGTCTGCTGCATTTGCTGAGTAAATCCATTCTCTGCTACACACCCTTGTACTGCCAGTTCAGCCCACCCTGGGCCAAGAATAAGTCACAGTTCCCAGTATTCTTGCCACCTTCTTGGTGTCCTTCTGCTCACCCTGTCCCTTCTCTTGCCTGACCCCCCCCAGCCCTGTTCCTCATTTCCCAGCCCTGTGTTGCCCTTCTTCCCCATTCCCATTGTCCCATCTCTGCCACAGCTCCCTCACCTGTTCTTCTCTTTTTGTCCCCATTACCCCACCCCAAGCCTCATGCAGGCTCCATGGCCTCACCCAGCTCCAAGCACCAGGAGATGAAGTGCCCAGGTCCCAGCAGCTCGGTGGCACAGGGACCCATGGCATCAGTGGGAGCCCACCCTGGTCCTGTGGGCTATCAGAGCATCTTTGCTGAGCACAGCCCATTTCTTAGGAGGGGCAGCTGCCCAGCTCTGCAGCCCCCACCAGCCATGCTTGGGCAGTGCTGCCAAGCCAGCGGAGGGCTCAAGGCACAGAGCCCTTTTGCAGAGGCTGTGGGCAGAGTCCAACCCTGACCCTCGTCCCACTGCCCCTATGGGGGTGACTCAGAATGTGCTCCCAAGTCTATCCTGGCCAGAAACCTGGGGCGGGGCTGGAGAAACAAGCAGGAGATCAACAGGGTTTTATTCAATAATGTTTTTTATGGTGTTACAGAAGGTTCTAAAGGGGCTAAAGAGGCACTTAAAGAATGCACGATTTCATTCTGAAATGAGACAAAGTTGGGGAGTGGCTCTGGCAGGTGCAGTGTGCCAGACTGGGGCCAGCTATCAGCTAAGATGAGCATGTCCAGCAGGACAGTAAGATCATGACAGCAAGGCTCCAGGAGCCCTGGGGTTAGCCTGGCAGTGCCACTGCATTGCCCATGATGCAGAGCTGTGCCATCAGATGTTAACTTGAGTCTTGTTTAAACCCTCATCACGTCATAACTCTGAGAACTTCTGATGAGTGAGGAGCCCCTCTGCTACCTCAGCAGGACTGGGAGCACCAGGCTGCCATCCTCAGGGGCAGCCCATGGGCAGCCAAGCTCTGCTTGCAGAGAGCATGGATATTCCTTTACTCCAAGCATCTCAGGGTGTCCCACAGGTGAGAAGCACGCTCCATTGCTCACCCTGAACACTCCCTGCACACCCTCCTGGAATGCCCCCTTCCCAATCCCATAGATTTTGGCTGCTGTGAGGTGCTCACTGCCCACACCTGGCATTCTAGCTGCTCTCTGGCCCATCCTTTGGGAGAGAAAATAGCCCCAAGGACCTACCTTGGGATGTCACTGGCTCAGGGGCTGATGGTGGGCTGCAGAGGCTGAGCAGGATGGCAGGGAGCAGTGAGAGCTGCCAGCCCTGGCACAGGCAGGCTGCCATCCTGCAACCTGTGTGCAGGAGCCACGCGTGCCGCACTCGGCCCTTCCCGGTGTCCTGGGAGCTGCTGCGGCTCCTCCAGGCGATACCTTTATCTGGGAAGTGGAGGCTGTGCAGCTCAGGAAGCCTGGCTGGGGGCTCCCCCCACCCCATCACCAGCACTTCCCTGTGCCTGAAACCACAAGGCCACAGCCCCCCTGCCGCTGGCCGCAGTGCCAAGAGAGACTGCTCCTATCAGATAGGCGGCATGTTCCTGCCCTTGTGGCTGCTGGCATGCTGGGAGGATGGGGTAGGAAGAAAAACAACCCCGAGAAACTAGGGAGGCCCCTGTGTGGGGCAGGGCAGGCTGTTGGGGCTGCTGCCACACGGGAGCACGGGATGTGGCACAGCTGATCTGCCTCCATGGTGTCCTGTGCTGCCCAGCACTGGGGTGCTCCAGGTCTGCTCTTCCAGCAGCACTGTGTCTGTGGCAGTGCTGGGAGCAGAGCTGCAGACACAGGGGGCAAAGCCCTCAGAGGTGGTGCAGGAGCAGGGCCACCACAGTGAGGTCCCACAGCCATGCTCAACCAGTCCGTCACTTCTGGTGCTGGAGGGTCTCCCACCCTGCCAGGGCACAGCTCTATTGCACAGCCCAGGGAGCACCAGCCAGGACACAAGGAGCCACTTGCACATGTGTCCCCTGGGCACCAAGGCCAGGTTTGCTTCTTCAAGCCCAGCAGCTGAGGACAGCACTAGAGGCACCGAGGGAAGAGCAGTGCCAGCCCCAACTTGCCACAGACAGATTTTGTCAAAAAAAGAAGACCTAGGTGTGAGCAGGAGTGGTGACACTGCCCCAGACACTGTCCCCAGCTGGGAGCAGAGGGAGTGCAGAAGAAGTGGCACATGTCAGGCTGTTTGTGAGGGTCAGTCCCCATCACTGATTCACTGGGGACCTCAGAGATGGGGCAGAGCTGCAGGTCACACCAAAGAGCACAGGACCCAGCTGGAGGAACAGGGCCATCCCTTTAAAGACCAGCCAGCTGGGGGGAAGCTGCAGGAACAATTTTTAAGCATGCAAGTGGCAGCTGTGCATAGGAAGGACATAGTCTGTTCTCCATATCCGTTTGGGGACAAGACCAAGTCTCAATTGTGTGTGTGGGAAAAGATCCCAGTTGGATCCTAAGAAAACCCATCTCCGTGCCATGATGAGACCCAGGACTTGTCTGGGAATGCTGGGACATTCCTGGGGATTATCACAGGACCCCAATGGGAACAGGATTATGAGGAGTGCCCACCACAGCAGCGGATCCTGTTCCCCAGTGCTGTCAGTGGGGCAGAGGTGGGTACCCACCAACACTCCTCTGGACCTGGCTGTTGCATGATCTTTATTGTCCATAAGGCAGAGCTGACATCTCCAAAGGGTCATGGCAGAGCTGGAGGCTGTGCACAGCCAACACTGTCCTTTTGCACCCACCAGGGTGGCCCCATCCCATGCCAGCAGCGTTGCTCACAACCCCTGGCACCACTTCAGGCCCAGAGCATGCCGAGGGCTGCAGCTGTATTGCTGCTTCCTCCTCTCACCCAAAGTTTAAGCATTTGTGTCCGTGGGCTTAGGCAGTGCCTTGGCTCCTGAGGGAGGCCCTCTCCTGCCTGCTCTGCTGCCAGCGCCCTGCTGCTGCTTGTCCTTGGGGGCCACCCCAGCGTGTCCCAACAGTATGGGGCTGTTAGTGGCTGGCACCATGCCAGGGAGGGGATGGCACAGTCCCGCTGCAGGGAAGGCACTCTTGAGAAGGGGCACTGCGATTTGGCTGCTTGGCCCTGGAGAGGATGAGCAGCCCCTTGTCCCCAGAGCACTGTTCCAGCAGGCTGGGGCCAACGCAGCCTCACGCCTCCTCGGCGGTGGCATCAATCCCCGCGTAGGTGAAGTTCTCGAACAGGGCCATGTTCACGTAGGCCTGTGGGGGAACCCCAGTTAGGAGCCAGTTGTGAGCATGTCCACATCTATCTCCTGTCCCCACTAGCATGCTCACGGGCACTGTGCCCTGTTGTGTCCCTGCACCCAAAAGGTGATGGTGGGGTTAATCCCCACGCATGGTTCTGCTGCCACCACTCACCTTCCTGGCCTCCAGCATGCGGATGAGCTGCATGGAGATCTGGGCGAAGGGAGGGCGCTCGTAGGGGCGGTCCCGCCAGCACTGCCGCATCAGCTCGTACCTGGGGGCGGAGAGTCGTGGGCGGCTCAGTGAGCACGGGAGGACAGGGGACGGAAAAGCTCCTTGTGGGAGATGGAGGAAGCAGGCAGGAAACTAAAGCCAAGGAAAGGCGTTTGGGTGTGGGACCCCAGCGCATTCCTCAGCCACAATGCAGAGGCAACCAGGCAGAAGCTACTGGAAGTTGGTGCGAGCCCTGTGGAGCAGTGGGGTTACCTGGTGCCACCACCAGTTCAGGCTCTGTCCACTTACACCTCGTCGTCGCAGTTACGCGGCTTCTCCATGCGGTATCCCTGGGGCAGCTTCTCATAGAGCTCGGCACACGTCATCCCGCAGTACGGTGTCCCCCCTGCAGCCAGAGACACCCGGGGCTGAGGAGGTGACAGTCCCTAGGGTGTTCCCCCCAGGGCCCCAGGATAACCAGACCTACAGGGACCTGAGTGAAGGCAGGGGACAGGGAAGAGCCTTACCCAAGCTGACAATCTCCCAGAGCAGGACACCGAATGACCACCTGAAAGGGGAGGAGCCGAGGCTGTGACAGAGCGCCCAGCTGTGCCTCACTGATGGGCACAGGGCAAAGCCCAGGGTGCAACAGGCAGCCAGGGCTTGGGCTGAGCCAGCAGCTCCTCAGGAAGGTGCACCAGCATCACCCCCTGCCCTTGCAGCACCCAGAGCAATAGCCTTGCCTCTCTGACTGCACCAGAGAGGAGTGGAGGTGCCACAGCCATGCCCCAGCCCGGTGCCCCTGCCTGCAGCACTTACACATCACTCTTGGTGGTGTACACGCTGTAGTTGAGGGACTCGATGGCCATCCAGCGAACCGGCAAACGGCCCTGGGGAAAGAGAGAGCCACCATCAGGGCTGGAGGAGTGCCTCCTGGGGGGAAGACAGCTGTGATCCAGCCAGTCCTGCCATGGTGGGTTGGTCACACTGATGATAGGCCTCCTGCCCACCACACTGGTGCAGGCTCCATGGGGATGTTTCACTCCTGCCTCACCATTGTCTTCTTCACATAGACCTCCTCCCCTCTGGAGAGGCCAAAGTCAGCAATTTTGGAGGCCAGGTTTTCTCCCACCAGAATGTTTCTTGCTGCCAGGTCCCTGTGAATGAACTGAAAGGGAAGAGCAGTTAGCAGGAGCTACATGCTCCCTCCTGCTGGCCCCAGGGACCTCATTCCTTGATGGGGAACCCCCAGGCCTCAGGGAGAGGGTGATCTGAGGGGCTTGCTGCGATGTACCTGCTTCTCACTCAGGTACTGCATCCCCTTGGCCACATCTGAAGCAAACTGGAGGAGCTGCTGGGATGTGAGGGTGGAGGCAGTGCCGTGCTCTTTGGCAAAGGCTGGGTCGGTTTCCAAGACTCGGCTCTTGCGGAGGAAGTCGAGGAGGTTTCCATATGGAGCGTACTCAATGGCGATGTACAGGTAGCCTGGGGGGCAGGAGGTTGGGCAACTGGGGCTCTCCCCAGCAAAAAGGAATAGACAGCTGGTCAGGGGTGGTGGGGCAGGGTAGAATGGGACAGCCCTCACCCTTGTTCTCACAGGCACCCAGCAAGTTGATGATGTTGGGGTGATGGCCCAGTTTGCACAGCACCTCCAGCTCCCCAGCAAAGTCCCGATGGTCATTCTCTGAAGCAAACTCTGGAAGCAAAGAAGGGATGAACACCTCGGGCTACAACAGAGGCCTTTCCTCTGCTTCTCTGCAAAAGACTCCTGATGCTCCCCAGCACAAGCATGGCTCAGGACGCAGCTGCAGCAGTCAGCCCACCCTGCCTGCCTCCCCCAGCACTCACCTTTCAGCATCTTGATGGCTGCATTCATTTTCAGGCCGTCCTTTTTGATCATGGCCCTGATTACCTGCCCAAAATTGCCCTCCCCGATCATGTCCTCAAACTTGATGTCTTCCCACTCCAGGATGGGGTAGCTGAGGGGCTCAGGCTGTGGCTTGGGCCGGCGCGTGAGGGTCAGGGTCCCCGAGTTGAACTGCAGGATGGTCTCTTCCCCCTGGCAGATGGAAGCGGGTGAGGTTAGAGGCACCGGGCACCTGCCCGCCCATGCGGCAGTCCCAGCAGGACAGGAGTCATGGGCAAGGGTGGGCTCCGCACCCTCTCCGTGTGGAAGTGAGGTCTGGCTGCATCCGGGCTGGAGGCTATGGAACGTGACCTGGAGCGGGCTGGGACCTGGGGAGCAGGGGACACGGTCCTGGCGGGGCAGGCGGCACTCACCGAGCCAGACTGGTACGTAAAGGTGCGGCGCCGGTGGAAAAAATTCTTCTTGATGAGGAAAAGTGCCAGGAGAGCAAAGAGGATGGTGAAGCAAGTGACGGACACAGAGCCAACAATGGCCAAGAGCAGCTGCTGGTCTGTTCCCGCCTGCTCAGTGCCCTGGCTGCCCAGGCTGGGCGGCACACTCAGCACTCCTGCCAAAAGGAGGGATGGAGGGTTGTGGTGCATGGTCAAGCCCTGCCTGGCCTGCACTAGTGGCCAACCACCATGGCAGCAGCCCTCTCCCAGCACCAAGATCCCCAATGAAGATACCATAACCACATCCTGAGCTCCTGGTGCCACAGTGGCACAGAGGGGAAAGTGTCACAGCCCAGCTCCTGACACTGAACCACTGGTTTCTGGACCTCCAACCAGCTTTGGGTCAAGCCATGATCTCCTCCCATGCTTGCTCTGCTCTGCTCCCCCAGCCCCTTGATTCACATCCCCTGCTGCCCAAGGCAGAGTCACTCTTAAGGTGCCATGATGTCATCATGCCACCCCTCCCCCTGTAGGACTAGGAGGAGCAGGTTTTCTTAAGACACCAAGAGTTTTGGTCTTGGGCTGCTGCTTCAGAGCCACACTCAGAGGTTGCCACAAGCACCCCAATCATTCTTTGCTGATCAGAATCTGAGCCCAAGCTGCAGCAGAGCTGTGAGCCCCCTGCCTGCTGGGACACCCCTCTCACCGTCCCCGAGGGTCTTGGCTTTCACGGGCAGGCTCCATTCCCCTGGCACATGGGAGTTGGCACGGACACGAAACTGGTAGCTGGTGCTGGCATTGAGGCCCCCAACGATCTTGGTGGTCTCGGCGCCGCTGTCGGTGTCGATCCACTGGGGTTCACTGGTGCCCCCCACCTGCTGCAGCTCCACGATGTACTTGGTGATGCCCCCGTTGGGGTACTCGGGCACCTGCCAGGAGAGCCTGACCGCCGTGTCGGACACGGGCTCTGCTGAGAGCAGCTGTGGGGAGGAGGGCCCTGGGACCAAGAGAGAAGAGTGTCAGGCCCAGAACAGGGCTCCTTGGGCTGCTGGGCCTCAGTGCTGCTGTTGGGATTGAACCCTGCGCATGGCAATGGCAACCAGAGCCAGGTCAGCTTTGAGGGATCTTCAGGGACCCCAGCCCCTGCTTGGAGGAGGTGGAGGTGCTCTCCATGTACCACAGTGAAGCAGGACTGTACTCCCAAACGTTCCAGCCACACCATCTGAGGTCTAAATGCCTGTGATTGACTAGCTCTTGTGACTTTTTATTCCTTCAGGCCTCTGTCACATACTGCCTGCCCACCACCTCCTCTGAGACCTCTCCTGCCTGCCCACATCCCTAACCCTAAATTTCCAGATCATACAAAGCTCTTACAAGCAGAGAGCAGAGGAAACCTGTTATCCCTGAAGCCTGATGTCTATCAGTCCTCTCAATGTGTACTGTACGGTGCCAAGCCCCCCCAAAGGCCTCGTGTATGCCTTTCCCCATGGCTGCCAGAAAGCTTGGTCAGGCTGGTGCTCCATCTCTGCATGGTCTTCTACCTACTCCAGGGGCTGTGTGTGTGTGTGCCCACAGGTGGGACTGCAGGGCTCCCCAGGCCCTATTGACCACACAGCAAAATTACCTGGCAGCAGAGTTAAAGCAAACCAAAAGGGAAGTATTTTTTCATGCAAAGTATAATAATATAGAGGAACTAGTCGCTACAGGGTATTGTAAAGGCTGCAAGTATAGATAGGTCCATCGGGGTTTGAGCAAGGGTGTAGAGAACAGATTTGTCTGTGACCATCACTCTGGATGACCTGAATGTCACATTCAGCTTAGGATGTTTCTCGGCTCCTTGATGCTGGAGACTGCAGGATCTAGTGGGGAAAGGAGGGCCCATTTTCCCCAAACAGCTGTTCATGTTCTATCAGAGATGGGAGAAGGAGCAGCCAGACCTGGGGATGGTTGCTGTTACAATTATAACTGATTTATCATTGTAATTCCCTGTTACAGTTCCCAGCATTCCACTGGACCCACCTTTACTGCTGATCATGACCTTGTAGGGGTCAGAGGGTGGCCCCAGGCTGGTGCAGTGGTACACCAGCACCTCCAGCCTGTACTCCTTGTTAAACTCCAAGCCCCCAATGCGGGCAGAGAGCACAGAGATGGATGTGATGTTTTTCTCAGAGACCAACCGCCTTGCAGAGTCAAAGAGGTGGACAATGAACCCATGTGCTGGCTCATGGTTGCTTGGCAACTTCCAGGTGACATGAAGCATATTTTTCTCTTCTACGGACCAGCCTTCGATCACAGGTTTGACTGTGGGCTCTGCAAACAAAAAGGCAGCAAAATCTCACGGCACATCAGCTGCGAGACCTTTCAGGCTCTGTGCTGTGCAGGGTCAGGGTCAGGGTCAGGGCCAAGGAGATGGAGGCTCACCAAGGCAGTCAGTCACCATGATGGCTTCAGGACCCTTGCTGCCCTCCCCACCAGCCCCTGGCCGGCTCAGCTGCGCCTTGACGATGTAGGCGGTCACTGGCCGGAGGTTCATGAGGGTGATGTTCTCGCTGTTGTCGACTGTTGGCCAAGAAAACATGTCAGAACCATGCCCATCATCCACAGCCTGCCCTGCCACCAGCATCCTCCTCAGCATCACCACAGGGGGCCTGATATGGAGACATCTGCCCACCCCAGACCTCACCCACCCACACAGAGGTTCTATCTGTGCCCCTCAGCCCTGCAGGCACATACCCACAATGGATGACCATGCTGAATTGTCATCCTTGGGCTTGTAGAAGAGCTTGATGGAGGTGATGGGTCCATCACCAGAGAAGCTGTCCACAGGTGACACCACGAGCTGGCGACTCTGCTTGGCCAACAGCCGGGGGGCGCTCAAGGGCACTGGTGGCACTTGGGGGGAAGAAGGGAATGACACTGGTGGGACTGGGACAACGAGGAGCAGAGAGAGCATGAATACATCTGCCACCTCTTGGCTCCTTCCAACTTTGTCAGGAGAGTCTTTTATAATCACCCAAACCTGTCTGCTGGCATTGCAGCCAACGATGGGAGGCACCCAGTCAGGTGCAGTGGTGGTATTGCCACACCACGTTGCCAGCCTCCCCCAACAACCCTGGCTTGTCCTGCTCCTGCCACCACACTTTCCTCACCTCGGATATTGACCTTGACTTTCCGGCTGTCCTGGCCCCCGGTGGTGGAGACCCGGCACTCCCAGAGCCCCGTGTCCGCCTTTGTCAGGTGCCGCACCTCAAACTCGCAGGTGATCTGCTTTGGCTCGATGATGGTTTTGATGACCTGTGGCACAGAGGGTGCTGTCAGCCTCTCCACTCTGCTCCTGGCTCAGCCCCCATGAGTGTGAGGCTGCCCAGCAGCTGCAGGTACTCTCGAGGGAGCTGTGAACATGGAGATGGTGGTGGGGCAAGGGCGCGGGGCAGTACCTTGAGGACAGTGCCGTCAGCCTTGCGCAGCTCCACGCTGTCCCTGGTGGGCAGTGGGTTGCCGACGGCCACACAGCTGATGATGGGCTCTGAGCCCAGGTTGAACTCCAGCTCTGAGGCCAGCTGGATGATCTGGGGGAACCGGTCTGGTACACAGAAATCAACATTAGGGCTGGCCCTGCTCCTCTGCTACAAGAAAGCCTGGCACCTTTTCCTGGACCTAGATAGTGCCAAGGGAAAGGTGCTGGATGCTGTGGTCCAGCCCTGATCCCCAACCCCACTGGACTCAGCAACACTCTCAGCACAGATAACGCTGGGATCCAAACCAGATGTTGCCCTTGCTATGTCCTGGTTTCTACAGACTTGGAGTCTAATTCCACAGCCAAGGGGTCCTGCTGAACCAGCTGGAGGGACCAATAGCCAATGGCCCTCCCAGCCACTGATGAGGAAGGAGCCAGCACCCACTAGAGGGTGGGGGATGGAAACCTGCCACAGCCCTATGCCAACCTCACCTGACTTCTCACAGTGCTGCCCATGCCAGCCTGCGGGGCAGACACAGCCACTGAAGCGGTTACAGCTGCCTCCATTTTGGCAGGTGCACTCCAGGGCACAGTCAGGGCCGTAGAATCCTGAGGGACAGGCTGTGGGAAGAGAAGAGCTCACTGCTACTCCTGGCCATGGCACAGGACCACAGAGACAGCAAGCAGCTGATGCAGGCAGTGGTACTGCTCAGCCTGTGCTGACCCTCAGATGAGGAGAGGGTTGCAGAGGTGCTGCTGGAGAGCAGCCAGGCCCTGCAGGAAGCCCAGCTGGGTGAGAGCTGATGGACACCCATGTCCCTGTACCTTGGTCGCAGCGGGAGCCGCTCCAGCCCGAGGCACAGGAGCAGCCATAGGGGTCGAGAAGGCAGAAGCTCAGCCCCTGGCAGCCCTGGGCTCTCTGGCACGTCTCCTGGCAGTTGCGGCCAAACTGGCCTTCCTGGCAGGCTGGAAAAAGAAGCATGGTCTGGCCTCACCCACCATTCATCCATGCCCTTACTGCTTGTGCATGGCACAGAGCTGGCTCAGGTGCCCCAAGCCCCATGTCACCACCTGGAGGAGACATAGGACCCATGTGGCTGGTCCAGCCCTGGCCCAGAAACAGAGGGCACTGAAGGTGGGGAGGCACTGGGGATGAACACGGCATTTCTAGACACCGTACTCAGGTCTAGGGGTGCAAGAGAGCCCCCACATATGCCCTGAGCACAGCACCCAGTGCTGGGCAGGTGGAACCCACCTCTCTCACAGCGGGTGCCCATGAACCCTGGAGGGCAGATGCATTCACCAACGTGGTCGTGGCAGATGCCGCCGTTCAGACAGTCGGGACAGTCCTTGTCACAGGATGGTCCCCATTTCTTTGCAGGGCAGGCTGCAGAGAGAGCAGAGAAGGCCAGAGTGCCACCTGGCACAGGGCACGGTATGGCTGTCCCCAGTCCCAGGCAGCCAGGGCCCTGCTCACCTCTCACGATGAGGCGGTAGAAGGCACTCCACAGAGGGCTGTCCCCCATGAACGCAGCACTGTAGACACCGCTTTCGTTGACACTGACATTGGGGAGTGTCAGGACAACGTGGTCATCCTGCACCTCACCCCGGTCCGTGGTTTGGTAGTAGGTGCCTGCAAGGGGACAGAGGGTTATCTGTGACCTCCTGTGCCCCCAGGGCCAGTGCCAGGCACCAGCTGGGAGCAGCTCCAGCCCTGGGTCTGCTCTTGGAACTACTTGCCGTTTCTTTTCCACATAACATCTGACTCCTTCCTATTGAGGATCCTGGCAGAGAAGGTGGCCGCCTCGGCAACATTCACAGACTGTGTGGCCTTCACTGGGAAGAGGTGGGCTGCAGAGGAGGAGGAGGCACAGATTGCACAGCAGTCACCCCCTGAGGGCACTCACACCTGGTCACACCAGGACACACCCTGGCATGTTCCTGCTGGAATGTCATGACACATCTCCCTGTCCGCTCCATGTTGGACCCAAGACCCCCCAAGCCTCTGCAGGAACAGGGCTCCCTTCCTGGCCCCTTGAGCCCCTTCAGGCAGACACCGAGGAATGGGATTTGGCACCCTGCCCTCTGACCAGCCCACCATCTGCACAGCATGCTGGTGGCAGCAGTCTGGGGAGGTGACATCTGAACAAGTGTGCATGGTGCACCCCACCTGCTGGTGAGGTGTGGAGTGCTGCAGGCAGGGAAAGCAGGGCTGGTAAGGGGAATTAAGTGTGCAGGAGGCTGCACTGCAGCCCCCAGGACCAGCAGCCCTGTCACGGCTGTTTTCCTGATTCCCCAGGTGCTGGAGTGTGCAGCAGCAATGAACTCCTGGAGTATTAATGTGAGTCAGCCAGACCCCAGCCTGAGCACAAACAGGGCTATAAATACCTTAAGGCCGGGGAAACCAAGCCCTGGGCGTGCCAGGACAGACACAAAGGAGGACACAGGCAGCTGCTGGCTTTTGGAGCCTGGCAGCACTCCAGCTTGCACACACTAAAAGAGCCACGCCAGGCTGGAGCTAAAACACATCCAGCCCTGTGTCCTGCCCCTCTGAGGCCAAGGACCAGGAGGAAGCAGCACATGCTGCAGACGCCCAGGGCAGGGCACCGCAGGTCACACTTGGCAGTCATTTCCCAGAATCACCTCCCCATCTATCCCTCTAGCTGGGATCTTTGTTCCATGGACTTTGAAGCCCTCAGTGGTGGGCTCACAGATATGGCCCTCACTCTGTTTCAATCCACCTCAATCCCTGGAATGAAAGGCAACAGTTCCCTGGGGACCCCTAAATGCAACAATTTGCATTTGTGCACACCGATTTGCCTGTCACCCCATCACTGAAGCCCTCCCAGACTGCATCTCTCCCCTCTCTGTCACTCCATAGTGCATTCATCATCTCCCCAGGCAGCTCAGGAACAGCAGGCAGCATGGCTGCTTGCTCAGCTCTGCACCCACAGCTGGTGACACAGGTCCATGCAAAGACCTCGTGCCATGCCAGTGGGAACTCCCTTGTGTGACAAGAACTGCTCCTATTCCTACTCTCCCCTTTTTTAGTCAGTTATTTACCCATGCAAAGATCACTCCTGCCACCCCCTGGGTGCAAAGTTTCTCTCAAAGAACTTTGGAGAGGGATTTTTCCCAGTTTTCTCCAGGAATTTGAGCAGACAGTATCAATTTTTCACAGCATCCTCACTGCTGCCACCCCAGCAATCCTACCACTGCAAACTCTTTCTCAGGGACCATGCCACCAAATATTCTCCTCTTTATTACAGTTTGTGCTGCTTTTCCAGGTTCTGACTTGAGTTTTCAGGTCTGTAACTCCCTACCCAGAAGTTTTAGGAAGGTCTGGTTTCCCAAGGACAGCCTTGCTCACCGCACACCCAGCCTGGTGATGTTGTGGTGCTCCATTCTGCAATTTATCACCTGTCTCCTGCCAACAACAGTGGCATTTTAGACAGATCCTCCAGCAAATTTTCCCAACCTTTTTGTTGTACACACAGATACAAAAATTTTTAAAATGTTGGTTTTCTGCAGTTGTTTTTCTGGATGTCTTTCTGCTCTGGAAAGTGTAAAAGATAGTTTATTGACAGATTTAAACACTTCTGAAATTGCTTCTCAGGATCTCTTTGGTTAGCTTTACTTTGTTTTTTCAGTAATCCTTCCAAAACTTATCAAACTTCCTAAGTTCTTCTCCATGCATGACCTTTTGGGAGCTGCCAGCTTTCCTCTAACAGCATTCCCCACCCACTGTTTAATCACCCTGGCTGGCTTTGGTGTTCTCTCAGGCTAAACAGGAGAGATGGCACACACCAAGCCACTTCAGTGGGTTCTATATCCAGCTCTCCTGCAAACATGTCAATTTTTTGCTTACTAATTCCTTTATTTTTTTACCTTCTCCTCTAAACAGAGCAATAGAAGCTTCTTAGAAACTTGTGAAAGAGACACCTTTTTGGCACTTGTAACTCCCACAGGGGCTCCTCCAAAGCACTATTTTATTTTTTGGCTAAGAGGACCCAGGAGTGGGGGCTGACTGAGAACACCCCACCATGGGAAGCACTGTCCCAGGCATGGAGCCCCAGAGCCATCACCTCCATCCATGATTTATAAACAAAGACATCTGGGGGTGCAGAAATCCCTCTGTGCTCCTCACCCCATGCTGCTGGTCATGTCTCCCACAATGTCTCCATTGGCCTCTGCTCCATTCCTCAGTGCCACCCTGCTTGCTCAGACAATCCAGCTCTGTTTCCAACAGCACCACTGCCATTTTTCAGCTTGAGCCTCTTTACAAGGACAAAAGCTGAGTCCTGCTCCCTGGGTAATGCTTAGGCCACAGCAGCAGCCTCTGTGCCCCAGCTTGGAGACACTCAGTATCCTTGCTGAAGCTGTGTCTTAACACGGGCAGGGAAACTTGTATCCCCTCCTCTTATTCTGAGCAAAAGGACAACTGTCTTAGCTAGATGTTCTAAAAAAGAGCTAGAAAGCATCCTGAGGCAAATATCACAGAAAATTTCAGTTTTGCAAAGTCTCAAGCACAGGGAGGGAAGGTCAGAGGGGCAGGGTGGGAGCATGCTGCCCCAGGTGGTGTCCCTGCTGCTGGTCAGCCCAGGGAGGCCCTTTGGATTCTTATGGCCCAAAACAGGAGCAGCAGATGAGCCCAGCACTGCCCTTGGCTACAGTGCAGTCTGGCAGTGCCTCTCACCAAGCCCCACTGCTGGAACGGTGGTGTGGTGCCCCGGGATGATGTTTGTCCAGCACCTGGGAGGCTGCCAAAGATCTGCCCCAGCACTACCTCCTCCCCTTGAGCCTGTAGTGAGGGAATGGGCTGGCACAGCTCCAAAGGGCTACCCCCTGCTCTGGTTAATGATTTCCAGACCCCACAACCTCCTCCAAGGGCACTCAGCTTCCTCTTGGACCTTGCCCTTCTCCCAAGCCTCATTATAAACACAGACAGCTCCTCCATGGGGCTCGACCATGCTCCTCCAGCTGAACATCCCTTCCACCTCCCTTCCATCTCCCTGCCACCAGGGCCGGTCGACCCCAAACCCAGCTTATGGATCACCACTGTCGCCCCACGTCCCTGCCTGGTGCTGGGATTGCGCAGCAGAGGGCAGGAAGGTCCCCTGTGCACCCGACTGGCAGGCAGGGGCCTCCTGCTGCCCCCAGAAGGCACTCACCATTGTGGCTGTTGTGCACATAGACCACCTGGGCCTGCTCGGTCGGGGTGTGCCCCAGACAGTAGAGGATCCCCACCGGGTCACCCTTGGAGAAGCCCCTGGCCTGGACTTGGTTGCTGCGGTTGCGGTAGTTTTGGAAGTTCATTTTGGGGTGAGTCATCACGATCTTGTTCTCCCGCTCGATCTGCAGGTAGCTCACGTCGTGCTCCCCCACCACGCAGGAGATGAAGAAGTCGGAGTGGGACCGGCTCTGCACGTTGGCGACCAGGGTGATGTCCAGGATGGCCCCTGGGGTGAGGGAGCACAAGGGCACATCACAGCTGGGCACCAGCATGGCCACACCAGCCCTGCCTCGGGGCCAGATCCTGTCACCCAGATGTCTCCCCCTTTCCAGAACATTTTTGCCATCCCCAGCCCTGAAGGCACAGCCAAGGCAAAGCAAGGTGCATTGCAGACACATTGGGATGACACAGTGTGCATTTCTGTTCTCCTTTCGGAGACCTCAGCTGGATCAGCTCCCCAGCATGAGCCAAGCATGCATCAGAATGGGATTCTTGGGGTGCCTCTCCTCCCATGTCAGAGAGAGACAGCCAGAGGCCTCTGAGAGCTCCAAATGGCTGATCACAAAAGGACATTTCCTCCCTCCCAACCCTGCTCCGATGGCGCCACTGAGCTTCCACAGCTGCCTCTTCCCACCAAGCCACCCTGAGGCAGGGGCTGCTCACTTAAGTCAGATGAAAAGGAGCAATTTACCTGCCAGATGTGGGAAGAGAAGTAGAAGGTAAAGCTGGAGTCCCATGTCCTTGGAGCTTGTTCCAAATCTGGCAGAGGTCAGAAAATCCCCAGCATTTCCTGGCTATGGGGCTCAGAGCCGGAGGCTATGGCTGCCTAGGAGCTCCACGTGAGCAGCAGCTCAGGTCCGCTGCTCCCTGCCCGTGTCCCCCATCCTCCGTGCTGTTGGTTGACTTCCAGGGCAGCTGGGACCACCTCCTGTGGTGCATAGCCTGGACACGGACTGAGAGATGCGCCCGTTTCTCTGGCTCTGTGGCCAGCCAGATGCTCAGGAGCAGGGCTTGCTGGCCAAGGGACCGCTGGGATCCCCTGCCTGGTGGCAGCTCTTCTAGGGAAAGGCAGCCGCCCACCCCTCCAGGGCTAGGGCAGTGTGCTCAGGGTTCCCTGAGTCATGCTGAGCCCCTAGCCCAGGCAGGAGGTGCCCCGTCCTCGCTTTTCTTCCAATGTTCAGAGCGCCTCATGCCCCAGCCCGCCCGGGCAGTGGCATCCCCATCCCCGCGGTGCAGCCCCGTGGCCGATGGCTGTGGGAAGGGCTCTCTGGAGCAGGGAAAGGAAAGGGGCCAAGGGGCCGTGGCTGGCGGCGGCGGCGGAGCCAAATCCTGTTTCCCATGCGGCGTTTCCTGCTCTCCACCCATTGTTTGGAGACGGCCCTGACTCCAAGAGCCGTCGGGAGCAGCCCTGCACAGGCTGTCCCCCGGGGAGCGGCGTGCGGCGAGGCTGAGGCCGCGCACACCTCGGGGCGCCTCAGCCTCCCGCCGCCACGAGCCGGGGTGCGAGGCACGGCCCGGCCCGGCTCCGGGGTGCGAGGCACGGCCCAGCCCGCCTCCGGGGTGCGAGGCACGGCCCACTGGACTCCGGGGTGCGAGGCACGGCCCAGCCCGGCTCCGGGGTGCGAGGCACGGCCCACTGGACTCCGGGGTGCGAGGCACGGCCCGGCCCGGCTCCGGGGTGCGAGGCGCGGCCCAGCCCGGCTCCGGGGTGCGAGGCACGGCCCCGCTGGACTCCGGGGTGCGAGGCATGGTCACCCGGGCTCCGTGCGGTGCCAGGGCTTGACTCATCCTGCGGGGCCCATCGGGGGACACTGTCCGGCTTCAAAGGGGTTGAGTGGAAGCACGGGCAGGGTGCCAACGAGCTGCCCAGCTCACACGGTAGGGTGGCCACTTGCCGAGTAAAAAACCCTGTCGCTTGTGGTAAACATGTCTGGGGGGAAGGGGAAGCAGGAGAAAGCCTGGCTTTCCCTGAGCGCTTTCCCATGCACAGTGCTGGCATCGGCGCAGCACAGCATGGCCTTGCTACAGCCCAGCCCCAGTGTCTCACTCCAAGCATGGAGGCTGTGCCCAGCTGCCAGCCGGCTCCAGGCTCTTTGCCTGGCAAACAAAAAGTGTTCCCCATGAAATCACCATAAGCTTCACTCACCAAACCTCACACTGCTTCACAAATCAAACTGTTCCCATGTGAAAAGCCAGGGCTGCCAGGGAGTGAGTCTCATGTTTTGATGTGTCCTGGGCCCATGCTGTATCCGGCCAAAAATCTAAAGCACACATGGAGAGGAAAGGGAAATCCATTCATCGCTTCCGACTATTTACAGAGTGCTCTGGGGCCGCGCGGTGCCCATGGCATGCTGAGGGAGGGATGGCAGTGAGCAGGGGCTCTCACAGTGCAGCTGCCTGGCCACCCCATGGCAGGGAGGGGGGACAGAATCTGAAAAAGGTGGATATCAGGTGCAGCTGCCTCTCATTTACTTGGAAAATGAAGCTGGCTGTAGGGGCCAGTCAGGCACAGAGCTGTGTGCTCACATGTGCAACTCATTCTGTGCTTCCCTGGCAGCTGTGGGGGAGTGCATCACACAGAGCCCGAGTTGGAGTGCACTCTGTGAAATGCCCTCTTTCAGGAGGATCCGTTTGATGATGGGATTATTAATGCAGAATTTTTGTGGAATGGGAGCCATATGGGGTCATCCTCTGCACCAGGCCATACCCAGGAGATCTCAGGGATCCATTGAGGAATCTGACCCAATGTGATTTGTTTGCTTGTGTTTTTTTCTAGAAGCACCTGGGTAAGAGCTGTGCTGTCTATGTGCAGATTCCTTTGGCTGGAGGTAGGGTAGGAAACCTTTCTTTTGTGGGAGTTTTGTGGCCAGCCAGGACCTTACAGCTCCACTTTAAGTTTATCTGTCTCCAGGGGAGGCACCAGAGAGATAGGCACAGCTGAACACAGCCAAAGCAGCTCTCCACACTTGCTCTCCTGCAACATGGAAAGCTCCAGTTGCCCAATCCGTAGGACACTCCAAGCACCTGAATATCTGCTGATTTCGTGATCCTCAGCTTTTTTGCTGAATTACAACAGACTAAAAAAAAAAAACACCAAAAAAACCCCAAAGACTGACAAAAATACCTCTTTTTGTTATTATTTGCACATTCTAAAGCATGGCACCACATGCCAGAAACCATAACGCACAGATACATTTCCTGATAGGAAATGCAACCGCCCTGCAGATCCACCAGCAGACTGGCCTGCCTCAGCAACACTTTTAGCCCTGCTTCTCTGGATACTTCTTTTGTTTTATGTGCTCAGTGGGTCCTGGGGAGGCCCTGCGAAGCTGGGGTAAGGACTGATCGCATCAGGCATAGGAACATTTGGGAAGCGGGGTATTTGAGCATCCCCAGCCTGCCTGGGCAGCTGGGAAGCAGGAGCTGCCTGCTGCCTTGCCATCCAGCACATGCCCACAGGATGAGGGACAGGCTGCTGGGAAGCCCTTTCCCTGAGGAAAGGGTGGATGTGTGGCTGTGGAGGGGCCCTTTGGCAGCTGGGGGAGGAGGGGCCATCCTGTCCCAGCTGCCGACAGTTCCGAAGTGCTCTTGCTGGCAATCGGCTTCCTGTCGATGAGCAGGCATGGGACCAGGGAATGGGGAGCAGGGAAGAGAGCTTGGGGCTCCCTCCTGCCTCAGAGGCAAAGGCAGGAGCAGGTGTAGCAGTTCTTTCCCTGCCTGGCCTGTGGCTCTGCCAGCCTTGCCCACTCACCTGCCCCATCACCCGTGGGCACAGGAGCAGGTCTGGCATGCCAGCAAACACCCATGAGAGGCTGCTTTGACACAATTTCTCAGATTTTCACCGAGTGCACGGCAGGATTGGAAGGGAGAACTACTGTTAAGTGGCAGGTGTGCATGGAGAGTGCCGAAGGTGGTGGGACACTCCCATCCTCTGGGACCTTCATGAACAGGTGTTGTTCACTGGGCTGCTGCGGCTGGGCCCAGCGACCTGCCAGTTTGCTGCATGCTTTAAACACCTTTCTGCTGGAATTCCAGCAAGACATTTATTTTCCTGTAGGATACTTCCCTGCTGCCTCAGCCCCAGCTTCCCCCGAGGGCTGGCTGTGTGTCCCTGTCCCAGGTGCGTGGACCAGGCTCAGGCTGCTCTCCTCCAGTGCAGTGTCTCAGGGCAGATGCCACAGCCGTGCCCCCTCCTCCCTCTGGAGGCTCCCCAGCCCTCCCAGGGTCCTGCTGCCACCTCGGCAGCCCCCACGGCACCCACAGCGCAGCACGCAGTCCTGGTCACCGATCACTGGCGGCCACACGGCTGGGAGGTGATGGGGCGCGGCTGTTAATGTGTAACTGGCACCGCCACCTTTCACCAGCTCGGGAGGAGCGGGGCCGGGGCGGCAGCGGGGCCGGGTCCCGGGCGCTGCCGAGTGCGGGGCCGGCCTGTGGGGACTCGGTGGCAGCCCTGAGCCGAGCGGCCGCGGCCACACCTCGCCCGGCAGGGCCGGCTCTGCCGGCTTCCCAGCTTTCCCCGAGACTTGTTTTTCTGGCCGGAAGTTTCCTGGAGCCAAATGGCTCCTACCTGCCTGCTCTGCTGGGTCTGCAGCCTCCTCTGCGCCTGGTCGGTGGTGACGGGACACCCCTGCAGCCTTGACCACCAGGTAGGGGGGCCGTGGGGTCTGCGGCGCGGGCGGCGTGGGCGTGGGCAGGGCCGGCTCCTGGGCCTGCCAGCGCAGCCGGGGTGCCATGGGGCGGCAGGGCCTGGCAGGCAGCTCCTGCTCTGCACGGCTCAAGAGGAGATGAGTGATGAAAACCCACGGGAGGCAGTGGAGTTAATTGGGAGATGTGCTGTGCCAGTGGCCACCAGCCACAGGGGTGGTTTGCTCATGCCCAAAGCCTGGCTGTCCTGCTCCCAACGTGTTGTCCAGCCTGTTCTCAGAGCACGGCCTGGGAGAGCATTGTCTGAGTCATGGCATTTCTGACTGTCTGAGGGTCTCTTGGCTGCAGGTGTAACACAGCTGCCCATGAGGGGTGCATGGCAAGCAGCCATGAGCCACATCCCTGAGGAGATCCCAACCCCTCACTCCCTTCCCCAGTGCATGGTGATGCAGTGACTGGAGCCAGGGTGATTGGGGCCAGGATCCCTGAGCACCCAGCAAGGAGCAAGAAACACTGCTAAGCCACGGGGACAAGCACTGCAGCCAGCAGCTTGGCTGCATCAGGCAGGAGCTGAGAATGAAGGAAAGTGGCTGTCATGGGGCACTGACCTTTCCACTGAGCTCTCAGTTATTCCACCCAAAGGTTTGCACTGTTTTCCAAAGCCTCCCTGAGCCCAGCTGTGTTTGAGCTGGAAACAGGGCCCATGTGGTGCCCCTGTGGCTTGGCCCAATTATAATCCAGTCCTCAGCACCTGATGTATTTAAGGGCATATCTGTTCCTCTGCCAAGCAGGAGCAGCAGGGTCTGATAGGACATTTAGGAGGATGAAAAGACAGGTGAAGGAAATGGAAAGCTCAGCTGTCTGGAATGTAGCCAACACAGAAACCCAGGACTATGGACCACAGTAAACTTAAAGCACAGCATCTCTGTTTGCAAAGTCCAAACACAGTACTTAGCAGGAGCTTGTGCCTGCCAAACCAAACTTAAATTGGTGACCTGATGTCTGGCAGCTTTAGTTTGGAAACTTGACCCCCTCCCACTAAAAGCCCAGGCAAGAGTAACCCATGCTGCAGTCTGCTCCCCAGAACTGTTTGAGTTGGGGCACCCTGTTTTACTGGTAAAAAAAATAAATCCATCCATGTGGGTAGACATCCTTCCATCCTGCTCTGCTGGTCTTTTGGGACAGTGAATGGTCCTTGGCCTAAGGTTTTGTTTCCCAGTACTGCACAGCCAGTCAGCAGTAAGCCACAGCTACCCACTGTGCATCCTCAGGAATGTGGCATAGATGGAAGCATTGGTGCTCTGTCCTGCACAGGCGCCTGGGAGCTGCTCCAGGCACAGGTAACTAGTACAGGTGCCTAGTGCCTATAGCTCTGCAGCCTGGTCAGCTTCCTGCCTGTCCTTGCAACAGGCAAGGCTCGCCTGCTTCCCTGCTCCAGCTGGGAGGATGCCCCTGTGTCACACAAGAGCTCCCAGGGGGCTGGAGGTGGGGATCCAGGGGAGGAAAAGGAAAGCCCTCTGCAAACTGACCCTGTATGACAAGTGCCCTGTATGGAAGGACAGGGAGGTGACAACCTGCTGCCTTTGCACTCATCCGTTTGGGTTTTTCCTCCAGCCCTGCAGGCTCCTCCTTTACTGTTTCAGTCAGCTGCTCTCAGTCCTGGGCTGTTCTGCTCATCTTTCTCCATTTATCTAGGCCCACTCCAGTCTGGTAGCTCATGTGTTTTTTAAATGTGTGTGTGTCTTTGCTTTTTTAAACTCTGCAAGGGTAATTAAGACATTTGAACCTTTGAGCAGTCTCTCTGTGGAGACACTCCCCATCATGGATAGCCCATCTCAAACAGCAGCTCTTTTCCCAGGGGTGGGCCAACTGCAGTGGGAAGAACCTTCAGCATGCTCCAAGTTCCCTTCCAAGAAACATCACCAGTTTGGACCTCTCCTTCAACTCCTTGGTCATGTCCCATCACAGGACTCTCTTGAAGCACTTCCCTTCCCTGCAGTCTCTCAACCTGTCCAGCAATGCCAAGCTCACGCTGAGCCCAGCAGTCTTCTCCAACCTCGGGGCGCTGAGTCTGCTGGACCTGAGCAGCTGCAGCATCACCCACATCCACATGGACACTTTCAAGGGCCTGGGAAACTTGCGCACCCTGCTTCTAAGAAACAACAGCTTGCAAGAGCTTGATGTCCCTTTCCTTTTGCCGCTGAAGGCTCTTTTCCACCTGGACCTGCAGCACAATGCTCTGGTCTCTGTGGACCCTTGGAGCCTGCAGCTGTTGGAGACGGTCCCACAGGTCCTTCTGGAAGGGAACCCCTGGGCCTGTGACTGCAGCGCGCACCCTCTGCAGCAGTGGCTGCGGCGCAGGAGAGGTGAGTGGAGGGTGGGTGGCAGGGAGTGTGTGGGGCAGGCAGAACCCCGAGTGTAGGAGTCTTGCTTGATCCCTTTGCTCTGACTCCTGGACAAGGTCTGAGATGGCTGTCTGTCCTATCCTGTTGAGTGACAGCAAACCAAAAGGTGATGTGTCTGTTCCTTGCTTGCAGTTAGACAGGATACCAAGGATTTCTAAGAATGTCAGCAGGATCATTTGGCTACTCTTCTGTGAAATGGGTTGCATGTACACTTTGGCCTCTAAATCCATCTTTATGTGACTTTGTGAAGTGACCACATTTTGATTGTTGAGGAGTTGGCAGCTCCCTCTCTGGAGCCAGGTCAGAGTATCTGAGCTCAGCTCCAAGTAAGAACAGTGGGGTTTCTGTGGGTATCCATGAATTTGTTTGTATCCAATTTAAAAGAGCTGCTAATCAGAGTCACACACACTTCCTTGGTCAGGGGATTTTCCCTTTGGTTGTTTCCTACAATATGCTGAGGGTCAGCGAGTCTGTAAGGCAGAACCAGGAGCACCTTGCAATGCAACCCATCAACCCAGGAGCAAGCGGGGATCATCTTCTCTAAACTGGAGAGGGGATGGGTGCAGACCCCCATCCCACCTTAGCCCATTTGTCTCCCAGCTGTGCAGGTGACCTGCGTGTCCCCCCCGGGGCTGAGGGGCCGGGAGATTGCAGCTCTGGATTCTCAGGACCTGGGCTGCCAGGTTAAGCAGCGGTTTGCTCGTGAGCTCACCACACCACAGAATATCACAGTGACTGAGAACAACAGTAAGTTGTGCGGATTCAGAGGTGTCCATAAGGTTCAGCACCTTCCTGTCCTCTGTGATACTGGGTGGGGCTGCAGGTGAGACCCCCTGCTCTGCCCCACAGTCCCAGAGGCTCAGGCTGCTCGGCCACACTGGTGCAGTGGCTTGGTGGGAGGGTGGCCAACTCCCGGAGGTGTTTGCTGGGTTTGTGACAGGAAAGTTAACAGGTGCCACGAAGCCACATGGAGCACAGACTCCACAGTGATGGGCAGCAGTACCAGCCAGCTGTCAGGCAGTTTTACCCCCAGTGTTCACACCCCCTGGGTGTGCTACAGGCTGACCATGTGCTTTTCCTGTGTCACAGGCACTGCACTGCCTGCCGGGAAGGGGGGAAGGAGCTGGCCATACCTGGTGGGATTCCTGGTGACAGCGATTGGCATCTCCATCCTGATTGCACTGGCTGCCAAGTGCAAGCTTGCCCACAAGAACTTCGCCAGCTACCGCCACCGGCCGCTGCCCGAAATCAGCTCCATCGGCCGCAGCCCCATGGAGGATAGCAGCAGCTGGGACAGGGGCTCCTGTGGGAGCCATTCCATAACTGATGCTGCTGACCTGCAAGCTGAGGATGATGATGGCTTCATCGAGGACAACTACATCCAGCCCAGTGAGCAGCTGCCAACAAAAGAGGAGCTCGAGTTGCATCGCTCCATCTGAGCTTACAAGCTTACAGCTCAGCCACCACTGCTGTGGCCTCTTGCTGTCTCCCTAGCTCCACCCCTTTCCTACCTGTCCTTGGCTTTGGGCCCCACATGTTTGGGGCAGGAGGAAGGGAGCAGAGAGGAGGGGAGAGAGGGATGGACTAGGAATGATGATGGAGACTGAAAGCAGCTGGTCCCTGAGTGTCCCAGCATGACACCAGTAGGCTGCACTGTCACAGGGACACCAAACCAGGTGCTGCTTTCCCAGCCTTGCTCAGATGCTGAGGATAAAGGAGGTGGTGCCTACCGTGTCCAGGAAGCCAGGTGAAGTGGGAAGAGGAGCCTGCCTGGGTGCTGCCATGGGGTTTTGGGCACTGGCCCCACTGCCCCATGGTGCCAGACTCAGCCCTGCTGTGTCCCTCAATGCATTGTTACTCTGAGGTGTGATTAAAGCATGATTTAGCCCTGCCTCTGCCTGCAGTGGTTTGGTGGGACTCTCCCAGTGGCAGTGCTGGGAGGAGACCCCCAGCCCCACAGCTGGGGTGCAGCTTTTTTTGCAAGTGCTTTCAAGGGCCATAAATACATTGCTCTAACTGTGGCGACGAGAGACCACATCTGTGGCACAATGAGTGCTCTTGTCCAAACAAATATTTCATCTGCTGTGTAGGCAGCTCTAGTGCACCATCACAGGGTTTCTGTGCATGTCTCTCCAGCCATAGCTCTTCTTTCTTTTCTCTCTTTCCTCTCCAGGAGGACAAGCTAAAAGACACCTTTCTCCTGTCAACTCCACAGAGTTGAGCAAACTCATTGGTGCTGCCAGTTGCAGTGCCAGGCCCATGCACTGGGGTGAGGTGACCCTGTCCTCAGCACCCATTACAGACTTCCATGTGTCTCTTCAGCTGTGGAGTTGTACAAATGCAATAATTTTTACATTCCTGTCATCTTTGTGGTATGATGAACAGCATATGAGACACAGGTAACTGCAAGCTATTTCTGCTGGAGTTGGTCGTGCTTTCATGGGTTACTCTGGAGTTAAAAGCAGGGAGCAGCAGTGACATTCACCTTTAGAAAGTGATTCATAAGGCTGGTACCAACTGATTGGGAAGATTGCCCAGGGCACAGCCCAGTCATTACCATCCCTGATAGCTCAGGAGTCTCTTCGTCATGCTCCAGAGCATGAGATATCACAGGACAGCATTTCTCCAAGCTCTGCCACACAGCTAATTCCCCCGCCTCCTTTAAATCTCTATTTCACTGCTAACTGCCTTTCTATTTCTCCACTCATTAAAACATTTAATGTATAAAAAAGGTAAATAATACACCTCAGAGTATGCAAACCAAAGGGGAAAAATGGGTCAGGCATTGGATGGATGAGACAGGGTAGAGAGCAAATGTGCGACTTGAAGCCTTGAGCAGGAGGAAAACCTGCTGGCTTCTTTCAGTGGTCAGCCAACTTTTTCTCTTAAATGCCATATTTCTAAAGTGAGCTTTACTTTTTCAGTTACCGTCTCATAATTTGTTTTCTGGGCTAATCAGCTACCTATGAAAATACACTATACACAGTATTTTTGGAAATTTCTAATATCTTTTGGGTAAGAGATTTAAATCTGAGGGCTGGGAAAAAGCATTTCAGTTATCTTTTGGAGGGTATTTGCTGGGCTTTTCAACATACTTTGCAATCACAGGAATTTATGCTGGATGCAGTCTTTTCTTTTTAGTCTTGGTGATGTCTTAAAAGAAGTTAAAAATACAAGCACCCAGGCTTATTTGTCCAGGATCTTACTCACCAGTCCCTCAGCATTAGTGGTTGGATGGCTTGTCTACTTTGACCCTGCTCATAAGTACATCCATTTATTTTTTAGCCAAGCAGACATGGCAGGTTTTCCTGTGTGTGTGTGTGTGTGTATGTGCATTTTCTGCCCTCAGGCAGCTGCAGTGCTGGAACCTAGCAACTCATGTTTTGGGGGAAATACATCTGGCATACAGAGCTGGGAATACAAAGGGTCAGAGCATGAAAAGGAGGATCCTTGTCCAGGGGTCCACCCAGGAAGCTGCCATGAGGGCCTGGCTGAGGCTGGCTGGGAGCAGGGGCAGGTATGCAGGCAGACTGGTTCCAGGTACGAGGCTCAGCCCTGCCACAGGGTGAAACAGCTTCTCTGTAAACAAGCTAGCCAGCACTGACATATTCAGAGGCTTTGTGTGCTCCGTGTGAGTATCTTTCAGGGGCATAGCAAGGTCTCAGGTTCACAGAGTGGTGGTAAGGGGATCTGGATACGTCTGGGTTTTTAAGCAGAGAGAGATTAATATGGATCTGGAAGTGGGAATTGTGTATCATGAAAGAAGTACATGCATTTTTGGGGCTGTGGTGGCATTGCCACACTAGCTGGTGATCCAGAACCACAGCCACACGAGGGATCCTGGGCTGTTGTGATTACTGCCCTGGGCTGAGGCCAGCCCTGACACCTCTGCTCTGCAGAGAGGTCTGCACTCAAATATCAGCCTTCAACACAATCAACTTCTGTAACACTTTATTATGTGTGTCCACACACAACACAGGAACCCAAAACAAACCACACCTGTACTGCAGAGGGGAGTCAGTGATTGGGCTGCACAGGCTGTCCCTCTGGGCAGCTGGACAGCCAGCCACCATCTTCAGGCACAGCCTGTTCTTAGCCATTTTCTCCTTGGGCTGCTGGCTCACAGTCAATCACCCTTTCCTGGCACAAGTCACAGGCACTTGGGGCACGTTCTGAAGGGGCTGTGGAGGGGACAGGATTCACATTGACATGCAGGCAGCAAGGAGCTGCGAGCTGGGCACAGTCATGCCTCTTCACAGAAATGCCCAGATGTGCAAAACAGCTGGTGTGCAGGCAGCTGTGGCCTGCCAGCATGTGCAGCATGTGGAGCTGGCAGTCGCTGCTGGACCTCTGGTGCTGGCAGAGGGGGGGCAGGCTGGCATAACTGCACGTGCCCTGACACAGACCTGCAGAGCAGCAGCAATGGTGATGGTGGTGCAAGAGCATCCAGCTCTGGCCTCTCCCCTGCTGTGTAACCACTGGGGTCCCTGGTGGGCCTGAGGCCAAACAGCCCAGAGGGAAAGCTCAGCTTTCAAGAGATTTAGCACAGGAGGATCTGAGCTCACCACCACCTTCTGAGCTCCTGGGCAGATTAAGGGAGGAGATGCAGAGAGAAGAGGAAACAGCAGTTTAATAACATCTACAGATGATGTGAAAGTGGCAGAGGAAAATGTAGCAATAACAGAGATACAGAGAGAAAATCTCAGATTATGTACCTTTACATTGGGGAAAACAATCCAAGGCTTCAGGCAGAGGAAAGTCAGCAGGAGCAGGACAGGAGCAGGTGAATACAGATGTGGTTTCATGAGATCTCACTGCATTGGGAATGGTTGGTCTGGAGCTGTGAAGGGGTGAAGCCCTCACTGACCAGCTGATGGTGAGCTCTGACACTGCCTCCAGGTGTAACATGAACAGTGATTTGTGCTGATAGCAAGGGAATCAGCTACCTTCCTTTTCCAAAAAATTTGCTACCAGGCACCAAAAAACAATAGCTCAGTCTTGTTTCATTGGAGAGGACACTTGGCAAATAATGAGCAAAACCAACATCTGGGGCAGAGCAACTCAGGTGAAGGAAAGATGGGAGCAGACAAGATGAAGAATCACAAAACAGTCTGATCTGGAAGGGATCCAGAAGGATCACAGAGTCCAACACTTAAGAGAATGGCCCATAAGGGGTTCAAACCCATGACATTGGTGTTATCAGCACCATGCTCTGACCAACTGGCTCAGAGGAAGAGAAGGTCATGCAGGACCATCTCCAGCAGGAGGTTGGGATCTATGTCTATGGAAAGGGCAGTGAAATGGTTAGTGAGTCTATGAGGAAAATGAGAATTTTGTCAGGTAAATTAGACTTAAGTCACAGGAAAAGTTCCTGGGGTGAATTGTTAGTCTGCCTCTGGTAGAGAGACCTTGGTGATAAAACAAGACACCTTGTAGAGATAAAACACCAAAAAAACTCCAGGTAAGGCCCAAGTGACAGTAGAGGAACTTTTCTGCCCTTCAGCAGCTGCAGCACTTGGGAGATAGAAACAGCTTGGGAACAAGCAGGGACTGGGATGAGCTGCAGGGCTCCTGCCTCTGCCTGGGAAACTCCTGTGGGAGGGCACAGCACACTCCCCTCGCACAGCTTTTGCAGAGGGCAGCCTCAGCCCCAGGATTTGGGCATCTCATCACCATCCCCCAGCAACTGCACCTTGCTGTTTGTAGCTGGAGCATCCTGGCATGATAACAGAGCCCCAACACTGAGTCCAGCACAGATAACCCATCAGGGCCTTGACACCAGCACTGCTTGATCACCCCTTTGATAAACCACAGGTGATGGTGGGCTGCAGAAATGTAACACTGGAACAGATCTTGGCATTGCAAACACAAACAGCATTTCATGTGAGGTCCAGCCATGCTTCTGGCACACACAACCCTGTGCAAATCCCACACTCACTCCCACAGACACTGGTGACTTTTGGGAGCAGCCCCTGCAGCCATACCTCCCACCAGGCTCCCTCGTGCCTGCTGACACGCAAAGTGTCTCCTGCCATTCACCAGCTGCTAGAGGCTCTACTTCACTCAAGACCTGGAGGCTCTGCCTAGAGCACAGGTTGGTTTTATACCACCCAGTATTACAGCCTCTCCTGCCAGGAGAGTGTATGACACAGTTCCAGGAACTGCAGGAACCAAACAAGTACTGGGGTTCCTGGGGTACAACACAGGCTCACCTTCACTCTGTAACATGGTCACAGCCAGGCAGGCAGCAGCTGACACAGGAGGCTCTGTGGAGATAAAATGCCAGCCAGGTCAGAGCCCATCCAGGTGCCCTGAGTCTGTGCTGCGCCACCAGCCTGGGGCAAAGCACATGCCAGTCATCTCCAACAGAAACACAGGGCAGCTCTCGCCCTTCCTTGGGAAAGGCCACCGCTGACAGCTTGTATCCGCTAAGGCTCACACAGAGGTTTCCTGGGTCAGATCAGGTTGGCCATGCTGGAGGTGGGGGGGAGCCGCCTGTTTCCAGCGAGGCGGCCGGAGATGGTGAAGACGCGGATGTCGCCGGCCTCCAGGCTCCGCGGAGCCGCCCGGCGGCAGGAGGTGCACAGCAGGTACAGCAGCAGGCAGAGGAGGATGGCACTGCCGGCGGTCAGGAGGATGACCCCGCTGGTGAACATGCTGGCCAGCGGCCGTGCGGGGCTGAGCTGCATGCTGGTGGTGGACAGGATGGTGAGCACCGCCCCGCAGACCAGCAGCACCAGGGCGCTCAGCAGCAGCACCAGGCAGTCCGAGAAGCCTCCGCTCTTGAGCAGCTCGATCTGATCGCGGCTGCGGATGCAGTTCATGTCCTGGATCGCAGAGCTCAGCAGCTGCTTCAGCAGCACCAGCAGGGCCAGCAGGCAGAGCGTGGTGCCCACGGCGAGCCGCCACTCTCCGGAGCGGCTGCTGGTGCTGTACAGCAGGATGATGCCCCCAATCCCGCAGGCCAGGATCAGCACCACGGCCATTCCATAGCACAGGATGGACTTCTTGGGGTCCTGGAACCACCAGAGCTCCACATGCTCTTCCAAGATATTCCTCTGGATGTGGTCCGCATCCGCAGGGGTGCGGGGGCTGCTCAGCTCTGCCAGCTCTGGCATGGTGGGCAGCTGGGTGAAGAGGGCACAGAGGTGGCACAGATGAATTTGCACCCTTACAGCAAATGGAGGGTCAGTGCAGCAGCAGTCGTGAAGGCAGCTGCATTTCTCCAGCAGTGCTGTCTCAGTCTCATCCTTTGGATCCTGATGGAATTTCCTTTTGCAGTGGTGCCACCTGGAGAGCTATGATCCACGTGCTGGGGTTGAACCCACTACTGAGACAGGGCTGTGAAACATGATGGAGCATTCCTGGAGCAGCACATTAAGGGAACTGCCAGGGCTGTCTCCTTCTTTTGCTGTGTCTTTCATCTGGAAAAGTCAAGAAGAGAAGATATCATGAACCAGAGACCATGCTCCCCTGTACCAAATAATCCTGTGCCAAACCTGGGGCCTTGGTTGCTCAGGCTGGCCTGCAGACCTTGCTGTGCTTCCCTCACAGGAGCCCTGTGTGCCTCAGCTGCATATCTTCATGGGAGGCCTCTGTGTGCTGTGGGGGAACCCCAGGCTGCCCCAAGGACGAGTCTCCTGCCTCCCCAGTGCCGTGTGCCCTGCTCAGAGGCTGCTGGCACATTGCTGCCTGAAGGACTCTGCCTGCAGCTGGTGCTGGCAGCAGGGCAGGGACGGAGCAGAGGCAGGTCCCTTCTGGGATAAAGCCCCATTCACAGCTCTGGCTTCACATGCTCCCTCATCAGCATCAGCCTCTTGTCACCAACTGGCTCTGCTGCCCAGAAGGGGAGGTGGGGGTCAGGACCAGGGTTTAACCCTTCCACTCCAGTGGCTGGAAGAGTGAGATCTGCCATAGCTGCATGTTCTCAGCCCTGTCCTCGTCCCTGCACTGCCGGTGGTTTCCCCTCAGAAATTCTCTACAGAAATATTGTAGCTACATGTCCAGTGATCTCAGCACTTCCCTGGGAAGAGCCCTTAGCTGTGGCCTGGCACCCTGATATTTTGCTCTCCTTGTTGCTGGTCTGTGAAGCACTTTGCCCCTGGAGGGGAGCAGAGGAAGGGCAGCACTGGCTCCGAGGTGCTGTGCTTAGCTGGGCTCCCCAGTCACAGCACCTTGTCTCAGCCCACCACTCGTGGTTCCCAGGCTTGTGTCCCTGCTGTCCTGGCTCCCCTTAATACTTCTTTGGGTACAGTTTTAGACCAAGAGTGGAAACCATTTGCATTTCTCTTACAAAATGTTCCTCCCTGGCATGTGAGTATTCCAGCTGGTCCCACAGCACCACAGGGACCCTCTAGAACAGCTGGTACCCAAACCATGGAGAGGAACTGGGGAGGAGAGCACGGGAGCATGTCAGCAATGGCTGAGCCTGGGAGACATGGGGCAAGCCCTGGAGACCCAGAACAGCCTCTCTGGTCACCTCCTAGACAGGATAATGCACTCTTGACCACCACAGGCACACACATGAACTGCTGTGAGTCCTACAGGAGCCCATGGCAGGGACAGGAACTGACTCAGGTCCCTTGTGTCAGAGCTGTGTCACTTCTGGGTGGGGGGACAACCACTCTGCCTGCTAGAAATGGCTCTCAGGAGCCCATCAGGCCACGTCAAAACGCACTCTGTTTGTACCCTGCTCTGCTCGGCACTGGGCTCAGGGCTCATTACACACAGGCAGGGACAATTTATGACCTCCACACGTGGCAGCTCTGCACGCACCAGGGCAGCAAACACCTCAAACCCTCTGCCGGGGCGCAGCCAACACGGCCGGGGGGAGAGGGAGGACAATTGTGCGGGGAGTGCCGAACCAGACACCGCCTGACAGTGTCAGGCCGGGCTCCTCCTGAGTCACTCCCCGGCTGCGATGGAGCATGAGGTCACTGTGGCCTGGCTCCGGGCCCGCTGCCAGTGCTGCACGGGTGCGGGCAGCCCTTGTGCGGGCGCGTTGTGGGCAGCCCGGGTGCGGCGCGGGCAGCCCGGGTGCGGGTATGGGCAGCATGGGTGCGGTGCGGGCAGCCCGGGTGCGGGTATGGGCAGCCCGGGGGCGGTGCGGGTATGGGCAGCCCGGGTGCGGGTATGGGCAGCATGGGTGCGGTGCGGGCAGCACGGGTGCGGTGCTGGCAGAATGGGTGCGGGTATGGGCAGCCCGGGTGCGGTGCGGGCAGCCCGGGTGAGGGTATGGGCAGCACGGGTGCGGTGCGGGCAGCCCGGGTGAGGGTATGGGCAGCACGGGTGCGATGCTGGCAGCCCGGGTGCGGGTGCGGTGCGGGCAGCCTGTGGGCACGGCGGGTCCCGCACGGGGCTGGTCCAGCTCGGGGAGCCGAGCAGCGATGGCTGCGGCACAGACAGCCAGGACTCAGAGGGGACGGGGAGAACCATGGGAGTCCTACAGCTCCTGGCTGGAGCCAGAGCCATCAGAAAGCAGCAGTTAGAGAGAGAAAAGAGCTGTGGCTGAGCGTGGTTTGTGCCTGCTGGGCGTGTTGGTTTGTGCCTGCTGGGTTGCACTCTGATTTTGCATGAGACAGCAGATACCTTGTGTGTGCCCAGGGCACAAGTCCCCAGGAAGGTGAGGATGTCACGAGGCACTATTAAAGTAGTCAGAGGCAAGGAGACATTGAGTCTGGAGTTGTTCCCTTAGCCGATGCAAATCAGCTCGGTTCTAAACATTGCTCTCTCTTGTGCCTTATCTCCTCCTTAGCAGTGAATGGGTGAGTCTAGTAGGTAGCATTTTTATAGATTAGATTGAGATTTGAAGAGAACATAAAGCTTGGAGAAGTGCAAAGTCTGTGTCCTTCTGCTGCTTGACCCAAGTTACACGAGTCAAACAGTAAACAAGGAAACCACAGCAGCATGAACCACAATGAGGGAAAATGTGATCAAAAATCAGGCTACAGCACTGCATTCTCATGTTACTTTTTAAAATTTAACCATTTTAGTTTTTTATATGCTCAGAAGAAGGACAAGAGAGCAAAATAAAACCATAGGAGCATCTGGCCGAGGAACAAAATTGAGTATCACCTCCACAAGCATGTATTTCCCAGTGTTATATTAACCTCTATTAAGCAGATTATTTGGAGAGTTTCCCAGTGTTGCATTAACCTCTATTAAACAAATGATTGGAGAGGCAAAGGCTTCCACTGAAGTGTGCTTTCATGTTTCCTTGCATCTGTTTGGAAATGTTCTGGGAATATAATTTTTTGCTCTAAAACCATCCACACTTGCTTCTCTACACCCCGAGGGCTTGTGCTGCTAATAACAGTATTTTTACTCCTAGAATCACAGAATAATTAAGGTGGGATGGGACCTTGTGAAGTCACCTGCTTAAAGCAGAGTTCACCTAAAAGTCAGACTGAGCAGGTCAGGGCCCCATTCATTTACATGCCAAGGAAGGAGAATCTATAGCCCCTCAGGGATCATTCCAGAGTTAAATCACCCTCACCATGAAAACATTCCTCCTTAAATCTAGCTACAGTTTCTCATTCCTCAGGCTGGGTGCATTGCCTCCCACCCTCTTCAGAAAACTCTATGTTAAACCAAAGCTATCCTGGACTGTCACCCACCACTCCTTGAAGAAGGGATGAACTTTGCTCTCACAGCAGCTTTACTGATCTGCTTTCTTGGCACTGTGCAGCACATCACTTTGCCCAGATCAGACTGAGAGGAAGGAAGGAATATAGATGCCTGCTCTGCCATGAGGGAGGACAGCCCCCCAAAGCTGTTGCCCCTTCTTTTGGTGTTCTTTTGGGCTAGCGGGTCTCGCTGCTCTGGGACAGACCATAACAAGCCAGTGGCCCATCAGATTGGTGTATTTGACAGTGTGGATCACGGGTCATCAATCTCTACATTTACTCACTACTGAAGCCAGCACCTTCTGTGCTTCCATCTCTGTGTGCAAGAGAAAAGCAGGAGAGGACCAGCACAGCCACACAATGCTTTAAGTCCAAAGAGCACATTTCAGGAAAAAAGTGACATGCTGTCCTTCCCCACTGCTGGCTGGCAGCTGTGGAGGAAGAGCAGGAAAGCACTAGGAATGCAGGAAAACAAAAATATTCATGTTTTTCCTTTTCCATTGTGTTGGTTGTTTTTTTTCTTTCCCTGCTCTGACAACATTTAAGTGGAAATTGAGGGTCATCATCAATGTGCTCCTGGCCACTCCTGGCTGCAGGTGTGGGAGAGGTACCCTGGCTGAATGCCTCAGAGTGATACATGCATATATTTAGTAACTTTTAAACTTTTTGTGCCTGACAGACTGATAACTGGCAGACAGGCCACAGACTGTACATTAATTAACAATTCAGTTTCAGAACCACATGCAATTCAACTTTTGAAATATTTCTCACTTCCCTCCTCTTCTCAAACCCAGGGTACCCCTCGAAACAATGCTTACCCACAGGGTTTAGGAGGGGAAGTCTGGGGATGAGACAGGCTCCTGCAGCTCTTCCTTGTACTTCCAGCCTTGGAAGGGTTTTATGCAGTTTTTATGTGGATGTTGTAAGCATCATGGAGACTGGGAGAGTCCAACAAGATTTCCTATAAAATAACGATACATAAAATTATTTACCTGAGCAGTGTGGATGAGAGCCAGCAGAGCTTCACAATCTCAAGCAAATCCAAGCCATCTCAGCCCTCTGTTTCCCCAGTCCATCATAGCTTATTTGCTTCTTTGCCTGATCTGTCCATAGCCTGTTTGGGATGGACCTGCCACCACTCAGTGCCTCACAAAAATCTTTAGTCCAGAATAGGCATAAACATTTCCCCATAATTTCCATGTAATTTTTTCAACCTCCAATGCTTTAGGAAGAATTTCTTTAGCGAGAGAGTCAGCCCTGAATTGTTGCATGTCCCTTCCAACTGAAACAGTACATTCTCTTCTGTCTATTGTGTTCTAGTTTGTCTATTCTAGCCTATTGTGTTGTCTATTCTCTTGTATTTCAATGGAAAAGGACCTACAATGATCATCTAGTCCAACTGCCTGACCAATTCAGGGCTGACCAAATTCAAGAATGTGTTTTAGGGCATTGGCTAGAAGCCTCTTCAATACTGACAGGTTTGGGGTATCAATCAATTCTCTAGGAAGTGTGTTCCAGTGTTTTACCACCTTTCCAGTAAAGAAATGCTTCCTAAGCATATTTGATTCTGTTCTAACTCCCTATAGGCTCAAAGAGAATGCAGCTCCTGTATCTTGTTTTATGACTGAATTACTGTTAGTGCACAAACCAAAAGCTCTGAGTGTCATGGTGCTTGAGGCCTGTCTGTGCACCTGGGAGCATGTGGGAAGGATCCCTCTCTGAGAACTCAGGACTGGGAATAGAGGAACATGCAAGGAATGGGAGTAATGGGGCTTTTATGTGGCATCTATCTATCTTGCCCAAAATCCTAACTAGAGATCCACACTTCTTTGCCTGCCACACCAATCACCAATTCCCAATGCTCCTGCTTTTCTGGGCTGCTCAGGATCCACGCAAACCTGTGCAGTTTGATCTGCACCTCTGGGGAGAGCCCACCCTCTCTCCCCTGACAGATGGATAATGCTGTCCCACAAGTGAGCATCTGTCCCAGCAGTGCTCCTGCCTTGAGACCCCATTTGGGAAGCCCTGGGTGATGGTGGATTGTCCCTTCCTTTCCCCAAGCCTAGGAGTTCTGGCCTTAGGGGTGGTGGAGGGCTTCTTGTAACAGGATCAGTGCACAGCTGCCTTTTACACAGATCTAGACAGTTTTGGCACGCTCCATTGTGAAATGTCACGTTCCCCTTCCTCTTTGTACACTCAACAGGCATCCATTATCCTGGCCCCGCAGAGCCTGTCCTGATACACCTCTGCCAAGGGTGGCCTGGGAGTTCCAAGGGAAACAAGAAACTCCCAAGTCTGAGAGGAAACAATAGCACAAGGAAGAAATCAATTGGAGGCAAGAAGCAGGGTCTCTTAAGAAGTGAGTCCGAAGCAGCCTCGAACCTGCCAGCAGCTCCTGCCCAGCTCCCGGGGAGGAAGGGATCACTCACCTGCAGCAGACACTGCCCACATGCGACACCCCGGCACACTTCCCTGCTCCAGCCTGGCAGCAGTGGCTTTTCCTGGCTTTCCTTCCACTGGATCCAGCTGACGAGGGAGCCCACGGGGAAAGTCTCTTCCCTTCCTCTTGTAAGTGCCTGCCAGGAGCCGGGCGAGGCTCCCGCTGCCGGTGCGCGGCAGCCCCGCGGTCCGGCGGAGCCCTCGCCTCCCGCCCGGGCAGGTGCATTCCCCAGCTGGGTGGCGTCTCAGCAAACCTGCTGCTGCTCTTGGAGACGCTCCAGAGCCGCGCCGGTGTGCAGGTGCTACCCCTCCCTCCCTCCCCGGGCAGGATCTGGCCTCTGGCCACACACCGATCCTGGAAGGTGGCTCATTTCCTCCCAGCTGCAGGTGAACGGGTGCCAGAGCAGCTCCCAGGCAGCGCGGGGCAGCGCTAGGGGACATTTGACACACTCAGCAAGTATTTGGTGTTAAATAAGGTAGCTCCTGCTCTACTTTGTAGGTTAGGGCCACCCAGTCATATCAGGACTGCTTCTTTCTGTGGCAGAAGTTCAGGCAAGCACTCAAGTCAGGCAAGATGTTACTGTCACATCTTTCCAACAAAAGGTAGCTGCACAACCCCCTCCCTGGGAGACATCAGCACCAGCAGAGTTTACCAAGCTGTAGAAGAGCTGATTTCCTGGTAATCCAGTGGGGAAAAAAGGGTAACTATTTTGAGAGTAATCAGGGAAACAAAAAGCATTCATTTAAATGTTGAAGAATAACAAAAGGGAGTAGCAGGAATGTTGAATTCAGTAGGGGAATGGGATTCCCAGACTGATCAATGTCCCCTCCTTCCTGGCTAGGTTTCATGATAGCAGAAGGGATCATTACTGTTAGTCTGAGCAGCTAGAAAATCTAATGCAGGAAGGTAATGCAGGAATAAGAGAACAGGACTGAACAACAGCACTTGCCTGGCTAATGGAAAGGGAGGCTTGGTTATAAAGTCACATGCTACTTTTTTATCAGGCTGTGAGAAGGGAAGCTTAGGATATGCTAATCAAATAGAAACCAAGTAGTGTGACAGGTTCAGGAATTTGTCTGAGAAAAATCTGATACGTCTTTGGAGACTTGTGAAATATCATCAGTCCAAAGGATGTTGTCCTACACATAAAAAACCAAATGGTATGTGATAGGTTTTCCCATACAAACACCTTTGAACAATGAGCTTGACCTTATCCAGAAGAACCTGGGTTTTTTAGCAGAAATGTCATCTAAGGGGAAACCTTGCTTATTCAGATAGCCATGTAGTCATTTTAAAAAGTGGGCTGTAGCTTTATAAGAGCATGAAATCCTTACCAGCTCCTTTAGGAAGATACCAGTAGGAGAAACAGAACAATGAAGGTCAAGAGAGGATGAAAGCAGAAAATGATTTTGCACCCTGAGAGAATTCAGAAGAATTCATTAGCACACAAAACCATAATCCAGTTACAGATTAATTCTAAAACATTTATAGAGTTTGTGTGTGGGAGTTTGACCTTGGTCTGCTTTTCCCAGTCTAGAAGGGGCTTGTACATTTACTTTGCTTCCAGCAGGTCTGTTGAAGATTAGTTGTAACCACTGCTGTGCCTGATGTTTAATGCTCCTCTATACAAGCAATGTTTTAGCTGCCCCTTGACCACTAAGTTCAAAATCCTCCTCAGCCTAAGTCTGGCAGCTGAAGCTACCTAGGCTTCATCTGACAGGCTGAGTATTGCCTTTAAAATTTGCTAACAAGGGTGACATAGGGATATATTTTTAAGCATATCAGTCACCATTTAGAAATAATTCACTATCTGTATGGGGATATTAGGAAAAGATTCTTCTTATTTAGACAAGTTGATTTCATTTCTCTAAACCACAACTATTAAAGCAGTGTGGTGTATGATTCTAGCACTCAATTTGTCCTGACAGAGAGAGGAGAAAATTATACCACACGAGAGCCTAGCAAATTAAAATGGGTGTGTCCCGAAAATTTTAGAGGGAACTAGGTTCTAAAATATTTACTAATTACATTAATTACATCCTCTTTCTGTACAGGATGTATCAAGATGATTATATGGGGAGGGGAGGAGGAAGAAAAGGTGTTAAGCTAGCCCATTAACAGACCATTAACTTCTTCCTTTTGCTCCTGTGAAACCTGTGCTCCATACAGATTAAAGATGCAAAATGGAAAAAAAAATAGACCAAAGAAACTTAATTCCACATTCATGGACAAAGCATTCAGCTGAAGTCTCCAAAATCATTGGAGCTCATGGAACCATCTATTTTGCCATGGTATTGCCCTGGAAATGAATCTGGTATTCCTGATGGTATTGCAGCTTACATGTTACTCAGCCCTGGCACCACCTTCTTCTGTATAATATTAGGAGTATATTAAAAGTACTTATCACTTTTCCACAACTCAGGATAGGAAATGAAACAGAAATATACTGGCTGTTGTAATGCCATATAGTTCCATGCTGAAACAGTAGCTCAAACTTCTGATAGATGTGAAATAGTCCTCAGTGGGACAGTGTGTCATGCAGTGGCAACAAAAGATGAAAAATTTGGGGGTTTTTGCCCCCTCATTATTAAATAAATGACTCCCTGCCTTTTTCTGTGTATGAGTACTTTGCAGAGCGACTTATTAGGAGAATTTCACTGAAAAACTAAAAAGGGATTGCAGATGTTGAAAAAAAAGACAAACAAAAATCAGTTTATCAAAGTTATAGGACTTATGGCATAAAGTTTGGACTTTATTCCAGATTTGGGGAGTTTGAAACTGGGCTGCCTTTTTTGTCCTGCTGAAATAATTGTAGCAGATGAGGCAACACATCTCTAGACAGAAAGCAGAGGCTTTACCAAGGGCTCTAGCTTGTGTGTGCATGAGTCAAAGGTTGTCCTCACAAGGTAATTGATTGTTAATCTGTGACTGGATACCTGCTTGGAATAACAATGACATCGGTCTTAAGAGCAGCAGTCCTTTGTATGGACATAGGCAATTTAATATTGGAAAATAAAAGGCTGATGTTGAATTTTGCAGCACAATGACACCAAATTAGAATTCTAGCAGAAAAGGCTTACAGTTTGACCAGCTCTTCTGGATTAGGACACATTAGTTTTCAAGAGAAAGATGAATATCTAGTATAAAGACACAAAGCTTAGTCTAACACTAGCATGAATTTATTTTTTATTTTTTAGGCTTCTAAGGGCAGATTTCAGGAAAGTAGAAGTGTTCAGAGCTCTGATTGTTTAATAAATGCTCCTAGAGGAAGAGTATAGGATGATGTAAGTCTCTGCTGTTGCATTTCTGATCTTGCCAGGAGGATATAATAACATAAGGCATCCTTGAACCACATCAGTGTTGCTGTGTCTTGTGACTTCTTCCCACATTCAGGTCAGGAAGATTTCTAACTGAAAGAGACTGAACCTGGAGAGTTCAGGGCTTTCCCCATCTCCTGGACTTGATCTCGCAGATATTGAATTTCTAGCTGCTGCATTTCTATGATTTTTTCACTTTCCATCTCTGGATTCAACCTCAGGACAGCTGGGCCTGATGGAAGTTCAGCGGAGGGAGCTAGAAGATAAAACAGAGAGGACATAGTACAGTAACAAAGGTCCAGCTCATACAGCTCTTGGGCATGAACAAAGGAAAGAATCTTTCAGGGCTGAAGGAGTAGATCTAAATAGTAAGAATCTGCAGGATTTATCAGCTTCTACAATTAACATTAAAATGTACCAGGTACCACCAGGCAGACAAGTTAGAATGAAACACAGACAGTAATAAAATTGTTCACCAAGGACCAAAAGAGCTTCTGCCATGAGTACTGACAATATGGAAAATATACAAGAGCTATTCACCTGTGTCTTGAATTGCCTTTTTGCTCTTGTTTAATCTCAGTGCTGACTCGAGCTTGTGCACCTGCGCGTTGGCCACCCTCAGTTCTTGCCTCAAGTCATTAATTTCCTTAATCAGACTCATATTTTCCTGCAAAAACAAACATGCCCCATAAGGAAAGGCACAGGTACTATCTGGCTGAGCAAGATGTATCTTCATATCTTTGAGAAAGACACTGGGAAGTATAGAATCAGTATCACAAGCAGGTGCTGGGCAATCAGGAGAGTACACATTTCAGGTAAGATCACAGTAGATGTGACTCAGTACATGACAGTATTCAAACCATGTTAGCTCAAAAAAACAATATTTGTTTTGCTTTTCTGACTGCAGCTGCACTCCAAGGTATCATCTTCCTTGCCAATTCCAAAGGGAAGCTCAGGGCCTTCCTAAATATATCCAATTAATTCAGAATTAATGCAAAGAATTCCCATCTCTCCCTCCAGTGTGTATTATTTTACTTTTCATTTGTCACTATGTATTTGTTCACTTAAATTATCTTTATCTCTTTGGAATTAGTCAAAGCCCTCTTCATTAGTTCTGACAGACATTACTTTTCCACACACCTTCCAAATTATTAGAAAATCTATAAAGCATGTGGAGACTTGAGGTACCTACTGCTAACAAGCTGTTATAAGGAAAAGTTGACAATGTATTAATCTCTTATTATTTTTTTAAGTCCATTTTTAGCCCATAAGAGTTCAATCCTCTAATTCTTTAGTAGCCTACCATGAAGCATCTTCCTGAAGGAGCTACGAAAGTGACAGTAAATATAATTTACCTATTGTTGCAACAGATTCAAAGACTTAGCAAAACCAGTATGGTTAATACTATTTAAGGATGATAACACTGCTGCTCATGATTTAGAAATGGGAGCACCATTAACTAAATATTTCTTTTCTGTATTCAAGAGAGTGAAGTACAATTGTATATTTGCCTCTTACAAGGACATTGAAATAACACATCAGTAACTAGGGCAAATGTTGAACAGCTGCCATCATACTTGAACCAAGAATAGCAACTATTTCAGCTACCTGAGGTGTGTTTTTTAGAACTTTTGGAACACAATGGCAATATTTCAAAAAGATAGATGGCAAAAAGGCATGTTTAGGCTACCTCACAATACCAGTCTCAAGCAGTAGGGAACACACTGAAACAGCAGGAGATAAGAGCAAGGATAAATGAATTTTTTCCATGAAAATGGTGTTTTCAAATCTTATTTTCTACTTTTGTTTTAATGATAATTTTGGTTGATAGAGATAATTATGTTGCCACAAAAGATTGTGCAAAGCATACGACTCAGTTCCTTTGAGTATCCTTATAAAGTGTTGGCACCACCACACAACTGCAGTCTGGTCAGAAGTGAAGCACAAAGCCCACTGCACCTCTCAGTATGTGCCTGCACTCAAGGACTTCAGGTTGGCAGCAGTAGCTCAGGCCATGTGTGGGGCAAGATTATCAAGACTTCACACTAAGACAAGTAGAGCAGCTGTGCTTTAGCTTCTCCTCAGCTGAGAATCACTGACTGGAGGAAGAGTGTGGGATTCATTAAGTTCTGAACTTGTTGGGCAAGAAGAGTTGCTCTTGCAGTGCTTATGCTGGACTATAAATGCAGCAGGAGTTGGTGTGCTCAGACAGCTCTAGAACTGTAGTATTTTGCTGAGTCTGACTTCTCTAATGCAAGCCTTTAAATACAGATGAAATTTGACTCTATGCATTTATTCCAGAGCTTGATCCTGAAAGAGCACATGAAGAGGGTAACTTCCAATAATCAGTCAAGGTAATTTTCTTTTGACCAGCTTTCAGGGTTGGGTCATAACATTTGCCTTTAGGTGTACTTTAGTCATGAGCACCTTCATATATTCGTTCCAAGTGATTACCTGCTGCTGTGAAATGAAGATCTTGCTTTTGGTCTATCAGAAAATACAATACAGAGTCTTTTGATGAAGCAATCTGGGTTATGTAAAAATGTCTTGTTTGGTTTGCTTGATGCTAGAAGACTGTTGGTTGACACTGCTAATATTTTCCTGAAGAGGCCTTTTCTCCAGAGAGATTAGCCTTTAATTCAATATTTACATTCTGACAGAATGCTTGCACTGCAATGCAACGTCACAGAATGGATATATAAAACAAATATTCATAGGAAAACTCATTGTCATGGGAGGTTGTGTCAAAGAACCAATTGCTTCAGAAAAGGGACTGATCAAATGCATGGATAATGAGGCCATCAGGTACAATGACATTTCATATGGATGCAATCTACAGTCTAGGAAGTCCCTACAGTGCTGACTGTCAGAGACAGGTAGGACATATAGAAAATTTCATCCTATATGGGCTTCAGTTTAAGCAGCACTACTTCAAGGTTATTCAGTGTCTCTGTTTTTATGTATCCAAAGAAACCATTACAAATACAGAAGGCTGGAGGAAAAACTAATAGCTGAATAACAGGCAACTTGTCAACTGGTAAGAATAACTAAAATTATCGTGACAGTTCTAATCATCTGTTGCAGCAGTCACTAGTGGAGTGTACCTATGAATAATCTCTCAAAGAGGAGGACATAGCTCTGAAAATGTAACTGCAACTGAGGAATAACAGAAATACAGAGCTAGAAGACTGTCAAGATGTCATTTGCTTTTTCAAAGTGAATCCTCACAGAAGTTTGTCTAAACTAGTCTTAAAAGCCCCTGTGAAAGACTGGAAGGCCATGATAATTCCTGCTGGTTATAAAATCTCATTAATCTACTGGACTTCAGAGAACTGCTTTTTCTTTGAAGAAACCAGGCTGGTTAGAATCTTTGATATCTTCATCTTCCAGATGTTTTATTAATTTGGTTTTAATCATCATTTCATTTTAGGCTTACTGATCCAAGACATCAAGTATTATCATTATGAACACCATCTGTCACCCTATTCCAGTAAGGAAATTCGTCAGGTTATTTTCTGAACCCATCTCCTTTTGTTCCAAGGGAAACATCTATCTCACAGAAAGAGTAAAAAAAAAATTAAAATAGCATCAAGGAAGAAGATTGCTGCTGTCTAGCCCTGAAGAAGCAAATTATGAATAAATAGCAAACAACAGATGACTTAGGAGGGATGAGATTTAATGATCCTGAGGAAGCATAATAAAGTAACAATGTAGAAAGGGCTACTGAGGGGAAAAGGAAATGCTGACTGAGCAGAAGGAGAGCATGTTAAGAAGAGACTAGAAAAGCTGTCCTCCTAGGATGTCTGGTGTGGAGCTCTAGGTCCTCCCACTCCAGATAAAAACAAATTGGATCTTTGACCCCAGCAGTCACGAGTTTACTTTGCCTTGTAAGAAACAAGGATTCTGAGCAAGAGATCTTAGTACAAATAGACATATTCCCCATCTGTTTCTGAACTTCCTTGAAAATTTTGGATGTGAAAAGCAAAAAGTTCTTCTCAATTCACACCAGTAGGGATGGACTATGTGGACAAAGAAGGTTTTTTTTTTCCTTTTCTTCTTCCAAAATTACTTCCTAAACATTACTACATAGCAGATATAGCTTGGCATCCAAGCAAGGGCAAATTGACTATAATGGCAATTATAAATACTGTTTAAAACAAAAAGTAGGTACATTAATTTCCTTTAAAACATCCATGCAACAGAAGTTCCCCATCTCCTTTTAGGGAGTGGGAGATAAGCAAAAGCCATTTCTGACTTCCAAGATCTTGCTCTTTTTGTTCAGAAAAGTTAATGGAAGCACTTGAAAAATGTAGGCATTTCTGGCAAGAAAGTCAACCAAAACTATTTCAAAGTCCTAAGAAATCATAACAGAAAGGTTAATAAAGTCTCTTTTGTGCAGGCATTTCCTTTGTTCCCACTCCACAGCACAAGGAAAAGGCTGATTACCTGCACGATGCGCATGTAAGCAGTGTGCTGTATTTCCTTATCCTTCATCACCTTCTTCCTCAAAACTGCCAAATTCCTCTCGTTGTACTCTTGCTGTTTCTTGTACTGCTGCTGCAAATCTCCATCTTCTGCTTGAGCCTCCACCTGAGAGGGCACAGCATGTTGTCTCAGTAATGGCACTACTGGACACAGTCATGGGCAGGGAGAAGGCAAAGGTCCTGACTCACCACGTCTGGCTGATGCATGTACTTGGTGTAGAGCTCACGGATACCGTCTTTCATTTTTTTGGAATCGTTGATGAATCTCACACAATTATGAAGATCTGCCTTAAATCGTTTGATGAGGGTTTCCATATTTTGCCTCTGCAAGAACAATGCAGTCACATTCTTATTTGGTTCATCAGAACACTCCATTGTGCAATTTTCTAGAAAGTCTAGTGGAACTCGTGAAAACTCTCATATACTTTCTTCCACTTCATTAAAAAAAATAAATTAACAACCCACTGGGAATGTAAGCATTATGTGTTGAACAACAGTCATAGATTTTAGGAATAATAATAAGCCAAGATACTTTATTAGGTAATATCAGTGACAACCTGCAAAAATGACAACTAAAAAACAGTCGTTCATTATGCTATTGCCCACTGTCCTTTTCCAAACACAAAATCATGGAATATGCTGAGGTGGGAGAGACCCACCAGGATAATTGAGTCCAACTCAGCTCTGCACAGGACATCCCCAGGAGCCACATCATGTGCCCGAGAGCATTGTCCAAATGCTGTCCTACCTTCTTATTTAGAAACAAGAGTTAAGGAGAGAAGGCAAGGGACAAAACATATCAGACACATGCACAGCTTGCTGATTTCACATCAAGACTGCCTTCTCATTCTCTCTTGGTGTCTGCCAGGCCTCCCTACCTGCTTCCTCACCCATGCTCTCATGCTTGCTAAGCTCCTCCACCTTCCCCTGCAGTCCCTTTTCCTCCCTCATGTCTGATACGCTGTCAAACAAGGGGTCCTGGACTCCTCCATTAATGAGACCTTCCTTTCTGTTATCCTACTAATGCCTAGGTGGTATCCTACATGCTGCTCCTGTTTAGGCCAAGTGTCCCCAGATTTCAGGCTTGGGCAGGAACATGTAGTTCAGCATTCACCTCACTGTTTTTTTAAACTCAGGACAATATGTGTTGATTCATAAATAACTGGATTTTTTAAAAATATGAATGCTCTAAGCTGGTTGCAGGCTTGGAGGTTTTGTGTCTCTGTCCCCCCCGGGCAGAGACTCTCCTGGTCCTTGGACACAGCAGCCCTGCAGTAACTGTTTGCTCAGATTAATGTTTCACCAGTGTTGTGTCCCCACCAATGCCATTCTGGGGGACCTGCTTGGTGGGGGTACCCCATACCTTTTCCATCTCTCTGTGCACCTCTCCAGCAGTTGCCTTCTGTTTCTGCTGCAGCTGGGTGATGTTCAGCTTCAGCTCTACGCTCTCCTTGCGGAATTGTTCCAGCTCTTCCTCCATCTGAAAGGAAGCGGGAGGAGGAAATCAGGGCTAGCAGGAGACGTGAAAAAATAACACATAACAGGAAAACCAGAGGCTGGAAATACAGACTTGAGGGAATAGGTCCCCCTTCAGGTCGAATGGCAACATGAGAAACGTCAATTTTGTAACAACACTGCCCTCTGTCAGAATATACAGAAACCACACAAATGAATGTGCAACTCCCTGCTGAGTCACATTAATTTAAATTATGTGATACCCCTTACATTCCTTGAGCTGAACGGGAGCTCTACCGTTCCATCTGAACAAAAAATGGATGAGAGGGAAAGGGACAGTCAATACTGGAAAGAGTAAGGGCAACAATAACTAGACCCTGATACTGAAAAGAAACAAATAGATTGAAAACTGTGGGTAGGTATGCAGAACACACAGGAAAAAAACAATAAAGGTGCTACAGCATTTACTTATGGCACAAGATGGTGACCAGAAAAGATAACGGGGATTTGAAGTCTGAAGTACATACAGATCGTTGATTAGTTTGCATTTTATTTAAAAGACTATGTCACCATAGTCCTAGTTTGATTGAGTTAAGGATACGTCTATGCAGAGATCCAAGTAAGCTTCTATCATAAATAAGTTCCCTCAATGAATCTGCTGCATGCTAAGTATGAATACATTCAAATTTCCCATGTATCAACTGATGAATACAATTTGTCCATATACCTAACCCCTGGCAGAATTATGTTTGCATAAATCTGCAACATTTCTGAGAGAAGAAATGTACTCTTTTCTGCCAGATCAGTAAAAGCAGTGTCTTGCAAATGCTATAAGGCACATGGAGGGCAACCACGTAGGGATAAGATCTATTTTTAAGCAAAATTTAGAATTACATACAGGAACTGAAATAACTATGTGGATCACTGGTAGCATGTGATAGAAAATTAATTAGCTATTTTCTACAGATATTTTTATTAGCTGCACAGTTATTGAATCAGTGCTATGTATCCTTGAAAGAAGTCAAGGAACAACCAGGGTGGACTCTTTCATGGACTTGTTGGGTCATGTTTGTATTTAGACAATGGGCTTAGTAGCAGAGGCCAAATGAGAGTGTTACCTCACTGATCTGTTTCTTCATTGTCTCAATATCATTTTCACGTGACTCTATTTGCTTCTTAGACTCCTCTATTTTGTAACTCAGTACAAACTTGAAATTTTGCAGTTCCTGATTTTTCATTTTTAGCTCATATACATACTTCTCCTGGAAGAAATGGGTACAGAGATTTGAATCAGAGCCAGCACTCTCACACAGATCCCTAGGACAAGATACAAATATGGAAGAGACAAAACCAGCAGTCACAGATCTTGTGGAAGATTGAACTCCAGTTGCAAATCTACAGGTTAGATGGGAAGGGGCAAATAATGCTGAGCCATCTACAGATCCCAGAACAGGGGATGAGAAGGTCAACATCCTGAACTTGAGCTCCCCAAGAAAAGCTTAGAATGCCAACTAAAAACCAGAACCCCAAACTGGAGATCACAAATTCATTAAGTTGAAGCTGACTCTTCAGTCATGTGATATTATCACAACTAATAAGTATCTCTGATTAAGGGAGGGGATTTTGACCTCATCCAATTTTCCACTTTCTCACCTTCTCTAGGATAGTTTCAGTTCTCTCTTTAACATCTGTCTTTAGTGCCAAGATATCCTTTTCCAGTGATTTAATGATGTCTTGCAGCTTCTGCTGTTCCAGTCTCATTTCCTCAATATCCCTGTTTCGGTCCTTGAGCTCTTTCTGTAGGCTGTTCAACTAGAGAGGCAAAGTAGTGAGAACTTACCAGTCTCCAAAAGCTGTGCACAGCTTGGTCCTCCTGTTCTGTAGGATACCTTGTAGACAGTGTGGATAAAAGATATCAAATTAAGATATGAGGAAGAAGCAGCTCATCAGTTAAATGCCTCTAACTCAAAAGGGGGTTGAGTATCCATTCTGCTTTTTCTGTATATTCTGACAAGAATACCTGCTGCACAGGAAGGAAGGAAATTGCATGCAGCAGCAAGAAGGGTATGGATATTATACCTAAGCATCAGCTGCAGCTAACACTCAATCCATGGAATATTCTCATAAGGTGAAGGCAATACATCTCTGAAGATGAAAGACTGGAAGGGTGCCCAGTTCATAGCTCTTGGGTACCCTCAAAATCCCTGCCTCAGTACTAAGATCTGCAAAACCAAGAAAGTTGGAACCAATGAATGGCACTGGACAAACTGTAAGGACACATGAAGAAAACCTTGAGGTCTAAAAGACAAAGAAATTAAAAAGACAGTACCATGATAGTAGAGGGTATGAAAAGAACCTCTCTGTCTCCAGATAGATACTGGAGAAAACAAAAAACAAAAAAAAAGTCTCTCTAACATCCTTAGGCAAATGTAATACCCAGACCATAAAAGAGGTAAAATATTTTATGTCTCCTTAAAAATTCCAGTAAAGCCAATAAAAAATGATGATGCAAACAAAACACAGGGATTATTGCATCGAATGAAGCAGAAGTATTTTACTAATACAGCAAAGTATTCAATGATAGAAAAAATAAGAGTTCATTTCTTTCCTGTCATAGGTCGAACAATATTATTTATAGTTCAAAACTATGCAGATCAGAGAAAGTGTACTAATAAAAACATACCTCCTTTATCATCTATCTCTAATCATATCAGCAATACAATCAGACAGCTTCTTCTTCTGTCCAAATACTCTAAACATTCAAACTAACCTACTGTTCTCATATGAAATGCCACATATTTACAGACTAGATAAATGGACTAAACTGACGTGCCATTAATCACATTCAGTCCTCAGTTCTAGGTCTTGTGAAGCTCTGATACTAGCACAGAATAAAAGATACCCTTTTATTCATGACTCCTATTTCTCCTTTCAGTTGGATGTTGGACTCCTTTTCCTCCAAGAGCTGTTTCTCATATTTGTCTTTGAGCTCGAAGATTTCTTTGTCTCCATCTTCATAAATTTGTTTCTCCATTTCTTCATGTGCTTTAATCTGCTTCATCATACTCTCCTTTGTCTGCAGTTAAGGAAAACAAACATTAGAGAAGTGTAAGAGACCAATAAAGGAGGGAAATAAAAAGTTATTTGTTACTGTGTTTCTCCTGGGAGAATCTATGTTTAGTGAAATATTCAGTTGCAGCAATATAATCTAAGATAACTTTTTAGTGGATTAAAGCAACTTTAGAAACTGATAACATACACATTGAGTTTTTTGTTTTTGTTTTTTTAATTTAATAATTCTTAAGACTTGAAAGCTTCAAGTTAGGAATCTGGCCCAAATACTAACATCAGCAAACTTGTTCTGCAAGAAATCACAAACCAGTATCACTTAGGATCTTTTAAAATTGCTGGTTTTGATGCAATTAGAATTGCTGTTTCTACCAGGCTGTGTGCAAATCAAGCTTCCTACCTCTTCCAGCAGAACAGATTTATGTTTCAGTTTTTTCTCATATTGTTCTTTTAGCTCTGCCACAGCCTTGGTTTTGCTTTCCTCCAAACTGTGCAATTGTTTCTCATATTCCTCCTCCATCTTCTGGGATTTCACCTGAAGCTCCTGGTATTTCTCATTTTCCATTGAGAGTTTCTGACTACTGTCAGATTCTGTTAACAGGAAACATATGGAATGGATACAGCTAATAGAAAAGAAGACTGAATCCTATCCTTCTGCAGCTATCACTGCCTTATTATTTACTGTCTTTTTCACAGCGAGTTGCAATAAATTACAAGTAGAAGTATTTAATCACTTTCTTCATCAGATATACAGGGGCTTTAGACTCTGTAGCCATGCAAAATTGACAACTAATTTAGGCATTTCCTTGGGATGACAACCATGGCAGAGCTGTATGAGCTCAACTGCTACAAAGTATGAGTAGGCAATGGAGTCATTTATCAGCAGTAACAAATCACCAGAACAGGACAATATTCACCCAAAAGCCCAAAAAGAACACGAGTCCTTGGTACTCATTTGCAGCATTTTTATCTTGACTACAAATCTGGAGTCCAGGTATTTCCAGGCTGTGTGCACCTCATTGCTGAATTGAATGATTGCACTGCTCTTGCACAGTGAGCTGTGCATAAAATTAATGAAGAAATTACTAATCTCAAGTAGAATTCAAAATTACTAATCTCAAAGACACAGGGCCCATGTGCATGTTCTCATCACAGGCACACGTATGGTGCAGTTTAGACACTCATTTGGTCTGCACCAAATACCTACATGACATACATCCATTTTTCTTTACACCTCTGCTCTAGTAATCCCTCCCTGTCACTTGCTGTCAATACAGCATTCCCCCCAGTTTCCAGTTACAAACATTTGTTACAGTCTAACCTAGCTGTTTCACCTCCTTGGCCTGTTTATCTATCAGCTCCGACAGTTGAACCTCGTGTTGTAGCTTCTGTTTTTCTTTCTCTTCCTGTAAAATCTGGGATAAAAAATAAGAAAAATACATTTTAAGTTGAAACTAGACAAAGCAATGTCCAAATTGTTTGTGCTATTGCCCTTGGTGAGGAAAGCAGAAATATGTTTGAAATCTCTCACCAAAACTGAGATGCCATGTGTCACTAAAACAAGTTTTCCCACATATTAGTTTGTTTTGACAAGTTAAGCTAAGGAAAAGCAGCAAACAGTGTTCATATAACACAAGTTACTGATCCTAATCTAAAAAGAAAAGTTTGTGAGCTACAAAAGCCTCCACTCCTTTATGTGTGCCTGCCTGAGGAGAATTTGCAGTTCCATAAATTATTGTCCACATATTAAAGTTCAAGCTGCTTCCTGTCTCACTTGAAGCAACTTTGAGGTCCTAAAATGCTGACATTTGCATACTATGACATAAACCTAAGCAAGAGTGAATTTTAAATGCCATTTGCTTGAAATGTCAGCCTGCCACTGTAAATTACTTAATCTTCTATAAAAGCACAAAGAACTGGAGCAAGAAAATAGCTGAGAAATTTCCCAGAGATGCTAGGAATTGTACCATAGTTACAATATTTTCACCTTTTTCTTGCAACAACTTCATGGGTCTTTCATAAACAAAAATATTCTATTTGTCTGATGGATACAACTAGAAAATTTAGCCCTTTCAGTCTAAAGCTGTCATTCAGTTTAATCTTAACATGTTACTGATACTTGGACAGGAAGTACAACTTCCCTGCCTAGAGAATCATATTTGTCTTCAAAGGTATTTGTTTACAAGCTTATAATCAACATGTCTAGAGAATTTTCAGTGTAGCTGAGATTATTATAAATATATAGCCAAGCACTACTTATCAAAAGACCTGAAGAATCTCAGAAAAACACCCAGCAGAGATAAAACAGAGGTAGAGGAATCCACAGAGGAATTTAAATGGTTTTCTTGTACAAGGTTAGGTTCTACAAAAGAGAGAAAAATAGAAAGGCTTAAACTCAAGTGATTTAGACAAATGAGACAAGTCAAAGAATCTGAAAAAATACTTGAAGAAAACATTAAAATGAATAATTAAACCTCCTCAAAAAATGAATATCAAAAACCTACTGGTACAATTGTAGGGCCAAAAGACAAGAGAGATATAAAGAGAGCACTTGGAAATTACAAACCCATAAAATACTACAACTAATAAGTCACCTGACAAGCTTTCATACCGAACTCCTTTATGTGGAGTCAAACAGAAATACTGCTTGAAGGTACTATGCACAACTCGACAAAATCAGCAGTAACAAATCACCAGAACAGGACAATATTCACCCAAAAACTCAAAAAGAACATGAGGTTGACAGGACTGAATCATGTGATATATAATCCCTTACTTTGAGTTCTGCCAAAGAAATTATTACTGGATCCCTTGCCTTCTACATCTAAAAGAAGTCCAGAAATATAACAAATTACAGGTCAGAAATCCAGTGTGTGCACCAGTCAGATGGACAGAATAGCATTATCAGACACACATAAACAAGACACTGGGAAGAATTATCATAGCCTTTGCTTTTCAGGAGAGCCCTGCTTCATGACCACAAAGAAATCAATAAACACACAAACAGAAGACATGCAGGGAATAAATTTTACTTTTGTTTTCAAAAAACATACAAGAAATCTCAGCAGATGTTCTTAAAAATCTAAGCAGACAGGACATAAAGAAGGCAGCATTAAGGAAAATAACTGTTAGATCCTGCAGCAGCTGCAGTCTTATATGGAAAGGAGCTTTTAAGGCACAGTGCCATTTCTACTACTGATCCTCAGGCTCAGGCAGTATTTTTTGTGCTGGTTTTATGTGGAAAATACTTACAGGGTACCTAGGAGAACTCTTGCATCCCCTTGTAAGATACTTAACTCAAAGATAGTTTCATGCTTTATAAGAAGAACATCAAGAACATCTTAAACTGGAAAGGAATGATTTCAGATGCTGTATGGCATTTCTACATATGTAATACAAGCTTGAATTCAACTCTTCAGTGAAAGATTTCTTAGTATTTGGTTCTGCAACATGAATCATACCTGGTGTTTAGTTTTAAGGAAGTCTATTTCCTGAGTGAAATTCTCTTCCAATGATTTTATTTTTTCTTCACAGTATATGTCCTTGAGACGTAGCTCGTACTCACTTTCCGTCTGTAGATCTCTCACACAGTTCTGCAGGTCTAGTATTGCCTGAGTCTGTTAGGACATGGATGAGAAAACAGTTTTAAGGGAGGGAATATTTGCTGTTAACAACAGCTTGTTAAGGATGTTTTATTTACATGCACATATTTATGAACAACAGCCTTCACAGAGAATCTTCAGACAGATGACCAAGAAGTCCTAGAACTAAAGTTCCTTTACTATCTTAGAAGATAGTTTATAGCAATGCATCTTCTGACTTCTCTATTCCATTAGAAGTGCTTTCAAGAGATTGGGGAAAGTGTTAGAGAAAAATCTAATCCACACTTGCTGTTTGTACAATGCTGTTTGCATACTGACAAGCCACTGCAGCAACTGGCTGTAACCTCTTTGACCAAAGCCATACTGGACTGGCTGGTAACAAGCATTATGCAATTGCAATTGACAGAAATCCTATGGTTTATGTTCACAAGTTGCTCCTCCTACCTTCTCATCTATATCTGATCTCATGATCAACACTTCCTCAGCATACTCGAGTTTCTGCTCTTCTTTCACTTCCCCAGGTTCTTTATCATGCACTCTCCAGATAAATACACAGCCATCCTCTGAGGCAGTCAGTAGAAATTGGTCATCACTTGTTACTGTCATCTTAGAAGGAAGAGACAACAAAATAATAGAAGAGACATGGAAGAAGGGAGATACAATTTTATTTTACACCACATTTTTCTCCCCACCCCCATACTCTCTTCATTTCTACCCCAGAAATTCAACAGTGGAAATAATAACACAGTCCCACTACCAACATTTTGATTATGTTTCCTACTCCTGTTCCACTCTGGTTGAAATAACAAAGGGAAGGGAAAGAATATGTGTAGATACTGGATCTGCTTCTGGTCTCAAAGCCATAGCAAGATTTTTGAAAACCTGAAACAGAAAAGACCTAGACTATTATAGCACAGACAGGCCATTTATATGACAACTCCAAAGGTCTCTAGTGTTTTTCTTTGAGAAGTTGTGTGAGCAACAGATGGCTAAACGTTTTCTTTTGAAACTACAACTAAGCTCACAAAGAACTATGTAGTAATAACTGCTGCCACATCCTCCAGACCTCCTGTGGCTGCCTGATCTTGCATAGAGTACCTGGGAGCTGATACATCTTACAGCTGAGGTGAAAGTTACAGTAATTGAAGTTCATATTCTAATGTTGGACTGTGTGGGGATAAGTCAAGGTGCTGTAGTTGACAGTGGTACTTAAAATACCAAATTTATGACCAGCTTTAACAACACAGAACATGTGGCTTCCTGGAGAATGGAGACATACCAAAGCACACTGAGGGAGCTGGCACAAGTGCTCACTGAGACCTTTCAGTCATTTGGCAGCAGTACTGGCTCACTAGAGAAGTCTCAGCCCTCTGGAAATGGGTGAATGTGATTCCCCTCTATAAGAGAAAGCAGCACAGGAACCATCCCTGGAGATATTTAAGAGATGTGTAGATGTGGTGCTTGAGGACATGGTTTACTGCAGACTTGGCAGTGTTGGGTTAACAGTTGCACTTGATGACCTAAAAGCTCTTTTCCAACCTAAAAGATTCTATGACAAAATTACCTTCCTCTTTCCAGAAGGAGCTGTATCAAAGTTCTCCATCCAATATGCCATGTTTTGTAATCTGGTGTAGGCCACTTTTCAGTCAACAGCTTATTCCCTGACATATCTAGAGACAGGACTCCTATGAATGCTGTGCTATTCGTTCTCCATGTGCAGACTCAGCCTTAATATTAACATATTATGCTACAAATTGCGAAGGAAAATCGACCCTAAAAAAGGAGCTGTGTGCAACTGGCATTACAGGGAAAAGAAAGAACTTTGTGCTACCTTTGTAACAGCACCTGCATGGGCCTGGTACTCGCTGAAATTCTTCTTCTGAGTTAATGGGTACTTCATAGCTCGAATTGTCCCCAGGGAGGTCCCAACAAAAACCAGGCACCCGGAACGCGAGACAGCGACAGTGGTGTAAACAACGTCACGGGCAGGCACTTCATGCTTGATCTACACATCAACCAACAGCACAACCATCACACAAACCTCACATTACAGCACATATTTGATTACATACTGCATGAGCAATTGTTATACCTCTGCCTGCAGCACATAGTGCAGTTAAAAGAATCTATATGTCTATGGAAGTATAGTCTCAACAGTAATTAGTTCTAAGTTTTATACATTGAAAAAAATTTGTATTTAAGATAAATATTTAGATATAAAATCTCTGTATTTGTTATAGTTACCAGTATTAAAATTTCATGCCAAGCTGATGTGTGATCTAAAAGATGTAATGGTTTTCACATACAATTTACTACGTTTCTGGAAAAAAATGCAGGTAGATACAGTGGTAGATGAGATACACTTGTATTTCAGCAGAATAGTTGATGCAATATTGCCTAGCTAGTTTGTTACTTGGATTAGCAGATTTCTAGGTGAATGCAAGTAAAATGACAAAAACATAAAACTACAACAAAATCTCAGGTTTCATTGTAAAAGACATAACACAAAAGTGTCAGTAAATACCACAGCTTTCAAAACCAGACTGATTCCTATTTACCAAATGGATGCTAAGGAAAGCAAAGCACCAGTACCCTCCCCAGAGAATGTAGCAAAATCCAGGAGTGTTTCTTAGCTCACCGAAGACTCTGAAATTTCTTTGAGAGTTTGGTCAGATCCAACAGCAAAGATAATTTTGGCATCATAAGTCAGGGAAATGCTGCTGTAGACGCAGGTCTTGAGCACACACTCTGACTCCTTTTTACCTGTCAACAAATTCCACTTATACACAGCACCATGTGTGTCACAGGAGACAAGTTTAGTGTCATCTGAACTCCATTTAATAGCATGTACCTGGCAAAAGTAAAACACACCAAGGAGCTTGATGTTAGATTACAGACATACAGCATGGAGTCATTGTACTGCTAAAGCCATGACAACTTCAGAATCATACTTCAAAGTCTTACTGAAAAGCCTCTAAATGTTTCTCAACCAATTCTATTTTAGCATTAGAAAAAACCAAAACCAGTAAGAACTACTTCGTGAACATGCTATCAGGAAAAAGTTCATTTCAATGTGGAGTAGTAGATTTTATTTTTATAGTGTATTACTGGGATATTTTACTTTGTTCAGCCAGCTGCCAACTGTTCACTTTCAATTTAAGGGCAGACTTTGCGGGTGTATCTAATGCATGAACATTTTGCCTTCTGACCAATGAAAACTAAGTTTTCTATTTCTGTTTTTACATTCTGGGGCCATCTCAAGATCCAAAATTGTACTTTACCTCTTCAAAATGCATCTTATCAACTAGTTATTATGTTAATAAGTTGTACTGTGTAAGATTTGTTTACTTACCATCCCAGTATGTCCTTTCAGATTAGTAACATTCTCAAAGGTGATGCCGGAATAAATTTGAATCACATTTCCATTAACTATAGCAAAAAGATGGCCTCCATTACTGAATGAGCACTACAAAAAGAACATAACCACCCATTACTGTAGATGGAATGGATAAAAACACTCATGCATTGAATTTCAATTACATCCTTTAATATCAAATTGTTGCATGAAAAGAAAACTCCCATTACAGTTTTCTTAATCAATGCTTTCCCCTGTAAAATTCAGTTCTGGAGTATTTCTGAACAAATTATCCCTTCTGCTGCTTCCCACACTTACACATCAGCCTCTGGGACTGTTCTCCAATAGTCAGAATCAATTTCTCTAAGCTTTGATATAGGACATCATATATAGAACTAGGATGTATTGGAGAAGTTTTTATTTTCTGTCATGTTCTTCAGCACTCTGCTCCATATAACTCCTCAATTTCATTTTTGCACCACTCCTTACCTCCCTACACTTTTTCACAGCAAACTCCTTGAAAACATGCATGTCCTCATACAGGAGACTTATAAATCGTAGTTTGTCAGAAAACCCAACCAAACAGAAAAAGCCAGTGGGATGAAGAGATACTGTGTGTGCTTCCTCCTGATATTCCTTACACAGCTCCAAAGTGCTGAAAGAGAAGAACATTGAGCAGTATGGAATAGCACAAACTCCCCATTGCACACTTGACAGGATATTATCTGGCCCAGCAAGGATGCCTGCAGCTAAAATCTGACTCTGCCTTGTCCTTGAGGAAGTGTGTTGTTGTTCGGGTAAGTAATGATCACAGAGATATTACAGGAAACAAAAGCAAATTTGACTTTCTGGTTCACAGAGAAGGTGTGGGAGGTGCAAGAGCAAAACCTTGTGTACTGTAATATAATGAAGAAGGTAAATGAACTGTTGATTGCAATCCTACACAAGCATCTCTTGAGATTTGTTTTTCCCTCCAGGGAACCTCAAGAGCTGGAGTCATTTTGCTTAAGATCTATGCCTAAGAAGCAGGATATGGGGCAACAGTATCTTAAGACAAAGCTAAATGAAAGAGTTTTTTCCAAAACACAAGGAGTCTGACACAGAAATAGCTTAATAGAAAAGGCTTTGTATTCTTTTGGCACCAGTTTTAAAGGCACTGCATATTCACACTCCCCAAATCATGTCAGTAATACCATTTACATCCCACACCACACAAGAATTTTACCAGAACAACACTCTCATTCATATGAGATTGCTGCTGTTGCCTCCTAAATACAATATACAAAAAAGCAAGAGGTAATAACAAATACAAACAACTCTTTACTTTTTCTTGTAATTCCAGATGCGGACAGATCTATCCAGGGAACACGTAGCAAGGATGGGTTTCCAAGTACACATGTCCAGACCAGTGATTGAATTAGAATGCAATGGGAAATTCATATATGAAAAATAAGATATCTTCTCCTGAGAAGGAATGAGAACATGAAGAAATCACAAATATTTCATTGCAGGCAGTAAGGCAGAGTTCATTTTTACATTTATACATTTTTCACTTATCTATCATAGGTCTTTGCATACAGTTATAGAATAGATTTCAGGGAATCACTTAATCCTTTCACTGCCCTGGTCTGAACATAAAAATGCTAAAAGCCTGACATTGTTAGTTTTAAGTTCAGAATTAATAATCAAGAAAAGTGATGCAGGGCAGAGCTGTGAGAGTAGAACATAATTGTAGGTATATAAAAAAAGGCAAGTTAGATAAATAAATAAAACTGGACCTGCAAGAATTCAGTTAATACCTTCTGGTCAGGCAGATGCTAAAAAAAAAGTCAAGTGCTGAGTGATAGAAAACTTCACTAGGATGTCTAGCTACCCCATGTTGGAAGTGAAGCACCAATAAAATGTTAGGCTGCATGTGGAAACAGAACCCCTAACTACAACCCCTCTTCCTGTAAAGATCTTTCCTTACGTCTGCACACAGGTTAGGTACTCAATTCCATAAAAGTCTATTTAATGATAATACATTTTCCACTTATCCTTGTATTATTTAATTCCTTTAGAGTAGGGAAGGTTTTTCATTATGTTTTTATTTCACAGAGAGGTTCCACTTCTAGCTAAGACCTCACCAACTATCATTTTAGAGTAGAATGAGATTCCCATGGCTCTTCCAGCTTTATCATTGCAATAAAGTTTCTGCCTGTTAAAGTGGAGCATGGACCACAGAGTTACATGGAGGATATCTCAGTTAAAGCCTTAGCAAAGTGGTTCAGCAGTAACAGGCACTCTTTAATGGTCTCAAGTGTTCTTTATCCTTCTCCTGAATAGCATCAGGTACTCACAGGGAGGGAGCCTTGAGCAAGGGGCTACAGAAATACTGCCCTCAGAGTGAGCACTTCAGATCTTGAGCTGTAAGGGTTCATTTGAAGGATTTAATGAGAACACATCCCAGAAAACAACACTGAGTAGCCTGTATCATTACAATACTGGACATGAAAGCTGTGCAATGTGACTGAACTGCACTTACCCTTATAAGTTTGTTGGAGAACATAGTAAACATGTAGAGCTGATTTTTATTTGTGCTAACAACCATCACTTCCTCAGAGGGGCTGAAGCATATCCATGTAATGTCCTGTCTGCTTGACTTTTTGGGGTCAGTGCTGAACAGGTCCTGAGGCAGCTGCACAAGAAAGGCATCCTGTGGGATGTGCCAGGTTTCCATAGTTTGGTAGTAGGCATGCACACACACAAACTTTTGCTGTAATGCTCCTCCAATAAGCACATACATAATATCAGCAAGACAATCTGGATATTTAATGGCATATAAATACTGCAAGGCACGCAACAGAGGACAATCTAATGGTATTCATAACATTACAGCTGAAATAAAGTATCAGGGGACATCTCAGCAGTAATATGAAGTACTGCACTAAACAAGAATTAAAATGGTAGTAGAAAAATATCAGGAAAAAAAAACCTAGCAAGTGTCAGAATGAGAACTGCCTAAAAATTGTGATTAGAATAACAATTCTTTGTAATGTATGATTAAGGTAGATAAGTCTTATTAGAGGATCTCATGCACAGAGAAGATCCAACCTTTTAAAATGAGAGTATGAAGTCTTGACTAGTTCATTAGAGTTAAATGTTCTTATCCAGACATTTCAGTAGGTCAATGCATACAGTTTGCTATAGAACATTTAGAAGGATTATTTAAGAGTGCATAGGTCTCATGACAGTTCTAATAAATACCTGAGGGAGAAAAGCTTCTCCTTGGAAAAAAACAAGCAGCCAAGGTCTTCAAAACTGATGTAAACTATCTCTTAGTCCTGAAAGTCTCCACAAATAAAAGTTTCTTAAAGGTTTCCTGAAGTTTAGCAGCCTCAGAGCACATTTTATATGTGGGAAGGAAACATACAGAACTAACATGCAGAAGGTCATCAGGCACTATCAGTGTGACCTTTGGCAACTCCATTTGACATCACTAGGATAGTTAGCTAATCCTTACAATACAGTTTAGCAGTGTGCTAAAAATTATTATTAATAACTAAATCAGAAACACTCACAGTTCTCTAAACAGGGTTCTGCTGCATAATTGCTTACAAAAGCTTTTTCCCTCCTTACCCAGACTTCTTGTCTCTCCTCGTAGGCCTCCTCTTCAGAGGTCTTCTCAAGCAGAAGAACAACTCCTGGGCTAGGTGAACATGCAAAGCCTTTGGAATAGGCTGCAACTGCAGATATTTGAGGCAAAGAATGCTGTTGTAAACTGGTATCTTCAAAGGCCGCTCCACTAGAAACACCAGAAATGCAATTAGGAAATGCATAAAGACTTAAAAATAAAGAAGCACAAATCAAAAAATGCTTAGCAGCAACTGACAACATGAACTGGACAGGAAGGAAGGAACTAATTTGCCTGCAAAAGCATGGAACTATTATTAATAATATTGAAGAGATTTACCTCTCATATTCTTCTGTTGTACCTTCTCGTTGTTTCCTGGGTGGTTTCCTGTACTCCAGACTTTTCTCCCAGCGCAGGTCTCCAGTCTCAAACAAGCTAAGTTTGCCTGTGTCAGTGCCACATATAACTTCCTCCGCAGACAGCCAGGCATGGCACAAGTAGTTTTCTGGCTCTCCCCTTTGTAAATTCATCTGCTTTAAATATCCTTCACTGTACTTGAAAAGTTTAAAATAGCCATTTCCAGTGATACAAATCTGGGTACTGTCTTGAGGATTAAAGCTCACCTATGGAGCAAAAAAGAGAGGAAATATTTTTTGCAACTATGTTCACAAATAAGTAATTATTATACCTGTTCTGAAGACTTTCTATACCAGATACAGGAAAACAAACAAGGGAAGATGGTTCATAGAAACATACAAGGATACCAAAGAGAGTAAGAATTAGCCACCATAACTACATACTTCAGTTTTCCCCCTTCAAAAGTGTGTCTATTAAATTACAAAAGTAAGGCCAAAATACCTCTTTACTACTGATGAACAAATTTTTCCAGCAGCAAGCTTCCTGAAAAGTGGGAGACCATTTGTTCTCAAAAGGCCAGGAATAAGTTCTGTATTCCTGTGTTTCAAGCTAACAGTATGTACATGAATTCTCATAATTAGGTGTTTATTTGTGAAAATGATGGAATAGCCATCTCAATATTCAACATGGATAGGAAGGGTAGTTTGAGTTTTTTATGCTTTATGGGACTTTACACAGCCAGAGTCTTTACACTCCCCTCTCCTTAGGAACTGAGCTCATGAATTCAGTGGTTGAGCCAACCTCTGCTTGTAGCTGTCCCCCAGAAAAAATGTCAGCTGGAGTTCAACCAACACATGGACTGAAAGTAAGTGTCAGACCTCCCTACATGAACGAATCTAAAAAGGGGCACCCAAACCTGGATGCAGAAATCATTTGTGTGCCATCAGCCTGCTCCTAGCCACTCTTCTCCTCTGCTCTGAACACAGAAAACTGCAGGAAGGAAAAGGTGCACTGAGAGCTTCCAAAAGTGTGTTAATACTACTGGGCACAGCCCATCTATTTAGTGTGTGCTTTTGCAGGGACACAAGGGACACACTGCACACTCACTGCCTGTTATACTGGCCTCATAACATAGATCTCATGTGATGTCAGAGAAACTCATGTGATACAACAGCTACAGACATGAGAATGTCTATAATGGCTCAGTGCAAAACTTTATTTAGCCTAGCGTCCTATTGCTGAGGGAGGCCAACAGCAGATGTCAAGAAAGGTCAGAGAAACTGTATGGATTCTACAGTGTGGAGCCCTCTCCTCTGGCCGTGGATAAAAAGCCACGTGGCCACGGGAAAATGCACTGTGCACACGTCCTGAAGGATGAACACATGTCCAACTCGCACCTGCTACTTGTTGAACTAAAGTTTGATCGTTCTATCCAAAGTTTTTAAAAGTGGAGTACGGTCTCGAAGAACCAGTCAGCTGAACGGGAGTGTTAATAGCGATGGGCAGGGCCGCTGGCACAGCCCGGGCTCGGCAGCTCTGGGAGCCGGCGGGGCTGGAGCGCTCCCTCACCTGGCAGGGGCCGTCACCCGCGGCCGGGACGCGGACGGTCGCCACCAGCTGCTGCTTCTCCCAGAGCCAGCAGGCGAGCTGGCCCTCGGGGGGGGCCGTGGCGGCCGCCAGGAGCTGGCTGTCGGGGGAGAAGGCGAGGGACACCGCCTGCCGCGCCGGCTGCTCCTCGGCGGCCAGCACCTTGCGCCGCCGCGCCCGCTCCGCCGACAGCTCATAGACCGCCAGCACCGGCCGCTCCCCCGCCGCCTCCGACAGCGCCAGGAACCGCCGGTCGGGGCTCACGGCCAGCGCCTGCACGCCCCGGCTCTTCTTCGTGCCTGCGGGGAGCAGAGCGGTCAGGGCGGGCCGCAGTCGGGACCGGCACCGGGGTTAGGGTCGGGAGCGGGGTCGGGGCCACCTGGGATGAAGTTGTGCCACTTGTGATCGATGTGCAGCCGCAGGCAGCCCGCCCCCGCGGCGTGCAGCACCACCCGCTCCTCCAGGAAGCAGACACCGCCGGCCACCCGCGGCCGGCAGCCGAACACGGCCACGGGCAGTACGGCCGCCGCCGCCGCTGCCGCCGCCGCCGCCTCCGCCTCCGCCATGCTGCCGCTGCCGCCGTCGCCGTGGTGACCGCGGCCCCGGCGGCCCCGGAAGCGGCGGCGCACGCGGCCGGAAGCGGCGCACGGGGTCGGCAGCGATGGCGGCGGCGGTGGCGCGGCGTGGCTCCTTCTCGGACTCCGGCTCGGACTCGGAGGATTCCTCGCTCTCGGACTCGGAGGTGAGCCCGTGGCCGCCGTGGTGAGCCCGGTGGGGAAGGGCCGCCCGGTGCCGGCGGCGCGGACTGACCGAACCCTCTCACAGCTCCAGGAGGCCTTCGCGAAGGGCGCGCTGAAGCCGGGGCTCAACGTTGTGCTGGAGGAGCAGCCGAAGCGGCGCAATGACACGGTGAGCGGGAACGCGGGGACCGGGCAAAGCCCCCCCAGGGCCGCGGCCCCAGCGCCGGGAGCGGGGCGCGGGGAGCTCGGCGGGGCCGCGGGCCGAGGCCAGGCGGGCTCTGGTGTTCCGCGCTGCGGGCCGGGCTGCGGGTGTGCCCGGCGGCCCCAGGAGCAGCCCGCGGTGTCTCTCGGCCGCTGAGCCGGGCCAGCCGTGCGGATCGGTCGGTGCGCGGCTGTGCTGAGCTGGGCTCCTCTCACAGGACGGCCTGAAGCAGTGCCTGGCCGAATTCAGGCAGCAGCTCGCCTGGGTGGAAAGGCTGGACGTGACTCTGGGCCCGGTCGCGGACCCCGTTTCTCAGAATGCTTCTACGTCTGATGCCGTTGACCCTGAGAATGATTTCCAGAGAGAGATGAGTTTGTAAGTGTCAAAAAGGCATTTCATGTCGTGTCTCACTGTGTTGCTGCGTTTTTGGAGTTATGTTTCTTTCACCAGTATGCTACAGACTGCTGCAGACTGCTACACTGGCTGTCACTGTGATACTCTTGGCCATGTTATTTTACATTCGATGGCTCTGAATGTTTTCCAAAACAACTACAAATTAGTGCTAGTATATTCAACTCCTGTGTGACTTAAAATGAATAATTTCTCTCTTCATAGCAGACTTCATCATTTGCTGAGTTTATTTTAAAAGCTCCTTGACGGCAGGACTAACACTTTAACACAAGATACTGACTTTTTTTTGTGGGTTTGTTTTGGTACTCTTACAGTTCTCTTGCTTTGCTTTGCCTTTTATATTCCAACATAAAAAGCTATAACTGGAAATAAGATAAATTTATATGTGCAAGACGTAAATGTTAATGTTGTACTGGTACCTTAGGTGCTTTCAGTAGCACTGAATGTTTGCTAGACCAGACCAATGCTTGCTAGATCCCAGTATCAGCCTGCTTGTGTGAGCAGTTTGTGTCAGAACTGTGAGGTGCCCAACAGGCAGTGACAGGGCCGGGGCAGTGACAGGGCCGGGGCAGTGACAGCTGGGGCAGTGACAGCTGGTGCAGTGACAGAGCCAGTGCAGTGACAGCTGGGGCAGTGACAGCTGGGGCAGTGACAGCTGGGGCAGTGACAGTGGTGCTGTGCTCTCTCCCAGCTACCGGCAGGCGCAGGCAGCTGTCCTGGAGGCCCTCCCTCGGCTCCGTAAGCTCCAAGTTCCCACGAGGAGGCCGGATGATTACTTTGCAGAGATGGCCAAATCAGACCAACAGATGCAGAAGGTACGTGCAGGGAATGGTTTTCTTTCCAGTGTAATGTGTGTTTTAGCATGGGGTAGGGTAGATGAAACTTTGTGACAGGAGATTTCTTTTTGTTTAGGTGGGGATTTTTATAACAGGTTGGATGATAAAGTAGAAAAACATGATTTATACTTTGTCCTGATTAATATTAAAATATTAAAAAGGGAGGATTTTTCTTAGTATGTGTATTAGTGGATGTAAAGTTACCTGTGTTTTTGCTCTTTGTCATAAAACTTGCAGTTGACTGTGGCTTTAATGCAATCCTTTTTTTCCTATTTAAGTATCACCTTTTGTTTATTGCCAGCGTGTTCTGGTTTTCTGTGATTTTAAATTGTATATTATTGAGTGAATCTGTTTTGGATAGGAAATTATATTGGTGTAGGAAATAAGTCTTTCACACATTTCCTTCTTGATTGTAGTCTTTGTTCAAAATTGAACTCTATTTTTTTGTTTAGATTTTGAAAAAAGACTACATTTTATAAATTAAAGAAACATGAGCTGGAATCTAGTTGGAAGGTTCATGTATCATTGGGTCACTGTTCTGCTTCCTGATGGAACCTTTCTGGATAAGCTGAAGAATGATAATTAGCTGGTACTAAGGCTTAAGTCAATCCTGCACATTACTGTTCTCTTCTTTTGCTGATTTCATTTGAAGAACAGTTTTTATCTCCTACTGGGGTCACTAAACTGAATCACTAAGATCTGTGTTGAAATCTTTGTAATTCTCCATAAGGCAGCATCCTTATAAGAATGTTTGTGAACAAGGAGGGAACAGAAAAAATATTTTCTACAGAACTGTTGTCTTTTCTTCAGTGCTTTACTTTTAATAATGACAAGAAAGAAACTATTAAGTCTTTTTGATACACCCAAATAGACTGACATGATACTCTCAGTTCCATTAGAGCCCATTATAAGGCTTTTTCTTCTCTCTTGTGTGAGTTTTGTCTTTTTTAGCCAGATTTGGGCTATAGATCAGTACAGAAATTATAAATTTCTTTTTCTTTTGTGTTACTGATAAATTCTGATTTTCTATTCCCTAATTAGATTCGACAGAAACTTAAGAGTAAACAGGAAGCAATGGAAAGGTCTGAGAAAGCAAAACAACTCCGTGCAATGAGAAAATATGGCAAGAAGGTGAGGAGCTACAAAAGGGACATGTGCAAAAGGATTTGTGACAAGAATTTGGAGCCTGACTGGGGGGCTGGAAAAATGCAGCCACAAGAGTCTGGCTAAAACACACAGAATCTGTCTAGTCTCCTGTCTAGCTGCTCTGAAGGAAAACAGAACAAAACACAGGATACCTTAAAAAAAAGTATGGGACACTGCAAGGAACAGCACTAACATTCTGCTTCTAATCTCAGGTGCAAGTTGAGGTTCTGCAGAGGAGACAGAAGGAGAAGAAAAATATGTTGAATGCAGTCAAGAAATACCAGAAAGGTAAGAGAACAAAATACCAGAAAGTTCTAAGAGAACAAATGTGTAAGGGCAGTAGTGGTGTGTGAGCAGTGTAGGGCAGTGTGATGTGGTCACTGTGTCTGTAGTTCTGGGCCTTGAGGTTGGAAAGCTGCTGCTGTGCAGAATTGTGTGCCTGTGGCAGTGAAACGCCTCCCAAGCAGCTGTTCTTCAGTGAGGATGACCTATTGCTATTACTTGCTTAGACTGAAAATTTGTCTTTTCTGTGATGTGTTCATTCTTGCAGGTCTCTCTGACAAGCTGGACTTTCTAGATGAAGAGCAGACATCATCTCAAGGGAATAAAAAAGGCAATACAAGTCAACGGCCAAAGAAGGGGTGAGACCAGAAACGAGAGAGTTAAACACAGAATGTCTGATTTTTCAGTCTTTATAGGGGATAATTTTGGGGAACAGGAAAACTGTTCTATTTATTGTTAAAGTAAGTCCAAGGTGGTATTCTGTCCCTAAAGAGGAGAAAACTATGGCCAAAATGGAGCAGAGACTGAAATGTGATTTCTGCATCTTTGTTAAGAGGGGGAAGGTTTATGGTGGTTGATGGGATACCATGAGTATATATCTCTGTGTCTTGAGAGCTTTCTGGAACAAGGAATGTAGGCAGTGATGCTGCTTGGTTGTTTTTCAGGCCAAATGCCAAAAGACGATACAAAAATCAGAAGTTTGGTTTTGGTGGGAAGAAGAAGGGCTCCAAGTGGAACACAAAGGAGAGTTTTAATGACGTATCCAGCTTCCAGGCAAAAGTGGCTCACAACAAAGGCCCAGGAAAAGGAGGAAGAGGAGGAAAAGGAGGGAAAAAAGCTCTTAATGTAAGTAAAATGTTGCAGGAAAACGATCCTGGTTGGCTTGGAAGCCATGCCATGTCTGGCAGGGAGAGATGAGGGCATGGTATGTGTCTCCAGCATCAGGAAGTGATGCCTGTCTTTGGGAGCTAAGCATAATTCAGTTACTAACAGAGTTGGGGACAGTGGTTTGGTATCAGCAGGAAAATCAGAAAGGGAGTTAAAAAGTTCTGTTTGCTACTTGTGTGCCTAAACCTTCTTGTCCAGACGTTCTGACAAATACCCTCTCTTTGGTATCCTCCCTAAGTTATAGAGCTAAAACAAAGATGGAGAACATAAAAATAAAAATCTGAATCTGTTTTTTTTTTTTTTTTTTTGCAGAAGAGACCTGGAAAGAGAGCAAGGCAGAAAATGAAGAACCGAGCCCGCTAAGAGAACTGTGCTCCCCAAAGGGGTTCCTGTGTTTCTTTGTGTTGCAAGATGTGTTTCTGCTGTCATTAGCAGTTAACTGTGGAGCAAGCTGGATGTTTTACAGTGGCAAGGAAAAAAAGCCAGTGGAAACAGTGCCTTATCACTTAATTTTTTTCTTACTGTCTGTTTTGTTGAAGGGTTGTTTTGTACTTAAACCTGTTTTGTGTGAATGCATTAAGTGGTTTGCACAGAACTATGTGTAACTCATATTTAGCTGTTCAGTGAATGGTGGCTGAAGTCTGCCCTTTGTCCCCTTTATTCTGACAGCTTTTCCCACCACTACTGTTAAGATGAAGTTGGTGACCTTGAGTTCTGGGTCATGTTGCCAATGTCAAAATAAGAAGTCTGAAGCTTTTTGAGATGTTAGAGTGGTTTTTTAGATTATCTGTGTAGATGGGTATAGGAACAGCAATGAGACAAATACAGAGCCTTACAGATAGGTTTATTTGTGACACTGTTGTCAGGTTGTTAATCTGGACAGATTGAACTTCTCTTTTCTATTGTCTCTCACAAGAAATCTGCCAGACTTGCTAGATAACAAACAGGACCTAACACATTAGATGTTGTTAACATCTATCTTTGGCTATCCTCTTTAGGCATCTGTCCCCGTGGTGCAGGGTAGCCAAGGATGGTAATCTCAGTTGTCTGGCGTGGGAAGTAGAATCTGGTATCACTGCGGTCAAAAGGAACCTGGCAAACAAGAATCACAAACAGTCATGGGCTTTTACTAAAATCAGCAGTAGGAGTCCCTCCTGGGGGAGTGATGTGTGGTGTTCCACTGCTGAGAACTGTCCAAATGACAGAAGAGCAGGGTACCACTGTACTGTTCTCTGCTTTGTTATGGTCAAACCTGCCAAATAAGGAAAACTTAACAAATTAAACAACATCATCAGTTCTGACTCTAATAATCAAACTTGCTTCCCTACACACAAGTTTAGTTGCCTCCACTTGCCAGACTAATCCTACCAACAGTTCCTTAATACCACAGAGCCCAGCTGGGATGTCTGTTTCCACTCTTGTCATTACTAACTACTTTACTTGATATATAATATGAAAAGTCAATGAAGACTGTCTTATTTTCTTATTTATCTTAGTTTTCTTTATAACAGGCCAAAATTTGCCTTTCCCAAAACGCTAATTGCAAAGTCAGTCATCATCACAGCTGTTTGCCAGATATGATTGATGTCTCAGCTTGTTAATAATATTCCTTCTCCTCCTGTTTATTCACAATTCCCCAGATGAATCCTCACTGGTGTATCTGCTTTGGGTATACTTACATGATTATTAATTTTATGGTTCTGCTCTTGCAATTACTTTGAAAGATGCTGTGCAGCAGCACGTTTCTTTTCACAGTATTTCAGTACATCACTACACCATTTCTCATGGCTGAGCACTTTAATAAACAGCCCTGAGTACACCTGTGGCACTTGGCAGTGTGCTGCCACTGTCTCTGTAGATGTTTTGCAGGCAGGTTTCTCAGGGGAAGTGTACTGCTTCTCTGTTCACGAGTCTCTGCCAGTGTGAAGAGTCCTCTTAGGTGTAAATTTTAAAAACTTATTCCCTGTAATTCTTGTTTTCCTTGTTTGTCACAAGTTGTTTTCCTGCTTGAGTATTTTTCAGTGTGGCAGGCTTAACATCTCTGAATCCTTTAAAGGGCTGAGTCTTCAAGCATCCTACTCACCAAAGGTTTTGTATTCCAGCCAATTACTTGGCTTTCAGTTTGTGGCTCTGAGTATTTCTCTCTTGGCACCTCTGCTGCACGGTGAAGAAGTTTCAGGAATTCATCTGTTGTTTTAAAAAACAGGACACAAATACAAATGAAAGTGTGTTTAAAAACAGCCCCTGTGCTTCTGTGAATGATACTGTCAGAATGCACAGTGACATTTCTACTCAAATATTTCCTGAGGAAGTTTCAAGATTTGCCTGACAGTACTATCCTGTAATTCTGTATCCCTGCCTACTGTACTGCAGCATCTTGCTTTTCCTACACCACATCTTGTACAAACCAGTGCTCCATGACAGCTCTCGACTTTCTCAGTTGCCTGAGACCTACAGCCTTTCTCTGGTTTGGTCTGCCACCCTTCCCAGTCCTTGAATAAAGCAGCCAACCTTACCTGAGCATTAAGGTTTTTAGACACAATTAGCATGTTAGAAATAAGGGAGCAGCTGCTATAAGGGCTCTTACCAGTACTCTAAAGTAAGACTGGGCAGTCATTTCAGCAGTTTAACCTGCATGGTGGTTGGGTAGAATCTGCAATGGCAGGCAACATGCTTCTAGGTGTTTTTGTTTTCCTGAGACGTTTAGATTCTCAACCAAAATTTTATAGTATGAATATAAGGAATTTTATCTATTTTACAGTTGTTCCATATTTTAATTAAAAACAAAAATAAGACCATAATTGCATCGATGCAAACTTGTGCTGAAAATAGAAAGTAATGGGAAAGGGCTTTAAAGTGGGAAAAACCTGCTTTACAAACAAAAATCATTAAGGAGTTTAACTTATATGGTCACAGAGGTGTTTCCACATACATGGTTACAATTATTAAAACTTATGTGTTAATAATTTTCTTATGTAGTTACCACAAGCTTTTCAGGGACTTCTTACCATCTATGGGCTCCTGTATGTTCTCGTGCCAAGACATTGGCTTCCTAGAGACCATGTGGACTGCAGAGAAATGAGACAGGTGAATGACTTTAATGTGAATTTGGCATCACAGCCAAGTATAGAATATGTATGATTGAACTGCTTGTGCATAGAAGAAAATGAGTCAGAATCACTGATTAATGGCAACTTCTAGGCAGGGAAGGGCATTAACTGTGCTAAAGACCCTTCAATAGGATGCTGCCTGTGCTTGCCATATCAGAGTCCCACCCCAGCCACGGGATGGCCTGCAGAGTCCTAAGTCTCAGGAAATCATTTTTCTTTGTTGTTTTACTGAAAAACTTGGACCTGAAAGAATCTATTTACATCACCTGCCTGTGCTAGCACAGACTGTGAATTAGCAGGTAGAAAGTGATCAGGACCTGAAGGAACAGGGTGTAGTGTTGGGGCCCTCTACCCCATCTTGGCTCTGTATTTACACTGAATTTGTAAATTCCACACCCTAAATAGTTGCCTCGCTTGTACGTGGTTACTGAAGGCACCATCTGGGCAAGCGGGTCACGTCTCGGTTCTGTCTCTGAGTGTGCAAAAGGGAAGTGCTCCAGTTGCCCTTTGCAGCTTTACCCTCTCGCTGGCCGCTCTGCCAGCCTGGCTGCGGCTGTTCGTCCCTGAGTGCAGCTGAGCGCTGCGGGCCTGCCCCGGCCCCCCACTCCCCTCACCGCTTGTTTTGCCCCTGGGGCTTTACTCCGATTCCCTGTGGCTGGCCGGGAGGCCTCACCGGGATTGGCGGGGTTCACAGTGTACTGGGTGAAGAGCAGCTGCCAGCGGCGCTCCTTCTTGGCTCGCTCTGCCCGCAGGAGGTTCTGCCGCGCGTCCGGCGGGTCCCGCTCTCCGCGGCGAGCGGCCATGCCCGCGCCGCTGCCCTGGCAACGCCGTGTGCTGCCGGCGAGGCCGCCGATTGGCCCGCGCGGCGCCCCGCCTCGCGCCCCGCCCTTCCCGCCTCCTATTGGCCGCCGAGTTAAAACCCCCGGCCTTGATTGGCGGCGGCGCACGCGGCGCGTTTGAACGGCCGGCGGGGCTGATGGAGGCGGCGGAGCTGCGCTGCACGGCGGCCGTGGAGCAGCCGCTGCCGGGGGGCCTCGCCCCGCGCCGCCGCCTGATGCGGAACGCGACCGTGCTGCTGGGCCGCAACGAGCTGCGCCAGCCCGTGCTGCGCGTGGCCGGCGGCAGCGGCGCGGCGGCGGCCGTGCTGAACTTCGTGCTGGCCGGGGACGCCGTGAGGCTCTTCACGCGGTTCGCGGGCGAGGGGCGGGCGGCGGTGCGGGTGGGGCCGGACGGAACCCAGGTGCTGCTGTCCGACTGCCCCCCGGACGCGCTGCGCCGCTTCCTCCGCCTCCTGCGCCTCAAGGTGGCCGCCGGGCCGCGGGACGCGCCGCGCCGCCCCCGCCTGCTGGAGCGGCCGCCGCCGTCCTTCTCCGTGATCAGCCCGGTGCAGGAGCGGGACCTGCTGGGCAGCCCCGGCCGCCGCCAAGAGCGGGGGCAGCGCCCGGCGGAGGTGAGTGCCGGGGCGAGGGGGCGGCCCGGGGGAGCGGCCCTGCCCAGCCCCACAGCGCGCCCCCCCTGTCCCGCAGGTGCCCCGCAAGGAAAGGCGGCCCCCGGCGAGGCTCTCGGCGGAGCAGGAGGCGGTGCTGGGCGCCGTGCGGAGCGGCAAGAGCATCTTCTTCACCGGCTCTGCAGGTGAGCGTCCTGGCCGCTCTCATCGGCTCCCCGGGGAAAGTCCTGCCCATTGACCTGTTGCTTCTCTCTCGAAGGGACTGGGAAGTCGTTCCTGCTGAAGCGGATCTTGGGCTCCCTCCCTCCCAACATCACCTACGCTACAGCCAGCACGGGAGTGGCGGCTTGTCACATCGGTGGCACTACTCTCCACGCCTTTGCAGGTGATGGCCTGCCCGATCGCTATGGGAGCTATTACTCCCTTCCCAAAGAATCAGGAGCATCCTAAAGCTTTGCTTTTTTGTCCTGTGGCAGGGATCGGCTCTGGGAAGGCGCCGCTGGAACAGTGCATTCAGCTGGCAGAGAGGCCAGGGGTGCGCCAGCACTGGCTGGCCTGCCAGCACCTAATTATTGATGAGATCTCAATGGTGGATGGCAAGTTCTTTGACAAGCTGGAAGCAGTGGCAAGGTGAGCAATTGTCAGGTCAAACTAGCAGAAATGAGTTTCTCTAACCTTCCAGTCTGCTACCATTCTTTCATTTTGTGAATGAATACAAGGCAGCTACTGGTACAGGACTGTAAGGAAGCATGAAATCATAGCATCTGGGTCGATCTTTACCATGAGATAGGTTTTGGTCATGTCCATTCCTCACTCATAGCTGTGGCTGTTTGGGTTGTTCTCTCCATCTCCTGAGCTGAGTCCAGAATATACAGCTCTGCCCAAAAGGTCTCTATTGGCAGAGAGAAGTAGCTGTAGTATAACAGCCACTAAAGAACCAAGACCAGTATTGACCTCTGGGCTAGGTAAGCAAAGAAAATGTAATGTCTTGTACTAGCCCTGCTTAATTATTTGAGCTCTTCTGAGGCAGCTGGGGATAAATATCTTTCACTGCAGTTGTCTAGGTTTGAATATACTGACAGATTGAGAAGTAACTTCTGGGACCTGACTATGTCCAGATTCTGGAGGACATTCAAAACTTCTCTTCTATCCCTTTTAGGGCCGTCAGAAAACGGGATGAGCCTTTTGGAGGAATTCAGCTAATTATCTGTGGGGATTTCTTACAGCTACCCCCAGTCTGCAAGGCTAATGAAGAAACCAAGTTCTGCTTCCAGGTACAAAACTGTTCCTAAACTCATTCTCATACTTCAAGTCTGCCTCTTTCTTAACAAGAGAATGATTTTTCCAGGCAAAAAGCTGGAGGAAATGCATCCACATAAACATGGAGCTGACTGAAGTGCGGAGACAGACTGACAAGATCTTTGTCTCAATCCTGAGTGCAATCCGGTTAGGCAGGTGAGGAGAAGCTCATCTCTCTTTGTAATCCCTGCTACCCACAGGTGGAGCAGAGTAAAGAGCAGTTTTTCACTTTTCTGTACCCTGTCAGCAATGTGTGGCTGTGGGCAAAAGCTATAAGTGCTTCAGTTAACATAGATAGGTTTCATATATGCTGCTCTAGTAAGGAAGGGCACTTCCTAGGGTCCCTGTGCAATTTCTGTGAATTAATTCAAAGGCTCCTGAGCTGGCAGGGCTGGAGCACACACTGGCTCTGCTCTCTCACTTTATGCAGGTGTCCTTCTCTGTCCACTCTGGGGGCCTGTGGCTTGCACAGACTGATCTAGCTCTGTGAGGTTACTGCTGCTCAAACCTGTCCCTGATCACTTTAAAGAAGAATTCCCTTTTCCTGGCTACCAGGTGCACAGAGGAGGTTACCAGACAGCTGATGCAGACAGCTGCTCACAAGTCTGAGCGGGATGGGATCCTGGCTACGAGGCTGTGCACCCATAAAGATGATGTAGAAATAACCAACGAGAGACGCTTGCAACAGCTCCCAGGTGAACTCGGTGGAGGAAGTGCCTGGCTCTGGGGCTGAGCTCTGTGTGGGTGCATTGGGGGTACTGGGGTGGGACCAGTGTTCTGTCATCACAGCAGCACCAGTCCAAGCTCTGTGTGTTGGAGTTGAGGTGTCTAGGGAAAAAAATTGAGTTTTTTGCTTAAAAAGCCACAATGTCACTGGTTTGTAAGAAACAGCAAGCTTATTTCCTGCTGTGAGGTAGGGTGTGCAATTTATTGCCTCCACACCCCTATTTTTTCTTTCTATAGCATCTTAGAAAGGCCATGTTCTATCCAGCCATGATTTGAATTAAGGACTATTTAATTTTTTGTCTCCCTTGCTGGCCCTTGGATTCTTCCTTAGTCTGCTTTGGAGATCTGCTGTTGTAGTGAGTGAAACTGCTCAAAATGGTGTCTGCTCAGTTCCTATTTACTGCTGACCTTTCATTCCTGTCCCTTTTCATGCTCTGGAAGTTAGATAGGGAAGAGAGGCAATAATGAGCTCTCTGCTGTTAGATGTGACTAGGTTTGTGTGGGGATGTCCTAGCAGCAGAGTAGAATGGATATTAAAAGAGGAATTGCTGTTAGAAATAAATGCTGAACCTCCTGAAATGCTGTGTAGAGTACGTTCAACAGTTGTAAGTTCTGTCTTTCTTTCCTTAACAGGAGAAGTGCATGTGTTTGAGGCTTTGGACAGTGACCCAATGCTAGTGAAGTTAATTGATGCTCAGTGTCCTGTGGGTGGTAGAGTTGAGCTAAAGCTTGGAGCTCAGGTAAGTGTGTGTGCATACATGTGTGATAGAACAGAACAAATGGCATAAGAAAAATGGAGGAATATCAGAGAAATGTATAGAGTAGATTAATATATAGAATGCAATTCAGTCTAGAATGACTATGCCAGGCCAGCAGAAGACTGTCCCAATCTCTGTATCTTTTCTGGTTAGAGTCTTATCCACACAGAAGATGAGTTCAGGTCCATGTCCTGAGGACAGTGGTGATTGCTGTGACTCTGACAGACATGTCTAGTCAAATTTAGAAGCTTTCCAGTAGCAGAGAGCATAAGCAGTCCTTGCCTGCAGTCTCAGCTCCAGGTACAGCAGCCCTCCCCACCTGTAAAGGCAGGGCACAGCTTGCCATATTTGCTGGACTGGGCACCTAGCTCTGAGCTGGAGCTGTCAGAATGGAAAGGATGTGGGATTGTACTTAGTAGTAGCACTGTTGGCTTTGGAAACTTGTTCCTTTGCTATTCCCAGAATCTGTATGTGTATGGGCTGGTAATGCCTGGTGAAGGGGAAACTGCTCCCTGGATCTGAGCTCACAGAGAAATAACTCAAGTAAAATGTTCAGTGCTGTAAAATGATATAGTTAGGAATCCTAGGAAGGAAAGGCTGTGAAATAATTCCAATCAAATGGGAAATGGTGCTGCAATAGGCAGGATAGGATGATTTGGCCAAATCAGCCTGATGTGCTCATGCTTCCTGGCAAGAGGTTTAGCTACAGGTAGCTGAACAGGCTGTAGAAGCAGTGCATTGAAGATATTTCTTTTTCTCTGTAGGTGATGTTAGCAAAGAACCTTGATGTGTCTCAAGGGCTGGTGAATGGGGCACGAGGTGTTGTTGTAGGGTTTGAAAGTGAACAGAAGGGTGAGTAAGCCTTTTGATCTTTTGTTGAAGGAAGTGGGAAAATAACAAAACAGTGTGTCATTGGTGGCTGATGACTTCTTAATTTGTTTACAGCTTGGTAATAATTTGAGGGAAAGCAGAGAGATCTCTGCAAGCTTGGGGCTCTCATGAGCTGTGATGTCATGCACTGCATCAGCTACAGCTATCTGTAGGCCTCTTGTGTTCTGTAGTCTGTATGTAAATGTGTGTGCTCATTTGAATTTCCTGTTTGTTCTGCTGAAGCAAGTTTTGATTAATTTTTGTTTGTTTTTCTCAAAGAATAATGTTCTGCTACCTGCAAAATGTATTTTTCTCCGCACCTCAACTGGTACAATACCTTCCTTTAATTCTTCTGCTTAAGTAGATGTCAAACATCATTTCAGGACATGCTGTTAACTGTCTGTGGATTTAGGTTTGGTTTAGGCAGAAAAAAAGGTGTTCTTTAGGTGCTGACATCCTGGCTATTGAGTGTCAGGAATACATCCCTGGTTTTTTTCCTGCTCCCATTCGTACAGGGCTGCCTAAGGTGAGGTTTCTCTGTGGGGTCACACAGCTCATAAAAATGGAGAAATGGGTCATCAAAGGACCATCAGGAGTTCATCTGAGTCGTCAGCAATTACCTTTAAAATTGGCATGGGCCATTTCCATTCACAAGAGTCAGGTGGGTGTTGTTGTACAGCTGTCTATAGACCTTTACACCATTACAAACCTTATTTCCTGGGTGAGCTTGTATTGCTGGTGAAACAGGAGAGAAAGCTGAAAGGCCCTTGCTGGGGGGAACTCCAGAATATGTGTCTAGCTGCAGAGAGTGGGGCTGTCAGTGCTGCTGGGGTTTCCCTAAGGGCACTGCCATCTGCAGAGTTGGAGTTGGGCTATACAGCAGCATTATTTATCACTGTGGGCTGATGAGGGTAGTGCTCCCCTGAGAGCACTGGGGACCTGAGCTCTGCAGCATCACTGAGGAGGCTGCTGGAGCCACAGCTGTGCTCTTTGGGCTGGACTCACCCTTTGGTGGTGTGCAGTGGGGATTTTTTCAATATAACTTTCAATGTGACAGTGTAATATTTTAAAAGTTCCTTCCTTTCCATAAGACTTCATACTTGATAAATATAGTCTTGGAGAACCTGTGACCTGTGAGTTTATTCCTGTGCCACAGTTTAAGCTAGGCCATGCTGTGAATTCTGCTGCACCTGGGACAAACCCAGACTCTCTCAGGTCTCCCTGAGGACTGCTTGAGAAAGATGCCTGCTCCACTTAACTAATAAAAGTGAAATCAGCAGGATTTCTTTCCCTGCTATGTAGATTAGATGAGATTTATGGAGTTTCACACAACAAGAGCCTCACTGGAGTTAGTTAGTGGATCCTACTGTCTACTAGAAATTTCCTGACAGTGGAAAAATGCCTTTGCTTTCTGCTGATTCCCTTTTTTTAAAACCAAAACCTTTTCCCAAAGACGGTACCTTGGACAGACTCACAGGTTAGGTTAGTGCTGCTACGTCCCAATGCTGTTTGTTTGTGTGTAAGCCAGCCCTCTGTGCCTTTGGCAGGGCATGTCTCTGGACTGTGTGGAGATCTCCCTGTCCCGTGTCTTTGAGAGCGGCCAGGCCTACGTGGCCCTGTCCCGCGCCCGGAGCCTCGCGGGGCTCCGCGTGCTGGATTTCGACCCCAAAGCAGTGAGAGCTGACCCTGCTGTGCTGCACTTCTACAGGCACCTGAGGCACCACCAGCTTCCAGCCCAGGTAAAGGAAAATCCCACGCAGCAGGAGAGATGGAACTGCAAAAAGGGCATGCAGCAGGGCAGCTCTTGGTGTGGCAAAATACTCCTGTAATGTTGGGGTTGTGTAACACTACCTGGTCCTCTGGGTGAAAGGATGGGTTGGGATTCTTTGATCCTCCTCTTGCAGTAAGGAATTGAGGAGAAGTGGGCACAAAATAAATTTCTGGTATTTTTTTTCTCTCTCCTCAAAGGATTCATTACACACCTATTCAGATGCTGATGAGAAGGAGAACTGGAAATAAATCTGAGAATGCTCTTCTAGTTTCTGTGAGGTGTCAGCTCAGCCTGCTGAGATGCAGCAATCTTGCTGTGTATATTTGATAACACAGACAAAGTCAATGGAGATTTTTTTGGATGTTTGCTTCATTCAGCTGACTCTGGATATGTAGAACTATCCCCATCTCACATCTCTGGAATCTGGAAGGCTTCTGCAGACCCCCCTCAAGCCCCCAGCCTTGAGCACTCCTGTGTCACAAATGCAACTCTAGCAAACAAAATGACTGAACAAGGACATTGCTACAGTTTTATCTGGTCTGAGGGACCTTCCTACCATTCTCTTCTGCCTGCTAATTGTATTTTATTATCTGCACATATAGACTGAGGCCTGTGTGCCTTTATTCAAGTATACCACTGTTGAGAGACAGAAAGTGTGTCCTCTTTGCTGGGATGGATTGTTCACAGGAGCTGCTGACACAAGAGAAAGCAATGCTAAATATCTGGAATACTTGATTTGTCTGCAAGAGAAGAGCTGTTCTTGCTGCCTGACTCCAGGAGTCTGCATAACTTCTTCCACAAGCAGAACTGTCAGAGTTGCACATTGCCTGTTATGCTGAAACATAGCATTTTTATTAGTCTGTTGCATACAATGAGGTGATTTTTTTTCTTAACCTTTTGAGATGAGCTGGCACTATTTAAAAATAGGAGGAAGTCCTACATCTTATACCCATAATTATGGACTATAAGAACTGTGGAGATTCATTACCCCATGAGCAAGAAGTGGGTCAGAGGAGATGGGTGCTGGTGGGACCTCTCTTATTTAAACACATGAGGCCCATTCAGATGGGAGTTTCTCCTGGAAAAGTGCCTGACTAATAAGGTGGAACTTGAGTGTGCAATAGAGGAATGGCTAAGGACATGGGAAGTGTGCTGTAACTTCACTTGTTTCAGCAAAAGCAGAGATGAGCAGAACTAATGTGCTGTCTTCTTAATAAAGGAGAAGCTTTGGTCTTTGTGTTTTAGCACTTTGCTTAAAGCTAAAGGAACTTGCATATTTTAAAATGTTTTACATATGGGAATAACATGAAATAACATCCATCTGGAACTTATCTCTTGCAGGGGAATTCTCTAAAAAAGCCTTTGCAGTGTAAGCAAATTGAAGGCCATTTCTTGGCAGCTGCTCTCCTTAAGGCCAGGAAAGGATGTTGGCTAGCCAGTGGTTAGCATAACAGAAAACAGACTTCAATAGGATTTCAAGATGTATTTTTTTAGTAATTTTTTGTTTTCTTTTGGGTTTCTTTGTTTGTTTTAATTTTTTTTTACTGGGCTTGAGAAGGTAGAGTCTTGGAGGAAGCAGCAGTATAAGACAGAAGTGTGGCTATTATTCAGAGAGGTTCTTAATGTATCAGCATATTGTTTCTTCAAAGAATTTTGATGGGGAGTGGATGGAAGTACCTGGAGGTGGAGCTGGAGTCTATGGAAGCAAATCCCAAACCTTGTGCTTGGCCAGGGGTCTGGTTTCAGTTGGCACTCTTGTAGGTTTTTAAAGATGGGATGCTGCAGTATAATGAGGGATTTATGTTGCATTGGACTTTAAAGTGTGGGACCTGAAATGCCCAGAATGCTAAAGTGAGTTTTACTATTGGGATAGGCAGCTATGAAGAATATGCCAGGCAAGTCCAGTCATTGACAATAAATTGATTTATTGATGGATTATGTAAGAGCAATAAGGCAGGTTCAAATCCTTTAATAATTCTTAAAAAGTTCCTGTACCCCTGTAATTGTAAAACAATTCAGAGTGTAAGACTGGTGATTATGTGCAATGCAAATAAACTTTTAATTATGATCTTGTGCAGTAACTCACTTAACTGCAGCTTTCATGGACTTAGGGACTGAAATCTTTGCAGTTGTATGGCAGGGCTGGGTTGGTGCCAATTTGAGATAAAATGCTAAACAGAACTTAAAGATGAAAAGGCTGATATTTCATTTAGTATTAAATCTATTATGAAATATTGTGGATGCATTCTCAGTGATGGAACTGTGGAAGCAGAATCACTGTGGCTTTTGAAGGGCTGGCAGCTGCTGTGAGGCCAAAAGGTGTCCATCTGTGTAAACTCTGGATGCTCTCACTTCCATCTAGAGCAGATATGTGGATGGGTGCCGAGTTTGAAAGCTGCTATTTGAATCCTAAAAGAAGCAGTCAAGGACAAATCTGAGCAGACAGGTTCTGTCATGGTTCCCCTTGGGTTGGGATTATGATGAGGCCTTTTTAAAATGGAATAATGCTTTCCTACATGAGCCAAAAAAATCTTGTCATACAATAAATATCCCTTCTTCCATATTAGTTTTTCTTACAGAGGTACTATCTAGAGCTGGAACTCAGTACACCACCATGGGATTTAAAAAAAAAAAGCAAAACAACAAAACCACAACTTATAATTTAAGCCTTTAAACATCTGCCTTAACTGCAGCTATTATTAAGTGAATTAAACTAAGAGTTTGATTCATAATTGGTATTTCTGTTACCACAAAGTACAGCCATTCTCATTTCAAACACATTAAACCATAAGAAACTGCTTTATACCAGCTAAAGTTCTGTAATACATTTATGTGTTATTGGAAGCATAATTCACAAACAGAGTGTTATTAAAGCCTTACCAGCTTCCAGTTTAAGTCTTTGTATGGTGATTTAACACCCTTCCTGTTCTTTATGTGACATTTTCATTATAATTAAACAAATATGTGTCCTCAGCCTGTGCCCACAAGTCCTGTGAGCACAGGAAAGGCAGCAAGAGTCCTGTTGATTTGGATGCTGTAATAAGATTGTGTCCAGGAATTAGACCTTCATATTCAGGATTGCTCTGAATAGATTAAAAAATGCTACCCTTAAGTAATGGAAATACAGTACATTATTGGTTGTGCTATGAATGCTAATAATGTCATTTTTTCTTGTAGATATTACAAGTTTCTCATTTTATATTAGGCCACTCCGTGACATGTAATTGTCTTCTGCTGTTAAATCTAAGCAGTTCTATTATTAGCACGAGAAAAGACCTGAATTGCTAGAGATTGCATTTAGATGTGTAAAATTTCTGTTTTGCTGTTTCCTATATGACTATTTTATGCTTGTTACTATTAAAAATCATAAGATGTTGTATGGAATATTTTAGCTGAGCTACTGACTAGTATATAATTTATGAAATCTGATTATAGAGGCAAAATAAGTTGATAAGAAGTCTAAGAGTAGTTTTTCACTTATAATTATTGAATACTGCACTATTTGATTTTTTTTCTTTTAAATTTGTTATGGTGTTGATACAGAGGGCTGTCAGATGTGACAAAGAATGTATGAGATTCCTCCTGGGGTGGCAGCTCTGTAGGCACCAACAGCTTCCTAACTGGTACCACATGTGAGCAACTGGGTTCCAAGGTAACATGCTTTTACTAAATTGTTTATTACAATATTTCTGCAATGACAGCTATGATAAAGATGTCTCTGACAGAAATTCAAGATTTTTAATTAAGGTTTTTTAATTATTATTGAAAATTATTATATGGACTTTGTTGGGGTTTTTCCCCCCTCTTATTTCTCAAAATATGTGTTTTTTGTCAACAGACAGGTGAATGTGTACAGGAACCATACCTTCCATCTATTGCTTCTTATGCCACTGGTCTGTATATCAGTTTTCTGTAGGACACTTAATTTTTGTTTTTTGAATTACTATAAACACCCTGAGAATTACAGGGGGATTTGCACAGACTTCCAGTTGGAGGTCAGGAGTTGGTCCAGATCTTCAGATTTTGGATTCTCTTTTGTTTACTGAAAGGTCTGTGATTCCCTCTAATTAAATGTCAGGTTAGAAAGCGTACAACTTATTTCAAGACAATGCCAGACATTAAATTAAAAACATAAGTAAAACTTCTTAAGTTTATTCCAGTAGATAATAATTCACAAAAACAAGGCATCACATATCTTTTTGTATTTCCAAGTGAAGGCTGGACAAGCTTACTGAATGTAACAAATCAAATATGAAAAACATTGATGTGAATTAATGAGAACAACTTGGACTAAAAAGCAACTTCTAAAGGTTGTGGTTTATCTGAGAAGACAGTATGTAGTGACCAGCCAGTTTTTAAGTGTTTCGATAAGAAAATTCCAGAGAAATTACCTTTGTGTTTGTGATGGATTAATAGGACACCTTGCAATAAAATATTTGACCATAATAACACCAGGTTCTTTCAACTGACACTTGGAATTACAAAATAAATTTTAAAAACAGATCTTGAATCTTGAGCAATGTACTAGTAATTCCTTGCCAGAATGTCAATGCATAATGCAGGGAGATGTTACCAGATCTAATCTTATAATAAAGAAGGAAGCTTTAATAATAAAGAAGGAAGCTCTGAAATTGTTTGAGTTTTACCCAAACAATTTCCTCTCCAGATGAGAGAGACCTTGCAATAACCTTAACCCTTTTACATGTGATGGTAGCAATAGCTATGGCTATTTTAACATAAAATCCCCACTGAAAATAGAACACATCAGATGATTCAGTCAGGTCAAAATGACAAACTTTCATAAAATCTTGTCCTTTTGTCTTCATTAGCCATAATTATTGCTGTCAGTTTAAACTTTGGGACAAATACTACATGTTTTCCTTTTGTTTTAAAAATAAAATATAAAAATGGCTCTGTAGAAACAATTTTAAATTCACGTTCAAGATACAGTAATATTTTTGACAGATTGCTGTGAAGTCTTGTGCGCTCTCGGATCTCAAAAAAAGTACAAGGTCAAAAGTATTGTTTGTGATGCCCTATATATTTTAACAGAAATATTGTCAAAACAAATTATAATCAGGTTTTGACACTTGTCCTGAAAGTGTCAAGGCCTCCATAAAATATAATACCTCAAAAGCTTCAGGCAAAATCTCCTATGTGTGATATTCATTCAATTACTCTGTAAAGTGTAGATCATCTTGCAGTGCTCAGTTTTGGGGTCAGGACACTAATATGAGAAAGAGGCCCTTAATAGCCTTTGCTATGGATTTAATGAGATGTTCTTGGAAAAAAAATAATGGGGAAAACCCCCCAACTAAACAGAAAAAAACCCAACCTCTGCAAAAAAACAGATTCAGCACTGTACCAAGCTCTAACAGCTCCAAGCAGGGTGCTGGGAGTGGGATATCAAGCTGAGGTGAAAATTATGTCCAAAACTGAAGATGAAGAGGGCACATAGCCTCTGAAGAACGCTGTTTAGAGCCAGAGGAATGGAATCATTAGCAATATGTCCAGATCAAGGAGTGCAGGAGAGGTAAATTTAAAATAGTTACTGAGTATTTTTCCAGATTCAATAACGCCTGTGTGTCCGTGGGATAGTTAAGAGATCCAATATAGTGCATAAGTGTCTGAAAGAGCAGGGGGAGGCACAAGATCATCCTTTAGCACCTTTGGTGTCACTGTGGAATGGCCAGAAGTATAAAAATACAGCTAATGATGTGAGGAAGGAGGGACAGGAGCAGCACCCAGGCAAGGGCCGTTCAGCAGCACTTGCAGTGCTGCGCACAGAAGGGAAATCAGCTCCAATTCCAAAGGAGCTGCTGGCTGCTCCCTGCTGCAGAAGAGTTTGTCAGCTCACCTGGGGGCAGCAGATGGACAGCCTGTTCAGAAGCCATTGGGAAGCATTATGGTGAAGTTGGTGCTGGGGGCAGACAAATGACTCCAACCCTTGTCAGAATCATCCCAGTCCATGAGGAGATGGTGAGGAGCTCTGAAAAGAAGTTGTGGCTAGGGGCACATACACTGCACATGTGGACAAGTGTTTGGAACAGCAGAAAACCTAGCAACATGTTTCAGTAAACCTTTTTTGACTCACGTGAATTATGTCTTGCTGTGATGGACTCCTTGAAGAGCAGGAGGTGGGTGGAGAAGGCATTTCTAGGACATTTTAGAGATGACAAAAAAGATGTGCAATGTGTAAGTATATAAAATACATAGGATGATGATGTGTCCACAGGCTGGTTATATACAAATAGATTTCATCCCAAACAAGTGGACAAAGACACAACCCCCCTGTAAATCTTACCAAAAGGGAAGGTATTTTATTTACAGAGCTCAGTGAAACATATTTTGTATTTACCTCTCATCTTGCTCTCCCTGAAAATATTTGTTAGAAATCACAGGTGAATTATCTGCTTAGCATGCTGACAGGGGAGAAAACTGCTTTATACCTCCTTTATTTCCCCCTTATCTAGACTTTGGCTGCGGGTTCCTTATTTCAAAGGGAATTTACTTGTGCTAAACCCCTAAATGTGTATGCTTTCTACAGTGAAATGAAAGCTACATTTTTTTCTAGTATTTATTTTGCATGCTTTCCAATCACTGAGGGGGAAAATGCTACCTAACACATATTTGAATGGAAAATACTGCTCAGGAAATAGACTACAAGCCAGCTCTTTGTGTGAAGGGAAGTTGGTCTGATGTTACTAAACACTAAAGTAAACAGCCCCTGTTCAGTTCACTTTTTTAGAAGTGTGGGATTGTTTCCTCCCTCTAAAATGTGCAGTTTCATTAAAGAGAAGATAATTGACAATAAAAGTAGGGGAAGAGTATGCATTCTGATTTTAAATGCTATGTAAGTGATATAACATCAGAAGAAAACTGCATTGCCTACTTAGCAGGCTGGAAGCTGCTCTTATTTTCTATCAAACAAGATTTTCAAAAATCACTTTACAGCTTTTAAGTGGTATGCAGGCTTAATTGTTTCCTTATGCTCCATTCTGCAAATATACTAAACCATAACAACCAATTAGCTATTGGTGTGCCAGACGGTTTCTTTATGTGGAATGCCTGCTGTGTCTTAATTTTTGCCTTGAATAGGTATTTTCACAGGGCTAATTCATAATATTTTACAGTCTCAGTATAATCCCAACTAAACATTTTGATACTTAGTCTCATGACTGCCTCTTGGAGCTCTTGTGCCAAGGGGTTCCTCCATAACCTGTCAGGGAATGTGACATGCACCTGGGCAAGTGCAGATGCCAGTGTGAGACAAGTCCTGTGGAATGCCTGAAGGATGCCATAAACAGTGCATGCCATGCAAATTCTGTTGACAGAGATATCCAAGGGAGGGTGAAATTCTTATCTGGCTGTCTGGAGGACTTTGTATGGAAATGAACCACTGGTAGTGCTCTAGGAATTGCCATATTCCATCAGCACATCAAGTTTGATTTCCTGCCCTCAGCTATGCCTGCTCTTTTATAAGCTGGTTATGCAGAGAATGAAGGACCACCCTTCTACAAATATGCCAATCTACATCACTCAGAAAGCAGCTACACTTGTTCAGGGACGAGGGGTAGACTCCTTGTTGATTTTTTTTCTTTTGCAGGCCCTGAGCTTCTATCCTGAAAGGTGACAGTACAGTATCCTCAAAACATGTATACATTGACATGGCTACGACAGGTCTAATTAATACACTTTAAAACAAACAAATTCTGCAAATATTTTGTGTCCAGTTTCTCTTAACTGCAATTGGTAGAACTTTTTACCGGATCCATCTTATCTGGTATTTTCCCTGTACATCAGCTGAGGAAAAGCATAAATTCCTCACATTTCTTTTTCAAGTGCATCAGTTAAACCCCTTTCCTTAAGTTGCTTAAGGAAACTGGTGCTTAGAAAGACATAAATTTTCTTGAGTTTGGCTGGTCTTCAGTTTCAGCTGCAGTCCAAGCTCCTGGGCAAGGTGGATCAGGCTTGTTGGGACTGCAGCTGGGAACCTGGATGCATGGAGTAAACTGTGTTAGCTTCATTCTGGTCAGCCACTGTTTAGACATTTAGTTTGGATATTTCAAGCTTAGCAAGTCTAGTCTCAGTGTATTTCATCAATTTGCTGATTAGGTTTTATGCCAAGTGTGACTGTTATGGGTAAATGACATTAAACATCCCCTGTGGGCCTCAGTGGGAGCTTTGCACAAGGGTTTGCACTCAGCTTTATGATCCACCATAAACATGAGCCACATGCAAACTTTAATGGCACTATTATGTTCTTCTTTATCCTAGAGAAACCTGTTAATTCCAAGAAGAATATAGAAGAATATATTCTGCAATTTATTCAGAATAATAAATAGTGCTATTTATTTTCACTGCTATTTATCTTCTAATTATTCCTCTTCCTTCAATTTCTTACAGGGAAAATTGAGGGCATGTAGGACCTATAGTCCATTTTATCCAAATTTATGACAAAGCCTATGAGAAGCTGCATACAGGTTTGTGGGTATAAATTTAAGAGGTTATCAGAATATAGTTTTTTTCTTGCAGTTTTCACTATCAGCTGTTGGAAAACAGTTATAGCCAGAGAAAATATGGAAAAATGTGAAACTTAGGGCACACTAAATGCAACACTGATTAAATCCTTAGCAAGATCATTTCCTGTTCAGCAAAGCTTGTGCAGCCAGCCAAGAAAAAACAAGACAGATACCCAACCTGGCGTTATTTTCAGTGCTCAAATCTTGTGCATTTCATCCTCAAGGTTCAACAGTGTGTTTACACTAAAGCTTTAGTTGGATCTGTATTATTGAAAGCCTGTCCTGGAGAGAAGCTCACAACACATTACCACAGAAATCACCCCTGGCAGTGGAAACCTAAATGCTGCTTAATTGCATAAATATAGGCAAAACTCAAGGCATCTACAGGCTGCAGCAGGGGTGGCTTAAAATAACATATTCACAAATTGCTCAGCTCTGGCAACAACTGATAATAAGCATTAATGCATAACACAGCAAAGAAATTATAGACATTTATATCCATCTCCTTTCTACAAAGAGAGCCATAAATGTTGTTCTTTCAAAATGTGTTACTGCCGTGTGTGAGACTTGACTTGACATTGGTGTGACGAGATAAACTGTTTAATTGGGGTTTTAGCATGTACTTATCACAATGTACTTATCACAGTATTTGGCATTCAGTGACTAGGGAGCCATGAGAGATTATCTTTCCTAGAAGAACTAGAAAACAGCACCTCCTTTCTATGTGCTGTCCTCCAAGCCTCTTCTGAATATCCTATTTACCTTCTGGAATCACCTTGTTTTCCTCTGTGTCCAGTTTCCAAGGGAAGCTTATCTTGGAGTTGTTCTCCCAGGTTAAATGCATTGCCTCCATCTATTTCTCTAGACAGATGAAAGCCTCTATTATCTAAAGGTGTTTGAGGCTGTATTAACTTGTTCTTTTTCTCCCTCTGCAGTACATTGCAATTGCCTTGTGAACGCATGCAATCAGGGTGGCTTTGGGAGTTTATTGTTTGGAAGATTTATGGTGTGGATCACACTGAAAGAAAAGAAAAGAAAAACAAGAAAAGAGAAAAGAAAAGCTTCATGTGGATGTGCAGTGATTCTCACAGGTTCTGGGAGCATCCTTCTTTCCAGATGTAGATATATCAACTTTTGTTATAAGTGATAGGACAGGTGGAGACACTTTTACCATAAAAATATTGGATGAGCTACAAACTAGTTTTCTATCCCAGTTTTATGTTTTACATCCAACAGAATGAGGCTTTTATAACTGCTACATACTGCTGTGGTCCAGTTTATTCAGGCTTTCTCTGCATTTCCAGAGGCAGAAAAAATTGATCACAATAGAGAAACTGCAGCGGGGCACAGGTGAAGGCATTATCCACTGTTTCATGGTCTTGATGATGAGGAAGGGCAAAGTTAAAAAGAAGGTCAGCATTGAATCTTTCCAGCTTGACAAAACAATCTGAAATACTTTCCTTCATTTTCACGTTTGTGGATGTCATTGATCCAATCCAGAGCCTGCAGTTTGACACAAGTGGGAATTTACAAAGCCAAAGCACTTGTAGCATGTTCCTGGTGTACTCAATTCCTCCTCTGTCTTTACCAAAACCACAAAGCTTTAGTCACGTTTCCTTTTTGGTTGGAAAGGGGAAAGAGTAGAGTGTGACATAGTTTTAATATATAACTATATAATGAATATCACTAGGATCATCTTGATAGAGCTGTAGCTGTCAGTGGGTGAGGCAATTACTAAATGAGGGCATAGAAATACCCTTGAATCAAGATTCTGCAATAAAATGTCATATTTATGGGTGCTAGAGCAAATATATTTTGTAGTAAAATACGATTTATTATATTTATGCAGATTTGGAAACTGCTGAACAGCTGGGCAGACAAGTGACAGGACTGTGTGTGTATCTGCTTGTGCTTTTTCTTCTGCAGGAATACAAGAATTCCTACACCAACCATTTGCAGAGATGGGTTTTACCAGTTGGAGGACAAAATAGCCTTCCTTTAGGCACACCCATCAAGCATCTGTCCAGCAGTCACCTTAAAAACTCAGCTACTGCAACACCACTTTTTCCTCTCCACAGATGTTTTTTTACCCCCAGATTATTAGAGTGCTGAATTTCATGCCTTTCTGAGGAGTGGGGCATAGATCAGATTATTTTGTTGGCTTCAACTTGTGTTTCCAAAATGCTTGACTCTTACTGACAGTCATTGTCATCCATACTTTGATCCCACAGGTAGTCTTTCTGTAGCTCTTTAAATCAAAGAGCCTGATCTTCTGCTGTGCTGATCTCCTCCCATGGCACTTGGCTGCAGCTGGCACTGAGAGCACTCAGCACTACTGTAAATTAGTCTCCAAGTGTGCAACTGGTAGCATGTGTTCTTCCTAAGCACCGGCTCCCTTCAGCTGAGCTGCTGCTTTAGTAGCTTTGAACTTAAGATTAAGTCACTGAAGAACAATACATTTCCTTTTGGAGTTAATGATTGTATGGGAAAATCCTTGTCTTGTGAGAGACAAAGGGAAAGGATGTGCTGGGTTTGTGTTTTAAACTCTGTTTGCATGATGTCATGCACTGCTCACTAGCATCTGTACAGGTTCACTGAATTTTAATTCACAGGACTAGCTGGAATTGTAATCTTCTTCATCCTATGTTTCCCTGACACATCTTTTTAGGCTGATCACCACCTCATATGACCTGCAACCTAAGGCTGACAAAGACAATTTCTACATCATATTGGCTTAAATGCATAACTGCTTATGTGAACAAAAATCAGTGATTTTCTGCAGTGCACAGACCTAACACATCAAGATTGCTTCTGCAGTTCTGTGGTCACACAGTTTGCAACCTATTTAACCTCACCATCTCTAGGGCTGAGCTTCCTGAGCCTGATATGCAAGATTCCCCAGAAAGTTCCCATTTTGCTTTGAGAAATCTCTTCTTTGCTATTTAAGGCACTGAACCTTTGCCTCTGCTCAGGTTGGTAGCTGGTGGCAGTCAGGAGTGCTGGCTGCAGGCATTTGTGCTTGCTCCCAGAACACAGCACTGTGTTACCAGCCTGCCCAATGTTCTCATCAGCAGAGGCTGCTCAGAGCTGTGCCAGCTGAGCCTGTTTGTCTCACCTGCATTCCACTGTACTCCAGCCCCATTGTTTCTGCAGGAATCACTTGTTCTGGCATGCTACAGACTGCAGTATTTCAATCACGCTGCACACAGGATGGTAACTAATAGGATTTCACATTCTTTCACTAAGGTGCTGCTGAAACTGGATGGCCACAGCAAAATGGCTGTGGGGCAACTGTTTGTAGCTATATAAAAGGGATGCTGGAATGCACAATGATTGCCTGCTTAGCATTCACCAACATAATTCGTCCTGACAGCAACTCTGTCCCATGGCCAAGGCAGGTTAAACGATGCTGCAAACACTGCTCAGAGAGAGAGATGGGACTGTAGTCCTCCAGCTGGGACTGCCAGCAAGGACAAACCCTCTGTAGAAGCTGGAGGAAGAAAGCAATGTTTAATTGCCAACTCATCCTTTGTATTTATCTATTTCACCTGGGAGCAGTGCCTTCTAATGGAACAAAGATATTTTCAGAACAGAATAAAACCAGCATGGACATGAATAGCTAAAAGGTGGGTTGAGGTTCCAATACCATAGAAACATATTAGAGGGGGCAGAAATAGAGCATTTTTTTATTAGTCCCCCCACACATCCTTTATTTGCACTAGAAGAGATTTCCACTCTTGTATTATGTGGTCTGTGATTATCTGTTGAAAGAAAAGGCTACAGAACACTTGAGTCACAACCTAAAATCACCACCAAGTACAGTGGTCATTTCTTGTTCTCCATGACTGTTGGTGGTAGTAAATAAAAAGTAAACTTGGCACTTCCAAAGAATTTTAACATCATTTATATGTTATAAACACAATTAATTAAACTTTCTCAGGAAAAACATCTGTGTCTTTTGCCTCCCACATATTTCCCTTTTGCAGTCAAGTTTCCAGCTCTGGGAAACAATTTGTATGAAAGGATTTTGGAGAGATTCTCTGACATAGCAGATACAACTGGCAAGAAGGGCAAGAAAAGAGATTGCTGATTTTTCCACTTACATTTTGGCTATTCAGTTGATCAAGATAAGGGAAGTTAGGGACTACTTGGTTGTATGAGTGACTCTACAGTGATTTACTCTGGGTGGCTTTGTGGTTAAGAACACCATTCATCACTGCAAATGCAGCTCCAGACCCTTTCTGTCTGCAGGAGGAACTGAGGAGCTTTGCTTAATCAGTCCTAAACAAGTTCATAGAGCACATTTTCCTCCTGTGTGGTTGAAGTATTTTTCCAGAGAGACATGTGAGGGAGGGAAAGGGGCGGCCTTGCCAGGTGCAACAAAATTGTTTTTAATAAACTTGGACAGTTTATGAACTGGAAGAGTTTCTCATGGTCTCTGTAAGTGGTCTGCTGATGGCAGTATCAGCATAGTTTGATTACCTAAATTAGATCCCAACTGTCCACCTTGGTTTTATAGCATCTACTTTAAAAAGAAATTAAATGTGAAATGAGATACCAAGTGGAGTCCCAGCAGTAAGCTACAAGTGGGGATCAATTTGAGCTGTGTAATCTAACATGAAGGAAAGAAGGAGTCAACACACACCAAGAGAGCCAGGGAAAGGAAGCAAAAAGAACCTGACTGGAGAAAGCGACACAAATGAGTTGTTTGTGCCAAATAATCAGATTAACTAACTGGAGCTGGGAGACAATATTTGCTCAGAATTAAGGCCTACAGCTGCAGAGAGTTAGGTGTCTGATTTTGGTTGTAGCAAATGAGTTAAATACTTAAATACCTTTGAAAACCCGATCTTCAAATGCTTAAATGCATACAGCTGTCACAGAATTTGCAAACCTAGCACAGTTACTAAAGGAGTGAGCAGGTAGGACAAGATTACACTGGCTTTGCCAACCAGCTGCAGAGTAATAGCTCTGATTGTGACAGTCCCAGCTGCCCAGGATTCCCAGGAAAGGGTGGAGTGGGTTATTTGGGTTATTTGCTGCCCCATCCATGGTTGATGTGGCTGAGATCCAGGGGAGGAAGCTGCTTCCTACTCCAGGAGACCGAGCTGAGCTTTGTGCTGGGTGAGTGTGGAAGGAGTGGGATGTGCTGATAAAAGCTGGTTTGCATATGAAGCTGGGCTGGTGAGGTGTTCTTGGGAGTGCTTTTTCCTTGAGACATTGTGTGTGCAGTGCTGCCTTTCTGCTGCTAACACATTTCAGAATATCTTCACTCGTGTGGGCAATGCTGTCTCTCATGCAGGGCTGGAGCTTCATATGCATGTTCACGATAATGAATGTATGTTGTATTTATTTCCCCTTTTTAGAATGATTTTTTCTTTGTATTAGAAATCTTTCGCTTTGTTTTAAATCATTTAACAAATGTAGATCTTGCAGTGTTGTGAGGATTAGCTTAAATATTTTTACTGTGCTTGCTTTGAAGGTGTGGAATACTATTCAAGTGCTAAGATTAAATATGGGCTGTGAAGAAAGTGTTTCTGATTGAATTTTTAGAGGCACTATGTTAGATAATGCTGAGTTTGTTAAAGATAAAATGAAAGCCATGGAGAACTGCAAAGTATGAGTAGTAGAGAACTTAATGACTTTGTAGAAAACAATATCTCTTTTCTGGTTGCTTAAAAACCTTTAGAGTTTGATATGGATTAGAATGCCTCAGAGATGGTGATGGGAATGGCAGTCAAAGCCCAGGTTTTGGCCTGAGACTCTCTTATGTCCTTATGGATGACAGATATAATTTATGCTTTATAGTTTTTTGTTGTTTTAAATTTTGATCCATATATGCAAACACAGTAGAGTAAAGATACCAGAGCTTTACTATTTGCACTCCACCCCCAGAGGACAGGGAAATACAGGTGAACAGGCCTTAGATGGAAGGGTTATGATTCTTCCTATAAGTCAAATACCATTCTGCAGAACGATATGGCACAGATATTTATGGGTTAAAGTATTCTGCTAAATATGCTCCAGGAGGAAAAAAAAAATCAGAGTTTAATTTCAGTCTTCTTCAGGGGATACAAGTATATGGATTGTGCTGTTGTATTCTATGCAGCAGGTATAAAACCCATGTGGCAAATCTTCTTTTATTAATAAAAAGTTTGAATGGAAACTTAATAATAGCTGTCCATATGGATTGATGTGTTTCTAGTTTTTCTCCTTAAACAGAACATTTTAAAGTCTCTCTGAAAAACAGTATTAATGACTCTTGTGCAGAATATGCAAGCAACATTTAAAGTGTTTTCTCTGTCAGTGTCTTCTGTAGTCACACTTCAGAGGGTTAAAACCTTTAGGTATGAAATGCTGCCTTCTGTTTTCCTTCTGTTTTTTTTTTTCTCCCCAAGAAATGAGAATATTTCTGACTAATCAGAAATGAGTTTTTGTGCCCCCCAAGCAACCTGCAATATCAGTTATTTGTATAGCCTTAGTCTTACTGTGTGTCATCTGCTGCTGTGTGTTCTCAGGAAGACACAGTACTTCTTGGGTGTGCTGGAACATTTCCAAGCAGCATAAGTGGTAGCTTATATCACTTTGATTCTGGATGCTGATCTACAAAATCAGCATAAAGATGGAAGCAAATCTATTTTCTATTTGTTTCACATAACAGTGTTTTACCATGCTTCATCTGACATAGAATAATCCTTGTAACACATTCTGAGTAGGGTATTGAGAGGATGTTCTAAAAGAAAGGGAAAAATGTGTTCTTAAAGGGGAAAGCACATCTGAAGAGACTGAAAGGCCACTGAATAGTTGAAGCCTTGTCCTTCACCTTTCTCCACAGATTTTGCAAATATATTTTGACAGAATACAGTTGTCAGCACTGTAAAACATAGAATGCTTGTACCATGCCAAAAATATGATGTCATGTGCAGAAACTATCAATAATAACATGTATTTTCTATTTGAGAGGGTTCTCTAAATCATGAAATGGAGTGAAAATCTAAATTCTTGATTGCCTGCAGGCTTAGGCAGAATTTAAGCACTATTTTTGCTGGTTAGTTAAAGAAACTGATGCATTATGTGAGAGTGTGCTGGATTTGGAGAACTTGTAACTGAAGTTAGAGGGCTGCAGCATGAAAAGATCCAGGGATGGCAGCAGTGGGTAGAGAGCCTTGCATTGGCCAGGAAAGCCAGGTACCAAAATCAGGAGAACTTTGTAGAGCATGTCTTTATCGTGTTCTGGGTGAGCTAGCCTTGGATCTTTATGCTGTGTTGGGGATTTTTCCTACAGCCAGGCAGCTCAGTCCCCCTTTGGGTCACTGCAAGGTTTCAGTCTGAAGCTGAGTCAGTATTGATGTTCTAACTTGCTGTGCTTGGCATTGGTGGGTAGGTGCACCCTTTATGAGACTTTGGCAAAGGAAAGCTTTAGGAAGAGGTGATCAGTGCTGGAAGTCCCTTTTATGGGCTGCCAAAAAGCTTTTTCAGGAGCTGCAGCAGTGACAGGAGGGTACCATTGTGGCAAATGGGCAGCACAGAAAATGTGCTGAGGTTGTTTTCCCTAGGGTCTTGCCTGGCATTTATGGCCTCAGGCAGTATTTGGGAGCTTCCCAGACATTTAGTGACTTGTATGCAAGACCCAGAGCTTTGCCAGCAGCAGCCAACAATTACAGCTCCTGGAGGAGGAGGTGGACACTGCTCAAGCTTCACTGGGGCATCTGGGTGACTTCTACACCCATCCTAGTTCAGCTTTCAGGGTAAAGCAGGCAAGCTTGAAACCTGCTTGACTCAAAGCCCTCACCTGGAGATGGATCCCTTCCTTCCCTGGTGTCCCCTGGGAACCCTGCCATGGCCAAGCTGGGTGTTGAGATGGAGATGCCCCCATGGAAGAGCACCCTAGGGTTGTTGTTATGCTCTCTCTGAAGGTTTGCAGAGGTCTCTTTTGCCCTGGCAGATGTTCTGCAGCTGGCTGAGGCAGCAATAACTCTTTCCCCTGTTTTTAATGAAACACATTTTTACCAAAAGAGTTGTGGGTATCTACCCTTGGCAGTGTGTGACCACAGAAAGTGCTTGTGTGAGATCTTCACAGACATGGCTCATGGAGTTTTGTGACAACCTCAAGGCATCATTTTAGCTAAGGGTGGGGGAATCATTGAGTAGTGCAATGGAAGCATGTTAATTTGTGCAATAACCACTGTCCACATCCACCTTCTCTCTGGAGAGTAAATCAGTCAATTCAAGGCTGCTTAACCCCCCTAAATGACAGAAAAACAAGTAATTGGTATAAAATATGACGATGAAATTCAGCAGCAGGAGTGTTAGGGTTGTGTCTGAGGCTTTGTGTTCAGGTAACAGTCACTTGATTACTGAGAAGAGTAAGTGCTGTAATAGGTGAAGGCTGTAATCTTGCTAAAGAAATAAATCTGTCAAAAGCTTCCCTATGAGGTTCTGAGTGTTAGGCTTGGGGAAAGAAAATCTGGAATTAACTCAATTAGTTATATAAGCATATGTGATTATTCTTTTCCTACAGGGGGTTTGCTATAAATGGAGTCAATCCAGAATGGCTCAAGGGCTTTTTGGTTTATTTTGCTTTTATCAGCTGGTAAGGGTCACTTGTGAACTCACAGCTTCGGAGAACAATCACATGGAGGGTCTCTGGCAAACAATGGGAAGATACAAATCACAAATCTGAAAATCCTCATCAATGACAGTTTGTTTCTCATCTGTTCCTTAGAAGAACAGGAATTTTCAACTGATTTGAAATTTCACTCATCAGGGTGTGTGAGGATCAGCTAGGGGGCAAACAGAGACAGTACTTTTCTCAAAAAACCTTCCAGGGAGGATCACAAAAAGATAATTAATTCCAAAGGACAGCAATTCCAGTGAGATAATTCACTTTTCTCATATCTATGTTATGAACTGCTGCCACAGCAGGACTGAGCGATATAAAGTCCAAATGACACAACAGATTAACTTAGGGGAACTTTGAAAAATGAAATGGAAAACATATGGAGGCAATATAAATGTCTTCTTAGTGTGAGGATCCAGACTAGATCATTACAAAGGGGTGGTACCTCCTTCCTGTGATGTTGCATCATGTTTGGCTGGTCACAGACAGGAATATTGCCATGATTTGTATCCCCCAGCTCTGCAGAAAAGGCAGTCATTCCTCAGAAACTGAAGGATCCAATTTGAATCATGACTCCGACTATTGAAAACTTTTATTTGCATGTGTTTTTCTGTGGTTTATCTCCTAATAACTGTGAATACTTAAGTGGAAAGCATCAGTTGTTTCCAGCAGTTAATTGAAGGTGAAATTCAGATAGACAAGCCCATTCTATTATTTAATTCCAAGAAGAAATGGTAGATTGGGTCTTGGTCCATACTCAACATGCTACTGGTATTTGCCCTAGGATGCCCAATGTCTATTACTCCTTTATTTCTCTTCCTCTTGAGACTGATTTCAAAGTAAGAACAGACAGGCCCAGGTGATCCTGGTCACCCCAGTGTCTGTCCCTGACAGTTTTTGCTTTATGATCTAACAGATTATGTGGTCCATATCATTGAATGCCAACGTTTAAAAAAATATTTTTATGTTAGGGTTTTTTTTTAAATAAAAATAATCTGGTTGGGCACAAGTAACATAGGAATACGAACGCAATATTTGATTCTGATTTGTTATCTAGACTGGTGGAGCTATTTGAAAATGTAAAAATATAAAATGTCTGGCTAAGTCAGGCTGAGTTCTGTGCCATTAGAGTGCTGCACTTGAGACTGCTGGAAAGGAGAGGAGAGCAGCAAGGTTAGAGAGGGCAAGTTAGAAAACTCTGACTCGGAAAAGCAATTCAATCTTCTCACCTGGAGAGTCACTGTTAAGTACCAGCCATGAATTGCACTGTTGTAGTTGTGAATGGCATTTAAGAACTGCAGTGAGCTGTTGTACCCAACCAAACACCATGAAGGGGAATGGAGGTCAGTGTATGTGCTTGGGTGGCTTTTGAATTTGTCACTTTAAAGGGTGCATTCTCTGAATGCTGCTGCATTCGTGCTCCCAAGCAAAAGCATTCAGTGAGAATTGGAGAGCTCAATGGTAACAAGTTTGTTCTTCTATGTTATTTTATGTTTCATTGCCCTCTGCTGAAATCTTGACCAAAATGTACTAACTCTTCTCCCATGGTTTGCCTTTGAACCCCCAGGAGGAAGGACATGGCTGTAGAAATTTGAGCACTCTGTCTAATAACACAGCATAACCCCATCACAAATAATCTGTCTTGGAGGTTACCAGTGCCTGGCTCTGCCATTGTTCTTGTGCTCTGTTATTACTAGAGTGCTGTTTGACTACAGATTCTGTTTATTATCCTTCTGGGAAGGTTTCTTCTCTCTTACTTTCCAAAACAAATCTAAGTGTTCACTATTTAAATTCTTACTTCATTAGGTAACTAAGCCATTAAAGTCTGTGAGAAAAATACCCTGAAACAATTTTGAGGGCTAGTGTGAAGAAACTGAAGTGTGTTGACAGCCATAGAAAGAAGCTAATTATATGAGGAATTCATATACATACACCCACAGTCATACATGTGTCAAAGCAGACATATATATGTACCCACACTGTGGCTAATTATGTTGTAAATCATTTAATAAACTCAACGTTTTAGACCCTTTTCTTCTTCTGGGTTGCCTTGTCCACATAGGAATATCTGATGTGACATTGGGTAATCCAAGGTGAAGAAAGAAACCCTTCTAATTTGTCATGACATGCACAGGAATTTTTCTGTTATATGATTCTTATCAGTATTGCAAGTACAAAGATATTTTTAATTAAAAACAAAAAAAGGTTTATAGCATCTTTTCTCCCATAGTTCTCTTACTGTTTGCAGTGGAAAATACCCTTATTTATCTTTCAAATTAACAGTTCTATTGATAACTGATTTTTGGTAGTACTGTGTGCAAGAAAAAGGAAGCAAGGATCCTGTTACCTGTGGGTATCATGGCTAATCCCAAAGAATAATACTGCATGAAAACTAGAGTACACTTGAGGCTAAAGCAAAATAATCTCCTAATGGGGTATTTTCTGCTCAAGACAAGTGGCTCTCCTGATGATAACATAATTAAGAGCTTTTCTTAATAACCAGCCCTGCCAGATACACACTTAGTGAAGCTGCTGGCTCTCACACAGAAGGTGCTTTGATGTCTGTGTGAGTGTGGCCACCATTCCTGGAGCTGCTGTTTGGTGCTGTGAGGGTATCCAGGCTGCAGCTCAGCCAGTGCTGCTTTGCAGCCATGCCTTGAGCTCTCAGGCACAAGTAACAGCAAACAGCACTCATTTGGCATAGAAGATGTTGAAATAACTTCTTCTTAGGAAAGAACTCTGTTCCAGGAGAGCAAACTGTTAGATTTATTTGCATTTACCTCACTAAAAATGCATGTACTTACTGTGGAAGGGGTGGGTGACACGACCACCTAGTGTGCTTGTTTTTCCAATGTGTAAATGATTTGGTTTTGGAATAAGATGTTCCAGTACTGACACTGTGGCCTGAAGTGAGAACTGAAAGAGCCAATGTAAATCTGGGCTCAAAGAGATGTGGGTTCTTTCTTTCTTTTTTTTTTTTCTTTTCTTGTTTTTTTTTTTTTTTTTTTTTTTTTTTTTTTTTTTTTTTTTGTGATTTCATCACATGCAGTATAATCAGCAACCACAATTAGTGTCTTAAGTTCCTAAACTGTTTAGAGCAGATCCTGACTTCTGTGAATTACTTTATAGCACGTTTAGGAAGTTCCTGAGAAATTCTTGGAGTTTTCTTTCTCAGTGGGCTAAATCATAGTACTGTTTACTTGCATTTCAGCCACAATAAGGAAATTTTCTGACTAATCTTGGAATAGGTGAATTTTGACTTCCTGTAAATAGGTTAATGTTTTTTTAGAGAATATTCCCCAGTGATTTTCACACATCATTGAAAATTCTTTTGTAGTTTTAGAAAGGGACTGCAAATGTGTGCTAAACGCTTGAGCAAATGCCTCCTTGAAATAGTAATTAAATTAACATAGAAAGCAAATGAAAATATTTAAAACTTTAAATTTCCATCTGTGTCATGGTGAGATCTGTGTGTTACCAGCCTTGTGTCATGGCCTTTTCTCTCTCCCAGGTTCTTCCATGCAGACTTGCAGAGTCCTGGTCTAGTTTCATTTTGCCTCATGAAAGTTTAGTCATTATTTTTGTCATCTGCAGCAAGCAAGCAGTTAAACAGAAATGCTGGCTTTTTGTAGATTGTTGCTTGCTCCCCAGCTGATATTATTTCCTCTGACAACCCATCTCCCCTTGCTGTATCAAATTACTTTGTCCCAGCATTTACCTGGGTATATAAATATGGTGCCATGTGGGTGATCTTTAATACTTTCCTAGTTTGGCTGTGGTCAGCATCCCTGTTTGGGGACAGGGAAGGAAGGATGAAGGAGAGCAGGTGGAAGGTTGGGGAGAACCCCACATATTTCTGCAGCTATTCTCAAGGAGAGACATGATAAAACTCCAAAAGTTTTTTGTTCAAAGTACAGCAGAGCTCCTGTTTGAAATGTATTTGAAGCTAAATTCTCCTGCCCCTCCAGTGAACTCACTTTGTGTAGCAGTGTGTGTTTTGACTGTGCAAAAGAAAAGCTTCAAGCGATGCAAATAATGGCTTCTGAATGCTGGGTGGAAATAAACTGGGCACGCTCTAGAAATGTAAATGTCAGTAAAACCTCAAGTGGGTTTCAGGAACTGCTTTGAAAATTCACAGATTTGCTCTCACTTAGTCAGGCCTTCTGTTGGGGAAGCTATGTTCAAGGAAGAGATTTTCTCTTTAGCAAAACAGTCTCCATTTCTGTTTGTGAAAACAGAATTAAACAGCAATCTGTCAGCTCTTTACCCAGCCCTGGTGCTGCTCTGTTGAACTGTGCCAGTCAGTGGCCTGGTGCCTTCACCCTTCTAGCACAGAGCTGCTGTCACCTTGGAGGAATTCCTGATGCTTCCCTTTGTGGGATTTAAAAATAGCAACCAGGGGAAGGAAGGAAGGAAGGAAATGCTCTTGGAGTTGCAACATGGTAATTTCTGATTGTCATTTTTATCACCCCACCATCTATTAATGATTCCAAGGCTTTTAGTCCCAGCTGAAACCTTACTAATGTTACAGCCCTTGGCACACTGCAGCAACAGCAGCAAACTGCAGGGTTCACAGGAGGAGAGCGTGATGGCCTTGGTGTTTCCAAAAGGGAAACTATTTACTGATCACTGTTATGTTCAACTAAGATTTTTACAGGACCACAGCAATGTGCAGTTTTCTTTATTCTTATCAGGAAAAGATACAGAATTGTTAAATAGCAAAGCAAATTGTCCAAGAATGCAAAGGCTGTGTCTGAGCTATGAGCACTGTCCCTCCTTCCTCCCACTCAGCTTCTGACCCAGTTGCCTCTCATTGGTCATAACTTCACCCAACAGTCAGGTTTATTTCTTCTTTCTCATGGAAACTTGCAAAAAATTGATTTATATCAGGAAGGATGTAAATGCCATCCTGGACAAAGTTCAGTGGTTCTGGCCATTTCTCCCGTGGCATCTGCTTCTGCAATCATAGTTCATTAAGAGAATTAAAGGAGAGGATTAGTCCAATATAATAAAATCTCCCTCTATCCCAGCTCCAAAGATATGCAAATCTACTTCAAGGACCTTTAACTGCAAAAGATAACTTAATTTTGGATTAATAAAATGCAGGAATTTTGTGTTTGTAGGTAGGTGTTGCATTTAGTGTCATGCAAAAAAAAAAAATCCAGGCAACCCATGTGCTCTGACACTTTCAGTGCTAGCAGCCATCCCATTTGCATCTGAACCCCTGAATTTCAATTAAGCCTGTCCTAAAATCCTTCATGGACCTTGTCCTGACAGCTTGCTTCCATGGCTCTTATACAAAATGCCAAAACAGGTGTAAAGTAAATCTTAGCTACCAATGTGTGCTTTTTTTTTTCAGTCAGTGAAATCTGGTACTGCAGTTTCTCCAAATGCTGTTGTAAATTTTATTAAAATGGAAAGCCAGACACAATAAGTTTATCTCCAGCCATAAAGTATTTTCTTTATCATGTACTGCAGCATTATAAAGAGACAACTGAGCTATGGGAAGAATTATATCACATTTTGGTAAGGAAAATCCTATAAGGTCTCAAAAACAATAAAAATGTTATAAAATTGTGTTATGCTGTGCATAATAAATTACAAGCTATTTTAAAATTTGATGCTCTCTGGTGGATTAACAGAAATACTGTTGTTTTATTGAGATTAATACTAATTCTAGTAATGTGCATCTGGGGGAAAATGAAATGAGGAGTCTTATCCACCTGAGGATGATTAAAGTGATTTTATTTCCAAAAAGTATGTCTCTCTAGGCTTATCATGCAACATTACTTCTACTTTTGATGTAAAAGAAATAGATTGTTATGTGACCTGCCAACACTGGTGGTATGCACTCAATAAGAACAGACATAGAAAAATGAGATGCTGATAATCATCTTGAAAATATAAGGGCAGGAAAGGTCTTAACTTGTCATGCACATTAATTTTAAAAATCTGCATTATGAACACATTTCGTTTAGATGTTCTCAAGTTGGTTGGATCCAAGTTCTGATTCCTTTGCTCCTGAGATGTAGGCTGTAATTACAGAGCAATATTAATCAACTTCTCCTGGAGATATGGAACTTGCTTCCAGTGAGAACTTTGCAAAACCTGGTCTTTTACATCAAAGGCCACTGTGTCCATAAGGTCTCTTACTTGGCTTAGAGTGATGTATGGCAGGATTGCATTGCTTGTAAAAAGGGTTTTTAAAAACAGTTAGACTGCCAAATCTTAGTGTTTTGTCACTGTAGTGGATGTGTGAATCTTGAACTTTCAGTTTGTGGAAACTGTTAACAGAGACCTTAATGACTTTTCAAAAATTCAGAAACAACTTTGAGCAAAATATCAGGGTCACCAGAAGTCATAAAATATCAAAATTACTGAACATCGCTTTTGTCATTTTCTAAGGGCCACTGTATGTACTTTATTTGGACTGTTAAATGGATGTACTCAGAGTCTTTCTTTTTCTTGCATTATTGGGACTCTTAAAATAACGTGGAGGTTGTTGGAGCTTTTCTCTTCTCAAAGTTAGCATAGCAGTGGAGGCTTTCTTGCTAGAGTTTCTAACTGAGAAAGAGCAGTCTCAAGGGACAGGGACAGCTTAGGCTGTGTCCTGTTCAGTGTCTGAGCTGGTGGATCCAGCACTCGGTATTAACTAGACTGGAGTGTGCCACAGGACAGCATCTTCCTTTCCTTGCTGCTACCACCCATCAGGGGAAGGATGTGCCTTGGACTGTGGGTCTAGAAGTGACTGCTTTTGTGTGAGTTGGTTTCTCAGGAGTGCGAGTCCTGGATGGCTCTGGAAGTTAGTAAAATTTACAGTGGTATATCACAGGGTTGCCAGTAATGGCAGGAGATGGAATTTGTGCCTCTGACTTTTGGGATACAAAAATAGCAAGAAACCTAAGCATTCAAAATTTAAAATGCCATTGGGATTACTTCTGCAGCCCTAATTATTTAAAATTATTTATTATTTAATATCTTAATTATGAGTCTCATTATCTTCTAAACATAGTTTTAAATTATATTATAAATAACATCTTTTTGTTCTAGTGGTTCTGGCTTATTTATGTTCATGGGCTGGCCAGATGCAGGTGGAGAGCAGTTATTTAATATTCTGTTTGCTCCACCATGCCCCAGTGTGGCTCTGTGCCACGTGGTACTCATGACACTTCCTGAAGGCAGGTTGCCTAATTTCCTAATGGACACTCTTATGCCATTCACTGCAATATGACACCTTGACATTAAAAATGATTACTGTTTTATAGGAAGGAAAGTGAGTCACAGGGAAAAGAATTAATGTGTCCTTTTATGCTTCTGTCCAATATTGAGTGCCTAAGATTTTTTGTTCAGAGCACTCAGCATTATGTATCAATTAATGTGATCAGACTGCAACTCCTATTACCTTCAATTGCAGCTGCAAGTACCCAGTGCATTGGTAAATAAGCCCTTGTGGTTTCAAATTCCAAGTCCAGAAAATGAGGAAAAATAATATCAGTGCCTAGCCATTAAATCAGAGACCATTGCAGAGGATTTCTGATAAAGACAGGTTCCAAATCCACCTCTTCACAGCTGCTTTCAATGATTTACATCATCAGACTTCTGCAGATTTTCTTTAAAACCATTTCTCATGCACTGTGTAATTTTTTTCTAGTAAATGAAGTGATGAACCTATAGGAAACAGCATATTCATGTCATGCTGATTCAAACTGATCTTTTGCAAGTTTCATCTTTTGAACTAGAAGAGGGTGGACAAATGGAAAAAAACCCCAAAATCCCAAACCTCACTCTAATTAAAAAAACAAACAAACAAACAAATAAAAAACCAAACAACAACCTGGAATCCCAGAACTTCCTTTGGGGAAAGGATGGTGTGATAATGTCATTAAACAATTCTGAGATCTGTATACTCAGGCTGAATTGCTGTATTTATTTAGTCTTGTGTTCAGCGCTGAAACTTGGATTGCAAATTTTATTGCTGTTTTGTCCAACAAGGCAATATTCACAAGTTCTTTAATTTATTAAACACCTTAAGATCCCCTTATAAATACATCTTATCTTCCTGTTCACTATGGCACAGCACTGTGGACAACTGTCAAAGGCAAGGCTGTTGTCAGCTGTAAACTGGTAAAATTGTCAATTAAACAATTGCATGGCATAGATTTTGTTAAAAAAAATTGCATGAGACTTATTAGATGTTTGAAAAGATGTAAAGGTGTTTTTCTTGAGTATATATATTAATAATTTGAGGTTGACTATTCAAAGTATGGCAGCACTTTGCTACTGGCAACTTTTATGGGTGAAAATAACTTCAATAAAAATTTATTTTCCTCACTTTACATCCAGTGGAGCAAAGTCTGTTGGCGCTAGGGCAGAGCATGGTGGCTGCTTGGAGCCTCTGAAGGCTCCAAGGAGAGTGTGGATTGAGCAGAGCAGTAGGGTAGCATTTATTTGGGTTCAGAGGAGTAAACTCATGATTCCAGATCTAAAAGCAGCTTTTGCTGTTGCTCATGCTGTGGCTAGGTAAGACATTAAATTTGCCAAGAACAGAATTTCACAGAGAGAATCTTAATGGAAGGAGTAGAGTTGGATTTCAGTATAATTCAATTGGTTTCATAACTCAGGAATCAAGTACAAAATGGGGTTTAAAAACAGGAATAGGTGATTTTTGTGTCCTTCTGACCATCTTCTGTAAAACTCCCCATATGACACCTCTGCTACTGAGAAAATATTGCTTACTTTTGTGGTTGCACAAATCAAATTGTTTTCTACATGTCTAAACATTGTGGCCATAACTGAACAAAATATATCCAAGACAGGGAAAAAAAAAGTGAAAGCCTTTTTTATTCCTAAAATTATGGTAATCATGTTCAAGATTGATTTATAGCATGCTAAAATAAAGCTAATTTATATAATTTCCTGAAACAAGACCACCAGTTGCACTTGGGGGTAGTTTACATCCTGTTTTGTGATGGTGTGAGCAGGATGTTGCTGAACAGGGTGACTCAGTTCTGACACTGCTGGGGGTGAGACCCTCTCCATGTTACTTGAGAGTGGTGAAAAGCTCCATCCTTCCCTGCATCAAAATGAATTCACTCCTGAATTAAATGTTTGTCCTTTCTGCTGCACTTTGAAGCTTTTCCTTTCAAGTGCAATGAAACATTAGATAAAGCCTTGGGAATGGAGGAGAGGTTTGGTGTTATTATTTTTTTTTTTTTAAGACAAACTGTTTGGATAAGGACAGAGCTTGGCCCACAGAAACAGGGTGGATCTTTGGAAGGAGGCAGGATGTGTCTCTGCTTCCTTAGCTCAGGGGGAGGCATTCTCCTAAACTGAAATGCTGCTTTTAAATTTTGTTCCATTTTAAGGCCTTCCATGGCACGATTGAAGTTGGGCTGGTTCCTTTTCCTAAGCTCCTTTTATGTGCCCAGCTGTATTCTCCAGGATAAAATCTCATTAGAGGATAAAGTGACATGGCCACATCTCAGTGTGAAACAGTATCAGTATTTTGTGATGTTAGTTATAGCTCATAAAAATAGTGGGAGTGTAAAGCATTGGATAACAGAGCGAGGAATGTAAAAACTTTAGAGTGGAAAAACCAAATCCATCTTTTACTGAAGAACGTACAAGAAATACCTACTGATCAACCATATTCTCCATTCAGCAGTTACCTGCAAATGACAGAGGTTTTCAAACACGTCATTTAGCTTTTGAACACCCTTCAGAATATTTACTGGTGGGTTTTCCTCTCCTGGAGGCTGCAGCAATTTATAGAGTTGATTATTGTACTATTTTTATACAGACAAAATGTCTAGTGGCATAAGCAGACACAGCACTATTCAGAGTTGCTTGGCCTGTTTTAATTAGAGGAAAGCTGTCTGGGAGAGACACTGTTCTTTTCTAAGCATGTGGGTTTTTGTTTTGTCTTGTTTTTTTTTCCCTGCATAAAAAAAAAAAGCCATTGTTTTTGTTAAAACACATTTAAATTAAAATAAATTACAAATAACAGATGACATACACTTCTTCATTTTATAAAAAATCCCAATAATCTGTGATTCAGTGTAAAATGATCACTGGTTAATAACCATGTTTGAAAACAGAAACCTGAAGCTCTCAGATGAGCATGCATTGAAAATAAAATGTCAACAGTCTGAAAAGATTACTGATTTGTAGGGTTTGCTTTTTTCCTACTTCCAAGAACTTCTACAGACCTTTGTGTTTTAATCTCTGAATATTCACATGTTGTTAGGTGTGGCCAACATTGATTTTTAAATTTTTTAATATTTTTTTTAAAGAATGTTTAGTTGAAATAAAGTTAGGAGGACTTGATTTGAGAGTTTGTGTGTGTGCATTAGAATGGGGCTGGGGGGAACACCAGGACATGCCAGGTCTGCAAGTGCTGTGTGGCTGTGCTGAATTGTTACCATGACACTGAGTAACAGGGAGGTGAGGAGCTGAATTTCCAATGGCAGGAATGGTGCCCAGCACTCCTTGTCTCCTGCCAGGAACACATGCAGAAGTATTCAGGGACTAAAACTTTTTTTTTAATGGATCTGGGTTGTCCTGCAGCTGAGTGAGGTTCAGATGAATTGTGCTGGAAAGGAAGCTGGGCAGGGCA